>NC_048231.1:70168176-70179836 GCF_002007445.2 Ailuropoda melanoleuca
GTTAAAAGAGCATTTTAACAAGTAAGAGATACTGTAAATCAGGAGATGAGTAGCTTCACAGCCACAAAGGAGCTGTCCTCGGTCCCTGGACTGGGAATGGTTACAGACCTGAGACCTTGCTCAGCCGGTCCCTTGCTAGGTCCTCCCTCCGGTCACACGGGGGCGCTCTCTGATGAGCCCACTTTGCCCTTGAGGCGCTAATTCTCAGAGAGGTCAAATGCCTTCCCCAGGGTCCGGGAGGTAGTAATTCAGAGGGCAGGGATTTCAGCCTAGGCCTTCACAGTGCCTGGGGCACCTGGGTTGGTGAAGCGTCTGCCTTCAGCTCAGGTCATCATCCCAGGGTCCTGGAATCAAGCCCCGCGCCAGGCTCTCTGCTCAGTGGGAGCCTGCTTCTCCCTCTCCCTCTGCTGCTTCTCCTTTTGCTTGTGTGTGCTCTCTCTTTTTCTGTCAAATAAATAAATACATCTTAAAAAAATGCCTAACCCTGAGCCCCGGCCACTGTCTCTGCTGTGGTCTTTGCAATGATGCATGTTTTCTTCACTGGCAAGTGTCTGGGGTGTGTGGGCAAGTGGGGGCTGACACGCACACAGATGCCACTTCCCATCATGTGAAGCTTGACACAAAGGTATACATGACTGCAAGAACCTCTGACTCATGAGCCGGGCATCCGCCATCCTGTTGCGCTCCTGGGCACTCCTCCAGAGGCTGAGCTTCTAGAACTGGCTGGTACTGCTCATACCATCCATATGGAGCTGGAGTTGTGGTGAACCAGGGATGTGGCTTAATGATTAGGTAGGCCTTCCTTTCTCTCTCTTGTCACTATAATGAGACCCTTTAGGTTCCCAACCTGAGCCCAGTACTGGGGGCAGACAGGATTCACGGGAGGGGAAGGCAGGGGAGGGTAGCTTTGATGGTAATGCAGGGAGGTGACAAAAAGGAGATAAAGAGGAGATAATAAAGACAAGGACAGGACAAAGAGGAGATAATAAAGACAAGCATGAGCAATGAGCTCTTCNGAGCACTTCTCCAAGGAAAGAGATGAGTAGATACCCACACTGCAAGCGGGGGCAGGTGCACCTCTGAACTGAAAGCAGACTGACCATATCAGTGCCACAGTAAAGCAAACCCTGAATATTTCTACTTATTTGCTCTTTTGGAAAAAAAAATGTGGTGAACTATCTGTAACATAAAATGCACCATTTTAGCCAACTTATTTTTATTTTTTTTTAAAGGTTTTATTTATTTATTTATTTATTCGACAGAGATAGAGACAGCCAGTGAGAGAGGGAACACAAGCAGGGGGAGTGGGAGAGGAAGAAGCAGGCTCATAGAGGAGGAGCCTGATGTGGGGCTCGATCCCATAACGCCAGGATCACGCCCTGAGCCGAAGGCAGACGCTTAACCGCTGTGCCACCCAGGAGCCCCCAGGCATTTTCTTTTTTTGAAGGTTTATTCCCTTATTAGAGAGAGAGAGAGAGAGCATAATCAGTGGGGAGGGGCAGAAAGAGAGGGATAGAGAGAACCTCAAGCAGACTCCCCACTGAGTGCAGAGCCCGTTGTGGGGCTGGATCTCATGACCCTGAGAGATCAGGACCTGAGCCAAAACCACGAGTCAGACGCTTAACCAACTGCGCCCCCCAGGCGCCCCCCCCCCATTCTTTCACTCCGTAAATGTTTGTTGAGCCACTTTGCTAAGGGGGGCACGGTGCTATCCTGAAAACAAAGGAAGCACAGTCCTGCCATCATGGACTGCGATCTAGTCAACACAGGACCTTAATCAAGTGAAAATAAACGTAAATGACCAGCTATGTAAAGGGCTGTGAACAAAAGCCCCCCCCCCCAATACCATGGGGGTGTGTGGCTGCAGGGCCACAGCGTTGGCAGTGTGAGTGTCAGAAAAAGCTGCCTTAGGAGTGGGATACGTCCTGGAGGATGAGCAGGGATTCACACGGGAAAGAGGAGGAGAAGGGCATTCCAGGCAGAGGTAATAGCCTGAACCAAGACCCTTAGTGGTTCCGGGAATTAGCCCCAGAGCACAGAGGAGGGGAGGAGAGTGGAGGAGGTCTGATTGGAGAGGTAGGGAGGGGCATTGTAGGTGCCCTGTGAAGTCTGATGTTTATTCTAGAAAGCATGGGCAGTCACTGTGGATGGCATGGGCAGCCTGGAAAGGGAGCTTGAACTGAAAGCAGCAGTAGCAGGTGCAGGAGGGGTGAGAGCGGTGAGTGCCCTGGTGTCCTGAACACTCACTCCAGGGATTGCTCCAGATGCTTTAGCTCCACCCTCCCCCTCAGTTCTCCCACAAACTAGGGTACAGGCACTGCTATCAAAGGAGCTAAGGTACAGGTTCTGTCCTTACTTCTGTTTTACAGATAAAGAAACTGGGCCCCAGACAGGGTAGGTGGCTAACCCGTGGCCACACAGTCAGGAAGAGCCCGAGCTGGGGGAGCTGGATCTCCAGGGCACCAGCCCTGAGCCCTCTCCAGACCCCCTCAGTTGATGATAATCGTATCGTGCCACACTAAGATCCTGGGCAGCCAGTGGAGCTTTAAATCTGGGGAATAGTTTCTAGGGGCGATGCCAGTGAGGGACCTTATCTTGATTTGAATCCATGATTTGCAAGGAGATCCACAAGACTTGAACCTTTGCAAGAGTCGTAACGATGGGAAAGGTGTCGAGGGGCAACAACATCTAGACTGTAGGTGATGTTGATGGTGTGGAGCTAAAAACCAGGGTGTTGAGAGGGGAAGTACCAAGTCCAACTGGTTACTAGTGGCTATGGAAAAGGAACATTGGTAGCTTTAGTGGCCAGAAATCCAGTGTGACCAGATGGCATGGAATGAGAAAACAAAGGAACAAACCCTAAAACAAAAAATGTCAAGACTGTGTTAACGCACATCTGTGGTCCTGCTCCCGAGAAATGCTTATGCCTGATCCCTGCATGTCTTGACCCTTGAGAGGTCTGCATCCTCGTCTGGGGGCCGTGTTTTGAGAGATGATGATGATACTTTGGGGCACACCCCTGGGGGATCCGAGGAGGGGAGGAAAACTAGAAATCGACAAGTGAAATTAGGAGAGACTTTAACCTTGAGAATGGGCTAAAGTGAGATGTGATGGCCCCCTTCACATATTTGGAGAAATTAGATGTGTGCAGGAATGATGCCAGTAGCATGGGTGTGAACACAGGACAACAGAGGGGGATTTAGATTAAGTGGTGTTCATGGCTCTGTCTCATGACTGGGGGAAAGGGCAGCCTCTGGAGGTTGTGTACTTGGTTCCCTGGAATTATCAGAACCACCTTTCAGGGAACTTGCAGAAAAGGTTCTTACATTGGCCTGGTTGCCTATGAGCTGACTTCCATCTCCAGAATGTTCTTCCTGGATCCCATCTCGTTCTATGGGAATTGGTTTATTTGTTTAAAAAATTGTTTAAAAAATGGAATTATATTTTACATATCATAAAATTCATCTATTTCAAATGTACAATTTAGTGATTTTGGTAACTTTATCAAGTGGTGCTACTACTATTATAAATTATTTAGAACATTTTCACTCCCCCAGTAAGATCTCTGATGCCTGTTTGTAGTTAATCCCTGTTGACCCCTCAGTCCCAGGCAACCACTAATCCACTATTTTCTGAATCTCTTTCTATACCATTGCCTTTGTTGGACATTTCATATAAATGGAATCATACAGTAAGTGACTTCTTAGCATGTTTTTGTGGTTCATTCGTGACATAGCCAGTAGGTTGTTCCTTTTTGTTCTGAATACTTTCCCACTGTGCGGATATACCGCATCTTGTCTCTGTTCATCAGCTGATGGATATTCATGTTGTTCCCAGATTTGACTTTACCAATAAACCTGCCTATGAACATTTCTGTGCATGAATCTTTGTGTGGACACACCTTTTCATTTCCCTTAAGTATATAGGAGTGGTATTGCTGGGTCATATAGTAGTTATGCTTAATTTTTTGAGACACGGAAGGAGAGGGCTTTGGAGGAACGCAGAGGAGAAACAGAAGTAGTGACTTGATGGCTTTGTCTCTGTAACCTGCCAGGTAATCCTCACAGCCAGAATATCAGCAGCAGGCTCACCCACGATACCGTGGAGCATGTGCGCTACAGGTGAGTGTCAGAGGTGCCAGCCTGATTGGCACTCCCAGGTGGACGGACTTCTTTCCTACCACCCACCGCATCCCACAAAGGTTCTGAGTTGGTTTCAGGAAGATCACATGCAGCTACGTGGTCACGTGCACAGTGACAAGCATCAGGGGCAGAGGACGGGAAGGTGAGAGCGAGAAGATGGAGTGGGAAAGCCCCAAAGCACAGCTGGGCAGCCCTGAGGCGTGCACAGCTGTTCTATGTGGCTTTGGGCTGATGCCAGGTGCCTGGGGGCCAGAGTGACCAGGAAGGACCCAGTTTCCTAAGTCTCATTTTCAGAGAGAGGAAAAATGTTTTCTTTGGGCTTTCTTTTCATGTTTCATTAGGCATTATTAATGCCCCCCCCAATCTTTTAACTAATATGTGAACTTGAAACAGCTCTTTATATTTTTCCACATATAATAATTAGTTTTTTGTAAGTAATTTCCAAGTGGTACCTAAAGTTACTTGAATTGATATAATTTCAAGTTATTTCCAATTCGCAAGGGGTGCTGGGCTGCCAATATTAAAGGCACCACGAAATAAGTTGATGACTTAAACCTTGCTGTGATTAGAGCCAGAGAGCAGACCAAGGAGAGAGAGTGTTTTCTAGGATTAAGGTTGTTGTGGATTTTTATCTTTTAAAAAAATATTTATTTATTTATTTGAGAAGGAGAGCGAGCTCACGCGAGCAGGGGGAGGGGCAGAGCGAGACTCCCAAGCAGACTCCCCGCTGAGCGTGGAGCCAGAGGCTGGGCTAGATCACGACCCTGAGATCAGGACCTGAGCCGAAATCAAGAGTCGGAGGCTGGAGCGACTGCGCCACCCAGGCGCCCCGCGGATTTTTATCTTTTCTATGGGGGGGGGGTGGTGGTGGACGTGGGAGGTGGAGCTGCGTTTGCCAGTCCGAACCTGTTTGTCGTCTCCTCGGGCAGCCTGCTCTGCCCCTGCCCTCACTTCGCCATCGTGGCGAAGCTGATCTGGGCTTTTTCCTTAAATACGAAGGCAGAGAGCGGCCCCGTGTCGTAGAAACACGGCTGCCTCTGAACGTGCGACACCAGCGAGAGCGCGCAGTCGGCTGACGCTGTGCTTCTTCCAGGATTCTGGCGCACTTCCACACCTCCCCAGACGACTACAGCGTGATTTTCACGGCAGGGAGCACGGCTGCTCTGAAACTGGTGGCGGAGGCCTTCCCGTGGGTGTCCCCGGGCCCGGAGAGCGGCGGGAGCCGGTTCTGTTACCTCACGGACAGCCACACCTCCGTGGTGGGCATGAGGAAGGTTGCCATGGCCCTGAACGTCACCTGCGTCCCGGTCCGGCCGGAGGACATGCGGTCGGCGGAGACATGGGGCTCGGGCGCGCGTGATCCCGACGGCCAGCTTCCGCATCTCTTTTGTTACCCGGCTCAGAGTAACTTCTCCGGAGCCAGATACCCCCTGTCCTGGATAGCAGAGGTCCAGGCCGGGCGCAGGGGCCCCGTGGCCGCGCCTGGGAAGTGGTTCGTGCTGCTCGATGCGGCCTCCTACGTGAGCACGTCCGCTTTGGACCTGTCGGTCCACCAGGCCGACTTTGTCCCCGTCTCCTTCTATAAGATCTTTGGCTTCCCCACCGGCCTGGGCGCCCTGCTGGTGAATAACCGCGTGGCTCCTCTGCTGAGGAAAACCTACTTTGGAGGGGGCACGGCCGCTGCCTACCTTGCCGGAGACGACTTCTATATCCCGAGGCGCTCGGTGGCTGAAAGGTAAGCTCCCCTTGGGAATGGCTGGCTGCAGTTCAGCAAGGGGCTGGCCTGGGTCACCTAGATGATTGTGCAAGGGGTCAGACTGGGCCACTGGGTGGGGTGGTGGGCGGCCTGGAGTTGGAGGCAGGGGCGGAGGCTGGCGGCAGGGCTCAGATCTGGGAGTCCGAGGTGGGCTGGAGCTGCCCCAGGCGGCTTAGTGAACAGGGCCCCCGTTTGTGGGCTTCTCCACAGCTGTGAGAGGACGAGGGCTGCAGGCAGGAGAGGGGAAGGGCTCTCAGGAGAGGGAGGAGGGTGGGCCACCAGGCCTTGTCCCAGAATTGATGCAAGCAGCCGTTGAGAAAGATGGCATGTTCGGGACAGGTTGGTGTACGGACGGTCCAACTGGCTATTCAGTGGCTGGAATCCGCTCAGCCTGGCAGCTGGTTGGCCAGAAGATTCGGTTAATTCAGAGGCCACCAGCCACATGGGGCAGCCTCTGCAAGCCCTGTGAGTGACAAAGCGGGTTTGAGGGCAGGTGGCTACTTGCCTGCAAAAGGCGTAGGCCTTGGCCCAGCTTTGTGGGTTTCTGTGTCTTCCTCAGGCTGCAGGGCAGGGGGTGTGGGGAGCCAGGAGCTCTCCCGTGGGGATGGCTGGGACCCATAAGGTCAATGGCGTGAGAGGGTAAAAATGGCAGTTGACCCAGGGTTTTGCTGGGGCCAGTTGCGGGGAGTACCATGGGATTGGGAAGCTAGTCACCCTGCTGGTGCCTCAGAAGGCCTGGGGCCTGGATGGGAAGATGGGTCAGATCCCTCACAGATCCAGGTGCAGACTCAGGGTTCTGCGGGTGGGGACGTGTCCCTGGCGGTAGAGTCTCTGTCACGTGTGTAGGCCCCAGAGCTGAACTGCTGCGGGCGAATCCTGGCTTTATCCCACACCAGCTGTGGGGACACGGGCATGTGACTTGATCTCTGCACCTGGTGTTTTTTTTCTTTCTTCCTTCTTCTTTTTTTTTAAAGAAACAAATTTTTTTTTTTTTTAAGATTTTATTTATTTGTCAGAGAGACAGAGAGAGGGAGAGAGAGAAAATGCACAAGCAGGCGGAGCAGCACAGGGAGAGGGAGAAGCAGACTCGTTGCTGAGCAGGGAGCCAGACACAGGGCTTGATCCCAGGACCCAGAGATCATGATCTGAGTCGAAGGCAGATGCTTAACTGAATGAGCCACTCAGGTGCCCCTGGTGTCTCTTGTATTTAGGACTTCTCCATAGTTGGGGGATTCTGAAACAGCAATGCTAATGTAAAACATTTTGTATCCAAGTGTGATAAAATAGCAAGTAATATAACCAAGTGAATGACAGGCACACATCATGTAAATTAAAGGCAGATCAGAATAACAATTCAAACTTTATTGAGCCCATAGGAGCATCTGAAGGCCAGGAGAAGTGGGGCAGCTCGAAAGGGGCAGCATGTGGCTGGGCTGGGCTGGGCTTCCTTTGATTGGGCGGGTTGCCTCATGGCAGGTGCTGCACCAAGATTCCCAGAAAGCTGAATGTATTTACTTACCGCTAGAAGCCTCATTTTTTTCTTGTGAACTTAAGACTAGAACTCAAGAGCCTTAATACTCAACCAAAATGTTTTTTGTACATGTACCCAAACCATGTTCTTAATCGTTTTATAACCCAAGGAGATAAAACCTTTGATGGAAACAAAAACCTTCCTTTCCCCCAATAGTCTATTAATTACTGATGAATAAATAATTATTTATTATTGATCAATAACTAAAGTCATTATAGGCTAATGTTTACTTTTTTAAAGATTATTTATTAGTTAACTAGTGATTAATCAATTGGTAATTGATTCATTATCAACTAATTCATTATCAATTCACAATTGATTCATTATTAATTGTTGGTTCATATACTTGATTCATAATTAATTGTTAATACATAGGTTTTATAAAGAAATTCATATTTCAGTAACAATATTCTTTTTTTTTAAAGGTTTTATTTATATATTTGATAGAGATAGAGACAGCCAGTGAAAGAGGGAACACAAGCAGGGGGAGTGGGAGAGGAAGAAGCAGGCTCATAGCGGAGGAGCCTGATGTGGGGCTCGATCCCATAACGCCGGGATCACGCCCTGAGCCGAAGGCAGACGCTTAACCGCTGTGCCACCCAGGCGCTCCTCAGTAACAATATTCTGAGCAAATCTTATCCCTAGAATATGAAAATACAAAGCACAGTATTTCCGTTGAAAGCTTCAACTTGCTTTGACAACTCACAGCCCGGTTCCCAGAGGCTGCTGTTTGTCACCATCGTCATCCCATGCTCGCTGAAACCGCCTGTCTCCGAGCTTCCCCCCCTCCTGCAGCAGTGTGACGACTGACTCTGCTTGTCAAAGCCTGGGTCCCATCCTGTCCCCACTCTCTGCTCAGAGACCTTCAGACACGTGGTATCTCCCCAAGGTAGATGTCCTCTGACTTTGTCTCCTACCACTCTCCACCTTGCCAGCTCATTGCCAGCTCATTCCCAGCTCATGCACACACGCTCCCAGTGGCACTGGCGTTCTTGGTACTCGGGAAGTGTGCCTGCCTCGGCCAGCCTAGGGTCTTTACTGCAACCTCTCCCTGGGGCGCCATTTCCCTCTGAAACTGTGAACTCAGCTGTTTCCAAAATGATACTTGGGTTCCACAGAGTTTGGAATGATAGTGTTTCCAAGATGATATGTGGTTCCATAGAGTTCGGGATCCTGACACATAGCACGTTGATCACACTGAACCGATGCCCTGTCAGTGGCGTTCTCTTGGGGTCAAGGGCAGCATTTCAAGAGCCCGAAGCACTTGAGGTTTTGTCAGTCTTCATGGGGCAGGATAGCGTTTCTCAAGGTGGTGACTGTCTTTTGTTCCCTTTATTACCATGGCCATCCTCTCCCAAGAAAGCTGCCGAGCGAGTCAGGGCCAGAGGTGGCCCATGGATCTCGGTGTGCAAAGCCCTCTGTCCTGACGGGGAGAGCAAGCAGTGGTTTATAAGGCAGTAGACAGCAAGTATTCAGGGACTGTGGCTAAGCCGAAAATCAGAACTTTGTTACACACCACAAAATGCACGGGGAGATGTTGGCCACAGCTTGACCTTGTTTCCCTCAACACTGTTACAGGTTTGAAGATGGCACCATCTCGTTCCTTGACGTGATAGCACTAAAACATGGATTTGATGCCCTGGAGCGCCTCACAGGTCAGTGGACCCTTTCATCCGGGTCAGATTTGCTCCTGGAATGGGTGCGGTTTGGATAAGGAGAGAGGGTCAGTGCTACTGGCTGGCATTTGGCTGCTGAACCCAGAATGCAGTTGAATCTTATTCTCAAGAACTTCAGAATGACTTCTGAGGTAGGAGCAAGAGACTGAAGTGCCCCCCCCCCACCTTTTGGCCGTTAAAAGAGCATTTTAACAAGTAAGAGATACTGTAAATCAGGAGATGAGTAGCTTCACAGCNCACCTTTTGGCCAGTTAAAAGAGCATTTTAACAAGTAAGAGATACTGTAAATCAGGAGATGAGTAGCTTCACAGCCACAAAGGAGCTGTCCTCGGTCCCTGGACTGGGAATGGTTACAGACCTGAGACCTTACTCAGCCGGTCCCTTGCTAGGTCCTCCCTCCGGTCACACGGGGGCGCTCTCTGATGAGCCCACTTTGCCCTTGAGGCGCTAATTCTCAGAGAGGTCAAATGCCTTCCCCAGGGTCCGGGAGGTAGTAATTCAGAGGGCAGGGATTTCAGCCTAGGCCTTCACAGTGCCTGGGGCACCTGGGTTGGTGAAGCGTCTGCCTTCAGCTCAGGTCATCATCCCAGGGTCCTGGAATCAAGCCCCGCGCCAGGCTCTCTGCTCAGTGGGAGCCTGCTTCTCCCTCTCCCTCTGCTGCTTCTCCTTTTGCTTGTGTGTGCTCTCTCTTTTTCTGTCAAATAAATAAATACATCTTAAAAAAATGCCTAACCCTGAGCCCCGGCCACTGTCTCTGCTGTGGTCTTTGCAATGATGCATGTTTTCTTCACTGGCAAGTGTCTGGGGTGTGTGGGCAAGTGGGGGCTGACACGCACACAGATGCCACTTCCCATCATGTGAAGCTTGACACAAAGGTATACATGACTGCAAGAACCTCTGACTCATGAGCCGGGCATCCGCCATCCTGTTGCGCTCCTGGGCACTCCTCCAGAGGCTGAGCTTCTAGAACTGGCTGGTACTGCTCATACCATCCATATGGAGCTGGAGTTGTGGTGAACCAGGGATGTGGCTTAATGATTAGGTAGGCCTTCCTTTCTCTCTCTTGTCACTATAATGAGACCCTTTAGGTTCCCAACCTGAGCCCAGTACTGGGGGCAGACAGGATTCACGGGAGGGGAAGGCAGGGGAGGGTAGCTTTGATGGTAATGCAGGGAGGTGACAAAAAGGAGATAAAGAGGAGATAATAAAGACAAGGACAGGACAAAGAGGAGATAATAAAGACAAGCATGAGCAATGAGCTCTTCTCCAAGGAAAGAGATGAGTAGATACCCACACTGCAAGCGGGGGCAGGTGCACCTCTGAACTGAAAGCAGACTGACCATATCAGTGCCACAGTAAAGCAAACCCTGAATATTTCTACTTATTTGCTCTTTTGGAAAAAAAAATGTGGTGAACTATCTGTAACATAAAATGCACCATTTTAGCCAACTTATTTTTATTTTTTTTTAAAGGTTTTATTTATTTATTTATTTATTCGACAGAGATAGAGACAGCCAGTGAGAGAGGGAACACAAGCAGGGGGAGTGGGAGAGGAAGAAGCAGGCTCATAGAGGTCCAGGAACCTTATGTGGGGCTCGATTTCATAATGCCGGGATCACGCCCTGAGCCGAAGGCAGACGCTTAACCGCTGCGCCACCCAGGCGCCCCCTAGCCAATTTAAGTGTGCACTTTGGTGGCATTGAGTACATTTACACTGTTATGCAGCCATCCAGCGCTGACCATCTCTAGGGCCTCAGCATCATTGCAAACTTTTCCCCTTCCCCCAGCCCCAAGTAATCTCGATTTTCCTTTCTGTCTCTATGAATTTGCCTGTTCTAGGCACTTATATCAGAGGAATAACACAATATTTGTCCTTTTGTTTCTGGCTTATTTCACATAATGTTTTCAAGGTTCATCCATGTCATCACACATATCCTTAATTGATTTGGATAGTGTTAAAATGATTTAAACATTAAAAGAAACAACAACAACAAAAGGATACTTTTAAAGATAAAACTGTGACCCAGCCGGCTCAGTTGGTGGAGCATGCAACTCTGGATCTCGGGGTTATGAGTTTGAGCCCCACGTTGAGTGTGGAGATTACTTAAAAATAAAATTAAAAAAAATTTTAAAAATATGAATAAAGATAAAATTGTGCATTTTTGTCACCTGTAACCCAAGGGTTTAAATTAAAAAAAGAAAAAAGAAGGATGATAAGAATTCCTGTGGAAGATTCCACAGAACAGCAACAGTCAGGTGTTGCTCATGGCCCCACATCTACACAGTAACCATATGGACAGTACCACACACTCTCTACCAGTATTTACAATCATTAATCTGAGCTTCAGCTTTGCTGATTAGAACGCTCTTGTTTTGGGGCGCCTGGGTGGCTCAGTCGGTTAAGTGTCTGCCTTCAGCTCAGGTCATGATCTCAGGGTCGTGGGATCGAGTCCCACATCCGGCTCCCTGCTCAGCAGGGAGTCTGCCCCTCCCTCTCCCTCTGCCGCTCCCCCTGCTTGTGCTCGCTCTGTCCCTCTCAAATAAATAAATAAATA
>NC_048231.1:70185463-70199774 GCF_002007445.2 Ailuropoda melanoleuca
TTTATTTGATAGAGATAGAGACAGCCAGTGAGAGAGGGAACACAAGCAGGGGGAGTGGGAGAGGAAGAAGCAGGCTCATAGCGGAGGAGCCTGATGTGGCTCGATCCCATAACGCCGGGATCACGCCCTGAGCCGAAGGCAGACGCTTAACCGCTGTGCCACCCAGGCGCCCCTCAGTAACAATATTCTGAGCAAATCTTATCCCTAGAATATGAAAATACAAAGCACAGTATTTCCGTTGAAAGCTTCAACTTGCTTTGACAACTCACAGCCCGGTTCCCAGAGGCTGCTGTTTGTCACCATCGTCATCCCATGCTCGCTGAAACCGCCTGTCTCCGAGCTTCCCCCCCTCCTGCAGCAGTGTGACAACTGACTCTGCTTGTCAAAGCCTGGGTCCCATCCTGTCCCCACTCTCTGCTCAGAGCCCTTCAGACACGTGGTATCTCCCCAAGGTAGATGTCCTCTGACTTTGTCTCCTACCACTCTCCACCTTGCCAGCTCATTGCCAGCTCATTCCCAGCTCACGCACACATGCTCCCAGTGGCACTGGCGTTCTTGGTACTCGGGAAGTGTGCCTGCCTCGGCCAGCCTAGGGTCTTTACTGCAACCTCTCCCTGGGGCGCCATTTCCCTCTGAAACTGTGAACTCAGCTGTTTCCAAAATGATACTTGGGTTCCACAGAGTTTGGAATGATAGTGTTTCCAAGATGATATGTGGTTCCATAGAGTTCGGGATCCTGACACATAGCACGTTGATCACACTGAACCGATGCCCTGTCAGTGGCGTTCTCTTGGGGTCAAGGGCAGCATTTCAAGAGCCCGAAGCACTTGAGGTTTTGTCAGTCTTCATGGGGCAGGATAGCGTTTCTCAAGGTGGTGACTGTCTTTTGTTCCCTTTATTACCATGGCCATCCTCTCCCAAGAAAGCTGCCGAGCGAGTCAGGGCCAGAGGTGGCCCATGGATCTCGGTGTGCAAAGCCCTCTGTCCTGACGGGGAGAGCAAGCAGTGGTTTATAAGGCAGTAGACAGCAAGTATTCAGGGACTGTGGCTAAGCCGAAAATCAGAACTTTGTTACACACCACAAAATGCACGGGGAGATGTTGGCCACAGCTTGACCTTGTTTCCCTCAACACTGTTACAGGTTTGAAGATGGCACCATCTCGTTCCTTGACGTGATAGCACTAAAACATGGATTTGATGCCCTGGAGCGCCTCACAGGTCAGTGGACCCTTTCATCCGGGTCAGATTTGCTCCTGGAATGGGTGCGGTTTGGATAAGGAGAGAGGGTCAGTGCTACTGGCTGGCATTTGGCTGCTGAACCCAGAATGCAGTTGAATCTTATTCTCAAGAACTTCAGAATGACTTCTGAGGTAGGAGCAAGAGACTGAAGTGCCCCCCCCCCCACCTTTTGGCCAGTTAAAAGAGCATTTTAACAAGTAAGAGATACTGTAAATCAGGAGATGAGTAGCTTCACAGCCACAAAGGAGCTGTCCTCGGTCCCTGGACTGGGAATGGTTACAGACCTGAGACCTTACTCAGCCGGTCCCTTGCTAGGTCCTCCCTCCGGTCACACGGGGGCGCTCTCTGATGAGCCCACTTTGCCCTTGAGGCGCTAATTCTCAGAGAGGTCAAATGCCTTCCCCAGGGTCCGGGAGGTAGTAATTCAGAGGGCAGGGATTTCAGCCTAGGCCTTCACAGTGCCTGGGGCACCTGGGTTGGTGAAGCGTCTGCCTTCAGCTCAGGTCATCATCCCAGGGTCCTGGAATCAAGCCCCGCGCCAGGCTCTCTGCTCAGTGGGAGCCTGCTTCTCCCTCTCCCTCTGCTGCTTCTCCTTTTGCTTGTGTGTGCTCTCTCTTTTTCTGTCAAATAAATAAATACATCTTAAAAAAATGCCTAACCCTGAGCCCCGGCCACTGTCTCTGCTGTGGTCTTTGCAATGATGCATGTTTTCTTCACTGGCAAGTGTCTGGGGTGTGTGGGCAAGTGGGGGCTGACACGCACACAGATGCCACTTCCCATCATGTGAAGCTTGACACAAAGGTATACATGACTGCAAGAACCTCTGACTCATGAGCCGGGCATCCGCCATCCTGTTGCGCTCCTGGGCACTCCTCCAGAGGCTGAGCTTCTAGAACTGGCTGGTACTGCTCATATCATCCATATGGAGCTGGAGTTGTGGTGAACCAGGGATGTGGCTTAATGATTAGGTAGGCCTTCCTTTCTCTCTCTTGTCACTATAACGAGACCCTTTAGGTTCCCAACCTGAGCCCAGTACTGGGGGCAGACAGGATTCACGGGAGGGGAAAGCAGGGGAGGGTAGCTTTGATGGTAATGCAGGGAGGTGACAAAGAGGAGATAAAGAGGAGATAATAAAGACAAGGACAGGACAAAGAGGAGATAATAAAGACAAGCATGAGCAATGAGCACTTCTCCAAGGAAAGAGATGAGTAGATACCCACACTGCAAGCGGGGGCAGGTGCACCTCTGAACTGAAAGCAGACTGACCATATCAGTGCCACAGTAAAGCAAACCCTGAATATTTCTACTTATTTGCTCTTTTGGAAAAAAAAATGTGGTGAACTATCTGTAACATAAAATGCACCATTTTAGCCAACTTATTTTTATTTTTTTTTAAAGGTTTTATTTATTTATTTATTTATTCGACAGAGATAGAGACAGCCAGTGAGAGAGGGAACACAAGCAGGGGGAGTGGGAGGAGGAAGAAGCAGGCTCATAGAGGAGGAACCTTATGTGGGGCTCGATTTCATAATGCCGGGATCACGCCCTGAGCCGAAGGCAGACGCTTAACCGCTGCGCCACCCAGGCGCCCCCTAGCCAATTTAAGTGTGCACTTTGGTGGCATTGAGTACATTTACACTGTTATGCAGCCATCCAGCGCTGACCGTCTCTAGGGCCTCAGCATCATTGCAAACTTTTCCCCTTCCCCCAGCCCCAAGTAATCTCGATTTTCCTTTCTGTCTCTATGAATTTGCCTGTTCTAGGCACTTATATCAGAGGAATAACACAATATTTGTCCTTTTGTTTCTGGCTTATTTCACATAATGTTTTCAAGGTTCATCCATGTCAGCACACATATCCTTAATTGATTTGGATAGTGTTAAAATGATTTAAACATTAAAAGAAACAACAACAACAAAAGGATACTTTTAAAGATAAAACTGTGACCCAGCCGGCTCAGTTGGTGGAGCATGCAACTCTGGATCTCGGGGTTATGAGTTTGAGCCCCACGTTGAGTGTGGAGATTACTTAAAAATAAAATTAAAAAAAATTTTAAAAATATGAATAAAGATAAAATTGTGCATTTTTGTCACCTGTAACCCAAGGGTTTAAATTAAAAAAAGAAAAAAGAAGGATGATAAGAATTCCTGTGGAAGATTCCACAGAACAGCAACAGTCAGGTGTTGCTCATGGCCCCACATCTACACAGTAACCATATGGACAGTACCACACACTCTCTACCAGTATTTACAATCATTAATCTGAGCTTCAGCTTTGCTGATTAGAACGCTCTTGTTTTGGGGCGCCTGGGTGGCTCAGTCGGTTAAGTGTCTGCCTTCAGCTCAGGTCATGATCTCAGGGTCGTGGGATCGAGTCCCACATCCGGCTCCCTGCTCAGCAGGGAGTCTGCCCCTCCCTCTCCCTCTGCCGCTCCCCCTGCTTGTGCTCGCTCTGTCCCTCTCAAATAAATAAATAAATAAATAAACAAACAAATAAATAAATAAATAGAATGAGTGAATTACACGTGAAGTTCATGTTTCCCTCTGACGTTTCACGATGGTTTTTGAGGTGGAATGGAGAATGTAACACTGCACACCTTCACCTTGGCTCAGTACACCTACACTGCCCTGTCTGCTCTCCGGTACCCCAGTGGAGCCCCCGTCGTGCGGATTTACAGCGACTCTGAGTTCAGCAGCCCGGAGGTGCAGGGTCCGGTCATCAACTTTAATGTGCTCGACCCCAGTGGGAACATCATTGGTTATTCCCAGGTGGGTCTCCTCAGCACCTCGCGCCCTCGTTCACAGCAGGAATGCTGTCCTCTGGCACTCTGCCGCCTTCTGAGCCCTGAAATGTGCAGTGTGGGCCCCCGGGTGCTTGCGGCAGCTGTGTGAAGGGCAGCCTGGGCCTGGGAGGAGGGGCCCCGGCCCTTCCTTAGAGGTGCCGAACTCTCCTTTCCATGCCGTTCTAACAGGTGTGGCTGTTTTGTCTACCAGCCCTCCTTTTTCAGCCAGAAATGGTCAATTTCAAGTGCAAGGAGAGAGGGGCAGAGTCTTTGATCACAGTGCAAGGGGACAGCTGACAGCTTGCCAGCAAGGGAGGGCACCCTAAAGAGTGTAGACAGAAAAGCAGTGTAGACAGAATAGTACTTCTCAGGTCATGTTGTGTCTATTCAGCAGGGTGTCCCCAGTGACACATCAGACTGGATCACGGCATCACACAAAACGTGGGCCAGTTACCACCATGTATTTGCATGTGGCTTGGAATTCAGAACACCTTTCTTTTTTTTTTTTTTTAAAGATTTTATTTATTTATTCGACAGAGATAGAGACAGCCAGTGAAAGAGGGAACACAAGCAGGGGGAGTGGGAGAGGAAGAAGCAGGCTCCTAGCGGAGGAGCCTGATGTGGGGCTCGATCCCATAATGCCGGGATCACGCCCTGAGCCGAAGGCAGACGCTTAACCGCTGTGCCACCCAGGCGCCCCAGAACTCCTTTCTGACAAGTAGAAACAATGTCCTTAGTATCACAAAAACCCTTATTTCTGCCATAGTTCATGCATATTATGAGTTTAAAGGATGTAGTAGTTTGGTAAAGTAATTTGTGCAAATGTACTCTTTGTAGCTACTTTCCCATGAAAACAGGACAAATAGTGGAGATTGGGAACTGCTTGGGTCCTTGCCATAGCTGAGTAAGCCAGTCACTGTTTAGTCCATTAAAATGTCCAGAGTCATATCAAGCACTCAGACATCTTGGTAGATGGTCCCCCGATGGGGTGTCACAGACTGGCAGGGATGGGGGGCCGAGGCCTTTCCCAGAGCTTGGGTTCCTAGAGCAGCTCTGTGAGGAACAGGTTCAATGGTCAGATAAGTTTGGACGAAGGTGCTCATCTTCCCTTGAAAGCCACAATCCCTATTCACCTTTGTTAAATGCAGAATTTCTCAAACAAAATCCATTTCTCAAGGAAACATATCCCCCCCTCTTCCTCAATAGCCATAAACTATCAGAGGAACAAAGTTAAGAAATACGCTTCTGGGGATATGTCGATTCTTACTGGTAGCTGGGAGTGGACACTGTACAATCTGAGGTTGTCTCTTGGGTAGGCTTACTGTGCAGACCGCCCCCCCGACCCCGGCCCAGTAAGACGCTGACAGCCTGATGCCACAAAGAAGCCTGTGATTTTAAATGCTTTAGGAGGATGGTGGAAAATGCACCAGGAGGAAACGTTTTGCCTTCTTAAATACATTATTCTGGGTGACTGGTAAAGTAAGTCTCATTCTTGGACCTAAATAAGTTTGTATATCCTGCGAGGTGTGGAGGAGGACAGACAGGTGACCATGAAGTATGCTGTGGCAGGCAGAGCAGGGAAGGAATGCCTCGTTTGGCCAGAGAAGCCTCAAAGAGAAGATCCCCAGGGTGGGGGCGGGGGGAGACACCTGTCTAGGTGTCCCGCTGACTCCACTAAGACTCTTACTCCCTGAGGCCGGACCCAGGACAAGTTTCTCCCTCTGTGTGTTTGTAGAGGGAGCTTGTCACATGATTGATGAGTGGCTTCCATGACTGAGGCATGGCCAGCTGTGCTGCTGGCTCAGGAGGGCCCAGCCCGGCTCCTTCCTGGTGTGGGAATTCCATAGGGATACTGGTGGCGTTCAGAAAGATCAGATGGTTTCATGGCCGGTTGGGCTCTCTTTTCAAGGAGATTTCAAAAGAATCTATGATTCTTTTCAAAGAAGTTAGCTTTCCGTAAGAAGCTTTGGGGTTCTTGTTTGTGATATCCAGTCCCCCTAATTCCATTCTCCCCTCTGTGGACGTCACTCTACTCAGTGGTTAAGTTGTGGGCTCAGATTCTGACTGCCTTTTGTTGGCTCTGTGAGCTTGGGTAAGTTAGTGTAAACTCTCCAAGTGTCCATGAAATGGGGATAACAAGGTACCCTGCTGATAGTGTTGCTGTGAGGATTAAATGAGACACGCTCTAGAACACCTGAGCGCGGGGCCAGTAGGAAGCGAGTGCTCAGTAAACACTGAGCGTGAAGGCACCTGGGAGGGGAGGCTCTCATGCTGCACTGTGGTCAGGCTGCTTTCTTGCTGTCCCCGGATGCTGTGCTCCTCCTGCCACCGAAACCAAATCCTTCACCTGGCTGGGCGCAGGCCGGGATCCCACGGGGCTCAAGGTGAGAGGGTACCGCCTCATGATGGGAATTAGGAGGAAGGCCCAAACTGCCCGCTGTACCCACATCCTCTTCTAGGTGGGGGCCTTCTTTCTTCTTGAATCTTGGTGGATTTGTGATTCGCTCATAACCAGGAGAATGCCACAGAAGGGGACGCTGCATGGCAGAAAAGGCAATGCCACATCAGCAGTATTCCTTGGGACATCCACTTTTGGGCCCCAGGTTACCATGTAAGAAGGTCTATCCTGAAGCTTGCCATGCTGTGAGGAAGCCAAGCCACATGGAGAGGCCAAGCACAGTCCCTCTGGTGGCTGTCCTGTTTTGAGCCCTCCTGGCTGGGAGGCCAGACACACACACACATAAGTGAGTCTCCAATGATTCCTATTCCCAGACACCACGTCACTCCCAGCCTTGGAGTCTCCCCAGCTGAGAATTGGGAAATCATGGAAAAGAGTCAAGCATCATCTCTGTGCCCTTTCCGAATTCCTGACCTACAGTAGCTGTGAGCACAAAAAAATGGTTATTATTTTGTTCCACCACATTTGGTGGCTTGTTTCACAGCAGTGGTAACTGGGATGGTGAATGTGGGGTGTATGGGGGGCTGTGTACAGGAGACTTCTAATTCCAGTTGGCAGGGGTTGGAGTGGGGTAATGAGGGAGATTCCCTAGCAGCTGCCCTTTGAATGGAGGCCACCTGACGCTGGAGATGGAGTTGGCCAGACCCAGTGGTGCTGCCAGGTCTCAGCTCTGAGAGCCAGGGAATGCCTGAATTTCATTAGCAGGTCTCCACGTCATTGAGCTGTTGCCCAGGGTAAAGGAGCAGAGTTGTTTTCCTGAGGCCTCTCAGTTCTACCCAGAGAATGGCTTCTTCTCACTCTGACAGTCCAGGGGAGACAGCTAACGTGAAGACAGCCATGGTCTCACCAGTGTGGGAGGCGCCATTGCTGTGCACAGCCTGGCCGTGTGGTGACCTGTGTCTGCAGAGAGGGCCGTACTGCTTCTGGCTGCCTTTGGCCACCCCACAGTGTGGATTCCCAGGGAGCAAAGCTTCAAAGGTTTGCCCAGCTGGGCAAGCTATTTTCCTGAACTCAGGTGACTCCCCTGAGTTTAGCGGAGTCACCGGGCTGAGGACCCTCAATGGGCTCCCAGACACTTGGGAGAATGGAGCCTTTGACCCACAGCTGTAGCAGCTGGGCAAATATCCCCCATGCTAGCTCCCCCTTTGAGCCTTGAGTGAATGCAGATCGCTTCCCAGAGCCTTCAGGAGACAGGAAAGAGCCTTGGAACTTCTGGACTAAACAGCAATTCTTTGATTCAACCCAAAGTAAGGGACTTTATGGAAAGCAAATTGATAAGACACAGTGTCAACACAGTACTGTTTGTGGCCTAGGCTATGAGCCCAGACAGGGCGGCTCTGAGTGGTAACTCAGCTGGGGACTGCTCTGTGATCAACCCTGGGGGAGAAGATGCCAAGGAGCTGTCCTGCATCCTGGCCCCTCAGATTTCATTCTTGTGACTCTCCCTTGGAGCATGTGGGTTCTTTGAAGAAAAAAAATAACAAGTTTATTATTTTTTAAAAATTGAGATGATATTGACATATAATATTGTATTCATTTTAGGTATATGCATAAGTATTTGATATATGTATATAATGCAAAATGATTACTACAGTAAGTCTAGTTAATATCCATCACCACACATAGTTAATTTTTTTCTTGTGATGACAACTTTGAAGATTTACTCTCCTAGCAACTTTCAAATACATATAACACAGGATTGTTAACTAGAGTCACCCTGCTGTACACTACATCCCTAAATCTTCTTTATCTTAAAACTAGAAGTTTGTACCTTTTGACTGCCTTTACCCATTTTGCCCCCTGCCACTGACAGCCACCAATCTGTTCTCTGGATCTGTGAGTTTGATTTTTTTTTTGGTTCCACATAGGAATGATACCATATAGTATTTATCTTTCTATGTCTGACTTATTTCACTTAGCATCGTGTCCTCAAGTTCCTTCCACATTGTCACAAATGATAGGAATTCCTTGTTTTATGACTGAAAAATATTCCTGTGTGTGTGTGTGTGTGTATACCAATTTTCTTTATCCATTCATCCTTCGATGGATACTTAAGTTGTTTCCATGTCTTGGCTATTGTAAATAATGCTGTGATGAACATGGGGGTGCACGTATCATTTCAAGAGGGTATTTTCATTTTCTTCGGATACTCAGAAGTGGATCGCTGATCATATGGTCATTCTATTTTTAGTTTTTTGAGGACCCTTCATACTGTTTTCCGTAGTGGCTGCAGCAATGTACATTCCCACCAACAGTGCATAAGGGTTCCCTTTTTCTACATTGTTTCCAACACTTGTTATTTCTTGTTTTCTTAATAATAGCCATTATAATAGGTGTGGGTGATTCCTCATTGTTGCTTTGATTTGCATTTCCCTGATGATGAGTGATGGTGAACATCTTTTCATGTACCTCTTGGCCATTTGTATGTCTTCTTTGGAAAAATGTCTATTCAAATCTTCTGTCCATTTTTAATTGTATTGTTTGTTGAAATATGAGCTCCTAACTTGGAGTTCGGACTGAATTTGACATTTTCGGTTTTCTCAGGCATACATTATAGTCCTTTATTTATCAGTGACATTTTATAAAATGTGTTTAGTAAACCCATGATAGATCATGGCACTTGGGAGCAAAATTCCCAGCTCAGATTTTCATTTTATTGATAGGAAAGGGAGGTCCATATTTTGGTCTGAAGCTCTCTCCCAGGAAGTCAGAGTAAACTGGACATCCTTAACACTGGTTTCATGTCATATTGAACCCGCAGGTGGATAAAATGGCCAGTCTTTATAACATCCACCTGCGAACTGGCTGCTTCTGCAACACTGGGGCCTGCCAGCGGCACCTGGGGATAAGCGACGAGATGGTCAAGAAGCATCATGAGGTTGGTAATGCTGGTTGTCTCCAATGGTGGCCTCTCTGACCACCTTGGAGGCTGGTCTCATGTCTGGGGTCAGAGATCCCAACCAACCATGAACTGGATTTTACTTAAAAAGAGAGAGGAAAGCCTGGCGCAGAAACAAATGCAGTTTTAGATAGTATATTTGATCCTGCGGAGTACTGTGACCCCAACTTGCTGGGGGGACTGACCTGGATTCAGCACTGGGGCAGGTAGATGGCATTAGCAGTGACTGATACCGGGCAGCCCCACTTGGAGAGGCTTGGGGACCTCTTGCCTTTATTTCTCCACCTCCCAGCAGGAGCACCCAGCCTGCCTTTGGCTTTTGTAGTGGCCTCGGCTGGTCATTCACAGAGGAAGCATCTCTGTCTTGCCTTCTTGTCAAAGGGCAGCTCTCAGGGATGCAGCCCTCCCTTTGGTTCTGAGAGAGGCTCAAAGCAGTGACCAGCCCGTGTTTCTCCTGCCTCAGCCCAGGGGAGACCAAGAAGCTGACCCATTACACTGCTGAAATGTTGGTCTGTCTTGATATGTCTGTGGGTTGGCATGGTGTCCGGCTCTGGGTAAATGCCTTCCATGCAGTATTTCTTCTAAACTTTTTAATGATCCATTGAGACTGGTATTGAGTACAGCGAGGTTCACAAGGGAGTCCTTGCTCTTAGGAGAGCATGGCTCGGGCACACAGCGCACGTTACTGTGGCAGTTCCTTGTCCTAGATAAAGTTTCTTCAAAACGATTTCTAATTTATCCATGAGGAATGAGTCACTCTGGCTGACTTATCTGGCTTTTATTCTAGGCTGGTCATGTCTGCGGAGACAATGTGGACCTCATAGATGGGCAGCCTACAGGGTCTGTGAGGATTTCCTTTGGATATATGTCTACACTTGAGGATGCCCAGGCCTTTCTCACGTTCATCATAGCAATGCAGCTGCACCAGTCTGATGGCCAGCCTCTCCCTCAGACCACCCCTGGGGAGGCTGGAGCCCCGGCAGAGAGCGAGGCTCAGGACGCCGGGCCTGCCACCGTGGATAGATGCAGTCCCTCCCCTCAGGAAGACGCTCCCACAGCCTCTGGGGTTTGCAACGTCTTGCCTAGTGCTGTGGATACAGTGGGTTCGTGCCCACTTCCACTGATGGCCACCGGGACCCAGCAGACCCCTTCGGAGAAAACAGCAGGAGTGCTGGATGGGGGCCTTGGGCCACATGTCATCACCAACCTTTACCTCTACCCGATCAAATCCTGTGCTGCATTTGAGGTAAGCGTTTTCATGGGGGTACACAGACTGCTTTTTATTGTTGTTTACTTTATGATTTTTTTTTGATATAGTGAAGAAAAAGGACAGAAAGTAAAGCAAAGCATGCAGAAAATCAAAATCATATTCAGAGTATTGTGACATATGAAGGGTTGTTCTCATTCTGCCTTTCTTGGTTTGAGCTGACTTTTGAACGTGGCTCCTCTTAGAGCTACGCCTGAGACGATCCTGTTCTGAATGGGGAACACCTAGCTACTCTTAATAATTACGGATACGGTTTTCACCGAGTGCGTGTGCTGGTTCCCTGCTGAAGCATTTTACAGCTTTGTTTCGTTCCATCCTTAAAACAACCATACGAGATACATGGGAATATCATCCCCATTTTGTAGATGTGGAGGGCTATTGAGGTTAAGTACTTTGCCCCGTAATCAATGAGAGGAAAGATTTGAACACGGGTCTGCTGACTCCTTGGGTCAATGCTTTTATGTGACTTGTTCTACTCAGCCTTCCCTATGGGTATGAATTGTTATGTCTTGAAATGTGCCAGCCTGGTGGTTACCTGAGCCCGCCTTGGCTGGCCATCCAGCCCTGACGCCCCTGCAGTGGCCAAACTGCGGCTATCTTCCTATGCTCTGTGTGTGTGTCCCAAGTCCCAGGCAAAGGTCCCAGACTCCTCAGCCTCTGGAATAACAGGCTGTTTGGTTCCTGGTCAGACATACCACGGTCAGCGCTGTTTGTGGCCTGCCTTGCAGGGTGGTCCCATGGGAGCCTATCCTCCAGGCTGAGACCATAACAAGTAAGTTCACTTTCACTTCCTAATGGAGGAAGATGAGGAGTCCATGTTTCCCTTGTGTGTCAGGACTCGTATTTTCACGGACTGGTCATGTTCCATAGGACAGCCACATAGCATAGATATCCCGGGCAGGAATTAGTGTCCCATTTTACAGAGGAGGACACTGATATTCAGTAAGGTTTGCTAAAGGTCTTCTATCCATCTGCTCATTCAAAAACTGCATACCACGGACCTGCTGCCTGCCAGCACTTGGGCCAGCACCCGGTATACATTGATGAACAAAATGGAAAAGGTTCCTTCCCTCAGAGAGTGCAATATCTCAGAGGGGACAGACACAAGACCAAGGACCACCCAAGTGAATAGAATCACCCTGGTGATAGGAACCACGAAGGCAAGAAGTGGGGTGCACCAGACAGAATTCTGCTGGATGGATGTCTGAGTCCATTCAGGCTGCTATAGCAAAGTGCCATCAACTGTGTAGCTTATACACAACAAAAATGTATTTCCCCTGGTTCTGGAGGCTGCAAGTCCAAGATCAAGGCGCTGGCAGATTCGAAGTCCAGTGAGGGCTCACTTCCTGGTTCACAGACAGCATCTTCTCACTGTGTCCTCGGGGCAAAGGGGCGAGGGAGCTCTCTGGGGCCTCTTTTATGAGATCTTTAATCACATTCATGACAGCTCCACCCTCATGACCTAGTCATCTCCCAAAGGCCCCCGAGTCCCCAGGGCAAGGGTATTATCTGAGGTTTCCTTATGATTTCTGTATTTTTGGCAGG
This sequence comes from Ailuropoda melanoleuca, assembly GCF_002007445.2. NCBI lineage: Eukaryota > Metazoa > Chordata > Mammalia > Carnivora > Ursidae > Ailuropoda > Ailuropoda melanoleuca. Next base: position 70,197,654 of record NC_048231.1, read on the forward strand.
AATTCCATAAGAGAGGTACTATGCTTTCTCAGTGCATCCCAGAAGGAGACACACTCTGTTCATTTGTCCCAGTGCTGGTGACATTAACTATCATCATTTGCTTAAGATGGGGTCTGCCAGTTTTCTCTACTGTAAAATTCATTAATTAGTAATTAATCAGTATTTTGTGGAGATATTTTGAGGATATGTAAATATCCTGTTCCTTGTCAAACTTTTATTTACTGGATTTAGCGTCTATTGATGACTTTTGCCTAAATCAATGATTGGGATGATGATTGCAAAATAGTAATTTAAGAAATTGTCATTCTTTTTAGATTTATTAGTTGGTATTCTGTTGTAGGATAGAGCTTCTCTTCTTCCATGTTTAGTCATTAATTCTTCTCTGTCTCTTTTTGTATCTGCATGGACTCATGGATTCTGATTTTGCTCAAAAGGTTACAACCCATCATTACCAGTATTTATTTTGATGCTTAAATTGCTGCAGACTTGGCCACTGGGAGCTCCTTCAAGTTAACTACTGTGTCCTTTTGATATGTCCCTGTCATTCCATGAGCATTTCCTTACTTTCTGGTATAATAATGTGTTCTAGGCTCATTCTGTATGTTCCCTGCCTGAGAAATGGAATAGGTCATTTCATCAAAGGCACTTCACTTCTTACATCAGAGAATGATACTGAGAAACAAATACTTGGTCACCAGGTCTGATCCTTGTTCTTGCTTCTATGCCCTCTGAGTGTACAGATCTTAGGAATATTTGCTGCTGTGACAGATTATCATAAACTTTTAACAGGACTCATCTGATTAGATTGGGCCCACCTGGATAATCCAGGAAGATTTCCCCATTGTAGGGTCCTCAACTTTAATTGCACCTTCAAGTCTCTTTTGCCTAATTCCAGGGATTAGGATGTGGACCTGTTTAGGAGGACCCTTATTCTGTCCACAACATATGTGTACGTGTTAAGACTTTGGGATACTCTGCATACATGTGTGCATACACACATCTGTATTTCTATATCTATCTATCTATCTATCTATCATCTATCTATCTATCTATCTAACATCTATCTTTATCAGCTAGCCATGCTCCTGATTTCCCACTAACACCTCCTCTTTCAATCCAGTACCACATTGTTTATTCTTTCTATGCCCCTTTCCATACTCGTAACTCCTGTGAGAAACCTGGCTTCTGTATCTTCACCAGATACTTATTTGCTCAGCTCCTCCTTCTGGAACCAAACCCCTGTTGCAGCAGCTGAAGGCTCAGCCTCACCCATGCCAGTTTCCCCCTCCCTCAGGAAGAAGAAAGGAGGAAAGGGAAAGCCAGCACATTACATTTTTAGATGGCAAATTAAAAGATAGAAAATTATAGACCTCTCTCAGCAAATAGGTGAAGAACTGTGAGGAGTCTGAGGTTTGCCCTCCTTGTAAGCTAACCAGATAGCCTGTCACAGTGTTCTCGATGCTGGCAAAAGACACGAGACTCCTGGGTCAGAGACAAAGGGCTTTATTACTGACAGAACAGCAGGCAGCATGAGCTTCATGTTTGTGTTGCTTCCCTGTGCCCCCCAATCTATCTATCTATCTATCTATCATCTATCTATCTATCTATCTAACATCTATCTTTATCAGCTAGCCATGCTCCTGATTTCCCACTAACACCTCCTCTTTCAATCCAGTACCACATTGTTTATTCTTTCTATGCCCCTTTCCATACTCGTAACTCCTGTGAGAAACCTGGCTTCTGTATCTTCACCAGATACTTATTTGCTCAGCTCCTCCTTCTGGAACCAAACCCCTGTTGCAGCAGCTGAAGGCTCAGCCTCACCCATGCCAGTTTCCCCCTCCCTCAGGAAGAAGAAAGGAGGAAAGGGAAAGCCAGCACATTACATTTTTAGATGGCAAATTAAAAGATAGAAAATTATAGACCTCTCTCAGCAAATAGGTGAAGAACTGTGAGGAGTCTGAGGTTTGCCCTCCTTGTAAGCTAACCAGATAGCCTGTCACAGTGTTCTCGATGCTGGCAAAAGACACGAGACTCCTGGGTCAGAGACAAAGGGCTTTATTACTGACAGAACAGCAGGCAGCATGAGCTTCATGTTTGTGTTGCTTCCCTGTGCCCCCC
>NC_048231.1:70207812-70224529 GCF_002007445.2 Ailuropoda melanoleuca
ATCTATCTATCTATCTATCTAACATCTATCTTTATCAGCTAGCCATGCTCCTGATTTCCCACTAACACCTCCTCTTTCAATCCAGTACCACATTGTTTATTCTTTCTATGCCCCTTTCCATACTCGTAACTCCTGTGAGAAACCTGGCTTCTGTATCTTCACCAGATACTTATTTGCTCAGCTCCTCCTTCTGGAACCAAACCCCTGTTGCAGCAGCTGAAGGCTCAGCCTCACCCATGCCAGTTTCCCCCTCCCTCAGGAAGAAGAAAGGAGGAAAGGGAAAGCCAGCACATTACATTTTTAGATGGCAAATTAAAAGATAGAAAATTATAGACCTCTCTCAGCAAATAGGTGAAGAACTGTGAGGAGTCTGAGGTTTGCCCTCCTTGTAAGCTAACCAGATAGCCTGTCACAGTGTTCTCGATGCTGGCAAAAGACACGAGACTCCTGGGTCAGAGACAAAGGGCTTTATTACTGACAGAACAGCAGGCAGCATGAGCTTCATGTTTGTGTTGCTTCCCTGTGCCCCCCCAAGTCCCAAGAGGGATTACAGAGGGGCCCAGGTGGGTGCTGTGCACATGGCTGAGGAGCCCGTCACTTAGGGAACTGTACTCATAATGGGATGTGAGCAAACATGCCATGCTCAGGAGGAAGACATGATATACTGGACTGGGAGCAAACCTGCTCTACCCAGAAGCTTGTATTCACTGTATTTATTTGTATTCGCTCTACAATCATACTCATAATGGTAGTTTGCAACAAAAAGGCAGTCAGTGCTTCTGCTCCTTACAACAGACGTGCAGAAACAAGAGACCATGAAGATCGTCTCCCAGTAATGCATTGTCTTCTAAAAAGTTATTTGTAATTCAAAACACGTTTTGCTATAGAAATAATGTGATTTCTGGGCTTTCCTATAGAAATAATAATTAATAATAAAGAAATNAATGGTGATTTCTGGGCTTTCCTATAGAAATAATAATTAATAATAAAGAAATAAATAAGAAATAATGATGGTGGTTTCTGGGCTTACCCGTAAAGGCTTATATAGACCATAATATTGCAGAGCTTGAGTGTTGGACCAACAGAAGCAACTATAGTCTGTGGAGAGACTATTTGATATGAGAAAAATTGAAGGGAGAGGTAAAGGGTTTAACATCTATGGATCATCTGATATATTTTAGTTGCTTTACATTTTAGATTTCATTTTAGCTTTTAGCCAATACTATGAGAAATGATAATAATGTCCATCCTACATGGGACAAAGCCAGGACTCAGGAAGGTTAGGAAGTTGTTCAAAGCTAATAGCACTTGAGATAGGATTTAAACCCAGTGGTCTCTCAGTCTCCAGAGTACCCCTACCCCTCATCACACGATATTTCCACTTCCTGAATACAGGGCTCACTCCACTTGAGGTGAAGCTCACCTTGACATTCTTCCTCCCTGAGTTCTCTGCCCTCCCCCTGTGCCCTGCAGCTCCTCTCCACTTTCCATGGTGCCTCAGTCTTCCCTGAGGTCCCTCACTGGAAGACCCACCCCAAAATGCCCCTTAATTAAAAATTATTTCCCACTCTTCATCACCCACTATTGAAGTTTTCAGGTTCTTTGGGTAGCTGAATTGAATGCTCAGAGGAAAACAATTGGATGAAATTGATTCACAGTTCAAGAAAGATTGTCTCTTAACTATTTCAAAAGCATTTTTTTCTCCTTTGCCTATGCTTTTCTTCCATGGAATGCTGGTTCCAGAAGAGCCTTCACTGATGGGGCTACGGTACATGTGCTGTCTCATGCAATGCTGTTAGCAGCTAAGCCGTGAACAAAACTCTTCCGAAGACCTGGCCATACTTCATTGAAATGTTATTAGTTTTTCCCTAATGCCCTTTTTCTGTTCCAGGATCTCATCCCAGATGTCATATTATATTTAGCGGTCATGTCTCCTTAGGCTTCTGTGGGCTGTACCGGTTTCTCAGACTTTCCTTGTTCTTGATGACCTTGACAGTTTTGAGGAGTACTGGTCAGGTATTTTTTAGCATGTCCCTCAATTTGGGTTTGTCTGATGTCTTTCTCATGATTAGACTGGGGTTATGGGTTTTTGGGGGGAGGAGGACCACAGAGGCAAAGGGCTAGTCTCATCATATCAAATATCATATATCATATCATATCATACCATATCATAGTACATACTATCAACATGACTTATCACTATTGATGTTAATTAACCCTGATCATCTTGTTGAGAGAATATTTACCAGGTTTTTTCACTGTAAAGTTTCTCCTCCACTCCCTTTCCGTACTGAACTCTTGGGAACTAAGTCAGTAAGTGTAGCCTACGTGGAAGGGGTTGGGGGTTATACTCCTTCGTGAGGGGGGAACATCTACATCAGTTATTTGAGGTTGTTCCATAGGGAGAGGTAACTTCTCTTATTTATATATTTGGGTATTTATTATTTATTCCATCATGTATTTATTTCAGTATTGACTCATGAATATGTATTTTATATGTTGGGTTATAAGACAATAGTAATACATCATTGTTCTTATTTTTGCTCAAATTGTTCCAATTTTGGCCAGCGGGCATGCTTTCAGCTGACTCCTGCACCCTTTTGACATACTCCCATCATTTTGTTTTTTGAGTATTTCCTTACTTTTCTATCACCACCAGATGCTCCTGATCCAGCCCTAGAAGCAACCATTTCTCCAGTTCTTTCTTATTGGAGAATGGTATTAGAAGGCAAGAGCTATCTGGGCAGTGGGTGTAATTTACGTTTTAATTTTGTAGAAATACGAAGAATTCAGGAAAACTTGTACACTTAAAGTGGATCAACTCAGTGACCATGCCAGGATAGCTGCAGTTTGTGTGAGAAATATGTCTGTAGCATGAGGGTATAGAGAAAGTGAGAGTGATGGAAGTCTGCGGGGAGGGGAGCTTCGAGGTGGGGTGGAGTGGAGACTTACTTTCCATGCACACTCTTGTGTTTTCTGAATATTGCTCCATGCACACACATTACCCATTTAAAAGACAGGTTGAAGAGGAGAAGGGCAGGAAGTGGAGCTGGAGGGTGAACGGAAGGTATCTCGCTCTCACACTGTCTCCTTTGCTTCATCTTCTTTGCTTTACTTTCTTTTCTTCCTTCATGTCCTCCTTCCAGAGTATGTGCTGAATTCATGAAGTCTGTCTGTACCTGTGCAATAATGCAAAGACCATTTTTGAGGAGCCCTGCCCTAAAATGCACTTACCTTTTTGTTTAGGTGACCAAGTGGCCTCTAGGAAATCAAGGGCTGCTGTATGACCGGAGCTGGATGGTTGTGAACCACAATGGCGTGTGCCTGAGTCAGAAGCAGGAGCCCCGGCTCTGCCTTATCCAGCCCTTCATTGACCTGCAGCAAAAGGTCATGGTCATCAAAGCCAAAGGTGTGAAAATCTGGGTTCATTTTCACAAGTCAACTGTCAAGAGTAGCTTTTATACTCCTATGAAACTAAAACAATTGGTTTTCCTCTACAAATATTAAAATAATCCTAAAGTAAGTGAAATGTTGTCTAAGAGACAACACAAAGTTCTTGCTCCTTCTGTTTTGAGAAATTCCTAGAGAGAGGTAAAGATCTGACAATTCACTCAGGAAATAAAGATGTACAAAATTTGAAATTATAGGTTTTTTCACTTACCTTCCCTTTATTTCAGTCACTTGTCATAGTACATACTCAAGGTTTAATTCTTCCTTGTTGATTTTTTGTTATGAACTATCTAACATACACAGAAGTATAGATCAGCTCTGTCCAATGGAACTTTATGTGTTGATGGAAATGTTCAGTGTCTATATTGGCCAAGTTGGTAGCCATTGCTTACATGTGGCTATTGAGGGAAGTGTGCAGGTCAGTAGTTTTTTTGTATATTCATGAGGTTGTGCAACCATCACCACAATCAACTTTAGAACACTTTCATCGCCATGAAAGAGAAACTTCATACCCATTAGTAGTCACTTCCCATCGCCAGCCTCATCCCTGGTCCTTGGCAACCACTAATCAAATTTATTTCTTTTTTTTTTTTTAAAGATTTTATTTATTTATTCAACAGAGATAGAGACAGCCAGCGAGAGAGGGAACACAAGCAGGGGGAGTGGGAGAGGAAGAAGCAGGCTCCCAGTGGAGGAGCCTGATGTGGGGCTCGATCCCATAACGCTGGGATCACGCCCTGAGCCGAAGGCAGACACTTAACTGCTGTGCCACCCAGGCGCCCCCACTAATCAAATTTCTGTTTCTATGGATTTGCCTATTCTGGATGTTTTGTGTAAATGGAATCACGTGGTATGTGACTGGCTTCTTTCACTTAACACTATGTTTTCCAAGGGTCATCCATATTGTTGAATAATATTCCATTGCATGGATATACCATTTTGAAAATCCATTTAGTAGTTGATGGATATTTAGATTGTCTCCACGTTTTGGCTATTAGAAATCATGCTGCTGTGAACATTTGTGTACAAGTTTTCATGTGGCCATATGTTTTCCATTCTCTTGGGTACATACCTAGGAGTAGAATTGCTGGGTCACGTGGGAACTGTATGTTTAGCATTTCCAAGGTGGCTGGCTGCATCACCATTTTACATTCCCACCAGCAATGCACAGAGGTTCTAATTTCTCCACGTCCTCAATACCTGTTATTTTCCGTTGTTGTTTTTCAATAGTCCTTGTAGTGGGTGTGTAGTGGTACCTCTCCAGCTTTGATTTGCATTTCCTTTAGGACTAATGATGCTGACTATCTTTTCTTGGGTTTATTGGTCATCTGTCTATCTTCTTCAGAAAAATATCTCTTCAAATTCTTTGCTTATTTATTTTTGAATTATTGAGTTGTAAGAGTCCTTTCTCTATTCTGTATACAAGTCCCTTTTCAGATCTATGATTTTCAAATATTTTCTCCCATTGTGGAGGTTTTTTTTCATCTTTCTGAAGTCTCCATTTTACTTTTAGTCTGTCTGCCTGTATCATGATATTTAGAGTGAGTTTCCTGTATCCAGAATAGAGTTGGCTCACGCTCTTTAATCCACTTTGACAATCTCTGTATTTTTACTGGTGTGTCCTCTTGGGATTTTGATTGTAAAATCACATATTTTGTAGTCATATGTTTGCAATCATATTTTGATTATAATACCATATATTAATTTCAGAAGAATTTGTATCATATAGTATTGAGTCTTTTATTTCTAATAGTGTCTGTTTCCTTTTAGGACTTCTTTTATTGCTCCAAATTTTAATATTTTCCAGAAATTTTTATACCTTTTTTTGCTATGTAAATTTTTTAAAAATTAATGAATGAATGTATTTATTTTTGAGAGGAAGAAAGAGAGAGAGAGAGCACAGCGTGGAGCCTGATGTGGGGCTCAATTTCACAACTCTGAGATCATGACTGGAGCCAAAATCAAAAGTCAGACACTTAAGCAACTGACCTGCCCAGGTGCTCTGCTATGTAATAGTTTATTGGAATATTTTTAATACCGTTTAATGCATATAGAGACACTATTGATTTTTGTATATTAATGTTTTCCCCTTTACTTTTTCTGAATTCCTATTAGTTTTATTAGTCAATCTGAAGATTTTCTCTCACATTTTCTGTGTAAATTGTCATATCATCTTCTAATAATAATAGTTTCATATCTTTCTTTCTAATTTTTATTACTCTTCTTTTTCTTATCTTACTGCATTGTCTTAGCCTGCTTGTATAATGGTGAAGCAGTGATGGAAGATATCCTCCTTTGTTACTGATCTGAATAGAATGCTTTTAAAGTTTCAAAAGTAAGAATGATGCTTACTGTAGGTTTTTGATAGATTTGTTTTACCAAGCTGAAATAGTTCTTTTCTTATTTAGCCAAATGATGACTAATGGTCTATTCTTATTGAATGCTCTTCCTGCATCTCTTGGTTATCATATTTTTTTTCTTATAGTCTATTATTGTGATGTCTTATGTTAGTAGACTGTCTAGTAATAAATTGTCCTTGGACTCTTGGGGGGAAACACTACTTGGCAATGATTCTTTGATACATTGATGGATTTGGTTTGCTAATATTTTGTTTGGTATTTTTGTACCTATTTATTAGTGAAATTGATACATCACCCTCTTTTACTGTGCTTTTCTTATTTAAGTTCAGGTATCCAGGATATTAACATACAAAAAGAATTGAGTAGATTGCTTCTCTTTATTTCTATTCTCTGAGGCATAAAAATATGTATCATGATTATGTAGGGTTTATCCCACAATGCGAGGAATGGGAGAGAGAAAGAAAACAAATATACGATATTTTTCACTCCAAATTAGCAGCACTTTGTGAAGCCATGTGGTGTCGCCTCCTACCATGTATCAGATATTCTGCTCACTCACAGGGGACTCCCACATTGTGGGTGGAGTAAGGGCATCTTTTGGCAATGCATGACAACACAAATTGAACAATAAACAGTAAAACAAGACATTATAATGGTTTCATGCGTGTGACTTGTCACTCCCAAAGATTCTAGCCATCTTGAGTCCAGACATCAGGCTCTTTTATTTCTCTGCGTCTCTGAGCTGAGCACAGGACTTAGTACATATGGAAAGAACTCACTCCCCATGAACTTTTTGGGGGCCCTTGAATTCAATTCATGGTTGGACCCCAGATTTTGTTGCCTTAACCAGAGGCGTGCAATGACTTTTAGAAGGCAACTGAGGGCCAAAGACACTGGATTTATTTAGAGCCTTGTGTAAGGATAGAAAGAGGGTGTGTACAGGCCCCCCACTGCCTGCCCAGGGAGTGCCATTGTCCACATGCTGTCCTCCCTGCTCTGGTTACTTCCTCATAACCAGTGTCCCAAGCTCACTTTACTGCTCTCCCCTGTGGGTGCATACCTGGCACTGTGCCATTCTTCCATGCACACCCTTTTGACACAGAACATTCCTTCTCCAAACTTCGGGAACATTCTGGATTAGTAATTCTTCTGGCTTTCCCCACATGGGGACAGGAGCATGGAACTGGCTGTGCACCTGTAAGGTGCAGAGGAGCAGGGGACACAGTTTGTGGAATACTTAGTACTCAAATTGTTCCATCTCTCCCTTTGTCATGGTGAAAGCCCCATTGTGATGGGCAGGGCCTGTGCAGCAGGCATGATGCAAAGCTGGTGATATGCCCATTTCTTGTGCTCTGTGTGATGAAGAAGGACTGGGATGGGCAGGGATACAGGTGTGCATGACATGTGCATGCCCGAGGGCCAGGATGGGTCATGCTGGTGAGCAGTGTGACTGGCAGCAGTTCTGAGGAGGCCGGAGGGCTCAGGAGGGTCACACAGGAGGAGCTCCTGCTTCTAGCATCCACAGAGTAGGGGCCGCCACACATTCCATTCAGGCGTCTTGGCTTCATGCCTTTCCCTGGACTCTTAAGGACTCACGGACAACAAGGAGTGCAGAGTAGCGAGGGCCTCAGCAGTTCCAGCCTTTACCAGAGGTCTTTCATTCCTTAATGGCATTGGATCAGTTTCCTCTCGTTTCATCCATGTATTTCACTCTGATTTTATTTAAAGAATAAATAGCGCTTTAGCTGGGTAATGGGTACATGAGTGTTAACTATTATTATTCTTTAAACTGTTTCATACTTATGCTATATACTCTTTCATACTTATGATACATGTAACAATGAAAAAAAAAGCTTCCCAACCCTACTGAAATAGTAAGTTTTATTCCTATCTGTCTGTCTATCTATCTGTCTATCTATCTATCTTTCTTTCCAGGTAATGACGATTGGTACAGGAGCCCATTTTGATGCTGACTCCCATGGGTTCTTGCGAATTAACACTCTATGCTGATATCTTTACAGAATGAGCCTTCATGCCTGCCTATTTCTAAAGGACTTAAGGTAGCTTAGAAAACAATGACCTTGGGATGTGGAGTTGTCCAGAGGTAGAGAAGTCTTTTAAGGGGTTTATAGTGTTCCAGCGACTGTGGATGCGACTGCCCGAGTGCAGAGTCTTCCATGAGAAGCCTCTTTGATGTACATACGGTTGGTGGTCTTGATCACGTGAAAGAGAATCTCAGTTATAAGGAGATTTCCAAGATCTGGCCAGTGATTTGATCCAACCAGTTTCCGGGGTCATTACAGTTCTTGTGTATTTCATGATACTTTCACTTAAATAGTTGTTCTTTTTGCCTAATAATTAATCTGTCTCTAATCTTTTTCATTAGGGATGGAGCCTATAGAGGTGCCTCTTGAGGAAAATGGTGAACGGGCTCAGATTTGCCAAAGCAAGGTCTGTGCGGACAGGTGAGAGTCTGCGGCAGGTGAAACCCTCAGATCCATCTGCAGGTGGCACAGAGGGGGAAGAGAGGAAGGCCCTGTAGATTGGTCCTCAGCTGCACCCCGTATCCAACCGGCTGCCCCTTTCCCTTCACAAACTCACTCTGACCACACTGCTCCCCACTGTTCTTCAAACCTACCAAACGTGCTCCTTCCTCAGGATGCCAGCAGAGAGAAATGGAGCCATTTAGGGATACCGGCTGTTTTTTATGAGGCTCATTTCTGGTTGTACATTTCATTTAGCTGCATTTGAGAGAAATGCTCTTTTCTGGCTATTAAAGGGGTAGATAGGTGTCTTCTGCTCAGAACCGTAAGTGCCCCAATTGATGAAAATGGACTTTCATGCAATCTCTCAGAGCATTGGAGAGAAAGTGCAACTAAATGAGGTTTCATTCTATGCTTCCTTTTCCAGACACAGGTAGGCAGCTATTTGCTCCAATAAAAATTAAGGATATGACAGGTTTTCCATTCTATCTATCTTGTAATCCCAATGTAGGTTATTAGCAATTTTGCATTATAAATCCTGGTGATGTGTAGATTTTAAAGCAGTTTTTAAAAATTTAAATGCTTTAAGTTACATTTAAGAAGTCTCTAAGATTGCAGAGTTAAAAAAAAAAAAGCTGGATCAACAGATGTGCTTCTATTGGTAACTTGAAGGCATAGCGTTCTTTTCACAAACCAAACCCATTATTCCATGTGGTCTGGCCATGAGGAAAAATATTAGTCAAGCCCATAGTAAAAATCCAGAACATATGTCTGGGTTCAAGGGCTTCTTAAAGCAAAGAACCGCCCTGGAAGCTCTCAAATTCTAAGCTCTGTGGTATTCAGTGGCTATAAGTAATATAAACAAGGATTTTCAAGATGAACATCTAAAGCTTTCTATCTGATCTAAAGGCTTTGCACAAGCCCCAGCCCCCAGGTCTTCCCCTGCGTTGGCCATCCCCCCGCACCGATCACGCTGTCGCTTCAGACTTCTCTCCCTGGGATGCAATATCATATTACATTATATTTATTTCACTGTATTATATTTTGCAATCTAACTTTTTTGCTGTTTAGAATAAGAATTATTTAAAGGAATACTAAATAACATTCACCCCCCTCCTTTTTTTTTTCTCCCCCAGGGTAAATACTTATAATTGTGGAGAAAAAATTTCGAGCTGGTTGTCAAGGTTTTTCGGCCGTTCATGTCAATTGATCAAACAAAGTTCAGACTTTCAAAGAAGTGCAAAGAGACGGGGCAAAGGTATCACGTTTGGATGTGGTTCTTAGGGGACAGGAACTTGGGTTTCCCCTGGCATACTCCAAATCAGCCCGCGGAATGGATTTACAGGGCAACCTGCTCATGTGCAGAAAGCAGGGTGGCCTGCAGGACCCACGTGTGGTCTCCAGGATGACCCCAAGGAGGTGGAGGTGGGCTTCCAGCCAGCTGCTCCGCCACCGACAAGCTCTCTGTCTCAGTCCTCCCTATTTAGAAGCACAGTTTCATTGGGTTACATAAAAACATGGGTAACTTGGTATGTCCTCAGATCGTATGCAGGAACAAGAAAACCCGGTTTCTAAAGTCTTGGCTCTGCCACATGGCCGTAAGAGCTTGTCAAATGTTAAGCCTCGTGGTGCCTTGACTGGTGTAGACCCCAACTCCTTCCACTTGTAAAAGTGCTGACAGTTTTTCCTGCCAGAGCTGTTGTTATCTGAAGTGAGACAGCAGAGAAGAAAGTATCTGAAAGTTAACAGTACCACGTGGGAAGAAGAGATCATTTTCAGGTGTCTGCTCAAGCATCCCCTTCTCAGGGAAGCCTTGCTTGACTGCTCTCCTTAGAACCAGAGCCCCTACCGGAACCTCTTCAGTTCATTCCGTGTTTTATTTTTCTGTCTGGTACTTTTCCCATCCCAGAGGCCATGCATTTTACTCAGTTATTCTGTTTATGAGATTGTGACAGATCGTAAGCTCTGAGAGGACAGGAAGTTTTATATGCTTTGTTTGGGGCTGTATCCCCAGTGTCAGAACAGCATCTGGCACATAGTAGTTGCTCAGTAAATACTAGATGAATGAATGGATGGGTGAGTCATTGCCACATTATTGATTTGTGTAGGGATGACCTGGCTTAGTGATTAGCTCCCAGAGAGACTGGCTTGTAAATCCAAGTAGCATTTTGACAGTCTGGGGACCAGTGACTGGATCGAGGGACCTGGACAGGTGAACCTACGAATCCCTGAAAACATATAATAGAGAGAGGATTCAAAGGATATAATCTACTCGCACTTTCAGAAGTGTCAACAATTTGTCGTGTCAGAAGTAGTTCAATAATTTGAGTTGCTGTGTGATGGAGAAGGGGAAAAAATGTATGCTCATCCTAATTGAGGAGGTGAGCTGGTGGTGTTTGGGCACAGGTGAGCTTAGAGACGTGATGAAAGGGGAGAGAGAAATGGGCAATTCTGTGAGTAGGGACATGAAAGGAGCGGGGCTCGACAGGACCAGGGCCACCATAGAAATGAGCTGACAGAAAAAGTTCTGATCATTCCCAGTGCCTCCTGTCTACCTGGGGCTCAGCTGGGTCTTCAGGAGGCTGGCGAAGATTAGGAAGCAATGGTAATGGTCCTTCGAGATCTAAGTTTAGAAGCTATGGCTTACCAGTAGACAGTGACGTTAACATAAAGGTCACAATAAAGATCTATGCAAAGGGCACGGGTGTGGGGGAGGTGTCCCCCACACCTAGGTGAGTCACGGAGAGCTTCAGGGAGGAGGTAACTTTGGAGCTGTACCTTAACATGAGAGAGGAGTTTTCTAGGCAGAGAGAGGCAGGAAGGTTAGTCGGGAGCAGAATGGCGGGACTTGGCATTTCATGGGCGCAGAGAAGGGTTTAGGAAGGGTTGCATGTGGGGAGGGGCGCCCTGGGGCAGAGCTGGGGAGAAGAGATGAATGTTTGGCTGAGGAGTCAGTGAGCACTGTCTTGTGGTTGGGGGCACTCACTGAGGAACTCTAAGCTGAGGAGTTCTGTGAGGTCACGTGTGCTACAAAGACACTCTTGGCGTGGTGTGGAGGCTGCATCAGGGAGGGAGGTGAGGGGAGCATGGGGGCCAGGTGGGAGGCAGCAGTGACTGTCCTGGTGGGAGATGGCGACCTGGTGAGGTAGGTGGGAAAGGAAGTCTGTCCCTGCAGTGCCAGGGAGTGTCAGCTTGAGAATATTAAACTGCATGGATGCTGTTTATGGTGGAGTGGTCTCTGTTGGGCTAGGCTACTGGTCTTTGAATATTTTTACGTTGGTACACCCAAGAGGAACTTTTTTAGAGTTACACTACCTCCTTGGACATTTTTAGATTGTCATCTAAATTGGCCAGTGGAATCTCAATATTTAGTGGTTTGATTCTCAAGAGTCTTCATTTAAAAAAAAAATACATACGTATGGGCAAACTGCCTTTTAATGGTCAGAAATTTTATTTCTTTCCTTTTCCTTCTTCAATTTGTATTTCCATCCCACTTCCTTGATGGAATTTTAAGTGTTATATATTTCATGCTTGAAAATCTTTCTTTGATCACTCTATCATATTTATCTGAAACTATAGTTATATATAAATAGAAATATATACACATTTTTCAAGTTTGCTGTGATCATAAGAGTCTGTTAGGTATTTTCTAGGATGAGTCTTTAATAGTACACAGTTTATCAAAGCAATACAAGATATTACAAATTTTGAAAAAATAGTTAATAAACATAAAAACATTGTTGAAAATGAATCTCTTAATGTGATGCCCCTGCCCCACCTGCTGCTGCCATTAATTCCCCTGTCCCTGAATGACTGTCACCTGTGCCCAAGAAAGCGGGTGCTCAGCACTGATTCTTCTCTGGAAAACCTTATTTAAGTCAGTAAAAAGCTGGGGATGAAAGGAATTTGGTGAACGCACTGTCACTCAGACCTTCCTTCTGAGGCACGTGATTAAAGCACAGGGATCTCACATCAGGATTACTCAGACCGTCTGTCTGTTGGCCCCTTAATTAGGTTGGGCAGTTTTGTGTAGAGTGAGGAATGGGAACCCCTCTCACCTGCAGGAGGCTCATTCACTCGCTCTGCTTTAGAGGCTTGTATTTTCTCAGCACAGACGCCAGGGCTTGGAATGGGGCTTTCGTTTTCCGCCCTGGAGAGGTTTAGCCCCCGTGGCAATGCGTCTTAGGAGAGGTGAGGGAGCCTTCCTCCGGGGAAGTTCAGGAAGGGCCTTTGCAGAGGGGGCTGGGACTCCACTCCCTTCTCTGGCACAGCCGTTTCAGCAAAGAGGACCTATGGAAGTAGCGGGTCTGGAGAGCAATTCTCTTTAAAGTATCCATTCTTGTGTACTCTGGGTTCCACGAACTTGGTTTGGAGACAGCTAACTTGGCCTTGGCCCGGCTCACCTTTTTTCACATCTCGTTAAGGACAGCGATGCCCAGCCTGCAAACGGTTGACAGAAGCTGCTAGTGGTTCTGGGCACACTTTTCTTTTACTCGTTTTCTATTTTTTTCCTTTCGGTAGTTTTAAAACTTGAATTAATTCATTCTCTTTCTTTCTTTCTTTCTTTCTTTCTTTCTTTCTTTCTTTCTTTCTTATTTATTTGAGAGAGAGAGTGGGGGGAGGGGCAGGGGGGGAGAGAGAGAGAGAGAGAATATCAAGCTGACTCCATGCTGAGAGCCTGCTGCGGCTGGATCTCAANAGTAGTTTTAAAACTTGAATTCTTTCTTTCTTTCTTTCTTTCTTTCTTTCTTTCTTTCTTTCTTTCTTTCTTTCTTTCTTTCTTTCTTTCTGATTTATTTATTTGAGAGAGAGAGTGGGGGGAGGGGCAGAAGGGGAGAGAGAGAGAGAGAGAGAGAGAGAGAATATCAAGCTGACTCCATGCTGAGAGCCTGCTGCGGCTGGATCTCAAGATCTTGAGATCACCTGAGCGGAAACCATGAGTCAGACGCTTAACTGACTAAGCCACCCAGGCGCCCCTGTATTATTTGTTTCAAAGTCAACATCACCCACTTGCCTGATGAGCAAACCAGCTTTTCCTGACTGGTCTCAGAAGATCTTCCTGGGCTTCTGGTCCTCCTCAAGGCATCTCTTTTGACTTTTTTTGGGGGAAGTCGCCCATCCCCCACTCCCTCCCATCTCTCCTTCTCTAAATGTTGTCTCCAGGTCTTCTTTGCTGGACCAATTTCACTTCACCATTTCATTATTATTTTTCCCCCCAGATTATTAACAGAGTATTCTAGGAGCTCATTTTCTTTCTGTTTCTGAGAGGTTTGAGCCATGCTTAGAACATTATTATTATTTCCAGGGCAGTTTTTTCCCTTGTAGAAATAGTGTCTTCTTTTTAAAAATGCAAGCTAATGGAAGCATGATTCATTTGTATTCCAAGAAAGCAACTCTTCTTTTTAGATTTCTTTAAACTTTTTATTGAGGTTAAGTGACATATAACATTATATTAGTTACAGTTGTACAACATAATGATTTGATATTTGTATATATTGAGAAACGATCACCACAATAAGTCTGGTTAGCATCTGTCACCATATATAGTTACACATTTTTNCTAATGGAAGCATGATTCATTTGTATTCCAAGAAAGCAACTCTTATTTTTAGATTTATTTAAACTTTTTATTGAGGTTAAGTGACATATAACATTATATTAGTTACAGTTGTACAACATAATGATTTGATATTTGTATATATTGAGAAACGATCACCACAATAAGTCTGGTTAGCATCTGTCACCATATATAGTTACACATTTTTTTCTTGTGATGAGAACTTTAAAGATTTACTCTCTTAGCAACTTCCAAATACGCAGTACAGTGTTGTTAACTACAGTCACCATGTGTACATGATATCCCTATGATATATTTATTTTATAACTAGAAGTTTGTATCTTTTAACTCCCTTTACTCCTCTTGCCCACCCCCACCCCCTGCCTCTGGTAACCACCAATCTGTTCTCTGTATCTATGAGCTTGTTTTTTGTTTTGTTTTTTGTTTGTTTCAGATTCTACATACAAGTGAGCTCATATGGCGTCTCTGTCTGAGTTATTTCATTTAGCATAATGCCCTCAGGGTCCATCCATGTTGTCACAAGTGGCAAGATTTCATTTTTTAAAAATATTTATTCATTTTAGAGAGAGAGAAAGAGTGCGAGCGGGTGGGGGGAATACAAGAGGGGTGGGAGAGAATCTCAAGCAGAGAGATGCAGGGCNATTATTTCATTTAGCATAATGCCCTCAGGGTCCATCCATGTTGTCACAAGTGGCAAGATTTCATTTTTAAAAAATATTTTATTTATTCATTTTAGAGAGAGAGAAAGAGTGCGAGCGGGTGGGGGGAATACAAGAGGGGTGGGAGAGAATCTCAAGCAGAGAGATGCAGGGCTCTCTCTTACGACACTGAGATTATGACCTGAGCAGAAACCAAGAGTCAGACGCTTAACCAACTGCGCCACCGAGGTGCCCCAAGATTTCATTCCTTTTTATGACTGAGTAATATTGTATACATGTATCTACATATTACATATGATATATGCATATATAATATTGTACATATATGATATGTGATATATAATATATATGTATATATAATATGGTACATATATGTGATATATGATATATATGTATATACATATATCACATCTTCTTTATCCATTCCTCCATCGATGGATACTTAGATTGTTTAAAATGCTCCATCACTTTTANTATATATGTATATATAATATGGTACATATATGTGATATATGATATATATGTATATATGTATATCACATCTTCTTTATCCATTCCTCCATCGATGGATACTTAGATTGTTTAAAATGCTCCATCACTTTTAGATCAGTCTGCCAGTACAATGGCCACCCTTTCTCTGGTGAATGAAGCACAGTATTTGCTGATTAACAGATCCAGTGTTTTGGAGCTTCAGCAGCAATTAAATGCCAGGTAAGACCCTTTGCCTTGGGAACAGCAGACAGACATCACCCACTTGACTCTGGGAGTGAGCCTGGCACCTACCTGCGGAGTCACGGAGTCCAGAGGAGAGACTGAGGCCCCGGGAAGTTACAAACCCCTTAGGTCCAGTTCCCACGTCTCTCTTGATGCCTTCATGATGCTTAGTCAACCCCAACTCTCATTTTTTAATCATTCTATTTCTTAATATTTTCTTTAATTGAAATGAACTTGACCCAGTTTTGTTGCCCACCCTCGCACCACTCCCTGTCCCCTAGGAGCCTTGCCCTACTTCCACAGTCATTTTGAGTGAAAAGGAGAGTGGTTGTGAAGGCTTCTAGAGTTGTAGCTAGAGATATTATTTGTCTGTATCATCAGACAGAATAGCACGGCTGCCTGCTTACTCCCACCCACTGCTCTAGAAAGGGTTCGTTCAATCCCCTTCATTGTTCTTTAGAGGAAATTGAAGTCCCAAGGTAATCAGACCATCAGAGAAAAAAAAAAAATCACCCCACTGTTATGTGAGAGCTGGCACCCGCTGCTCATCCCTAGTTCACAGTCCAGGAGGGGTGTGCGTGAGCCTGTCATCACGAGCAAGGGATCCTGTGACTCTCCCATGCCAAGTGGTCCTGGGCACGTGTGTGCATACTCACAAAATATAGCTTAATAAAAATGACACAGATGGACTGTTTTTAGTCATTCCTGTTTATAGTCATTGGCAAAACCACACAACAGAGGGCCGTGGCCCAGCTCGCCCTCCTTGGGTACATAAGTGTGATGCAGCTGCATGGTCCCTGGGTGTTCACTGAGCTATCCCAGCACCGAGGGACACTCCTCAGGTCCCCAGAGCCCTGGAAAGAGCAGGGCAGCGGTTTTCTGGGATTCATGGTGTGGAAAACTAGGAGGTGGAGACAGGCTTTCGGCAGTCCTGGTTCCTACCAGGAGCGGACCGTGTTTCCTACCAGCTGGTTGAATGCAGGGCTGAGGAGCAGGGAGTCAGTGGGACAGGTGAGAGGACCAGCCTGTGCCTAGTACCCAAGAGGGCTGCTGGGGGATCTGGTTGGTGCGTCTCTGTTCTACTTTCAAATTTGATGGACTCTATAATGCATATGCTGACCACAATAGCTTTTGAACATAAAATTTTTCCTTTTATTTCAAGTGATTCATGATGTTCTGATATCCAAAAGCACAAAAGAAGGGTTTGTAACCTGGAGGGTAAACCAGAATCAAAGGATTTTAGGACTGGAAAGTGCCAGCCCTTGCATTTCAGATGAGGAAACGCTTGTTCTCCTTGGTCATGGGAGTTGCACCTAGTGGCAAAGCTAGCCCTGGTTCTCCTGGCTCCTGGCTTTTCACACACCATTCCCTGCTTGGAAGGGGATACGGCCTTAACCTCCACCAGAGCCTTTCAGTTCTGTTTCCAGAGAAAATTCCAGTCATGCTTAAGAATTTCCTCCCCAACTTAAATTT
>NC_048231.1:70224629-70237247 GCF_002007445.2 Ailuropoda melanoleuca
CACCTTGGTTTCCAGTGTCCTTCATCTCTTCAGCTAAGATCTACTCACCCTTTGCACCACCTCTAGGGGTCACCATGGAGGTCTGTGTAACAGTTCGGTGTCTGCTGGCCTGCTACTCATGGTAGGAGCTTGTTCTGATCATCTAGGCCTCAGGCCAGGTTACAGTTGATGAAGTCAGGCATCGAGTGCTAGAAATGTTGAACAATTACAACAGTGCGGTTATCCACCCCACCTCACTTCCCCCCTTCTGGTATGTCTTAAACAGTGATGAGAATGGGAAGGAGGAATTATTCCCAATGAAAGACCTCATCTCACGGTTCCGTGCCAATATTATTACCAATGGAACAAGGGCTTTTGAAGAAGAAAAGTGGGATGAGATTTCAATTGGTTCCTTGCGTTTCCAGGTGAGTTGGGGGAAGTTCAGTTCCTTCCTCAAGGGTTGCAGATGGAAACTGACCTCTGTCTGAGGCCAGGGGGGCGGCAGGCGGGAATCCCTCTCTGTCAAAACTCTGCCCCTCAAATCCTCAGCGGGAGGGTTTGTGACATCTGCATTCTGGGACTCCCCTTGGAAGGACCCATCGCTTATTCCCCACGAGGGTGGCAGCAGTCTGTTTCCCATGGGGGCAGAGAGAATGTGCCCCGTACCGGTGATTGCAGGCTCAGGGCGTCCCCAACTCATCATTATGTTTAGGCTTAAACTCTGTCCTCTTAGAATGCTTGTGTCTGTGAGAACTTTATCCTCTTGAAACCTGTTGGACTTCCCTGCTCTCTGGTGCTTGTGGAGGACCCAGACGCCTAGCGTTCCCTCAGTGCCCACGGCCACCCCACCTCCTTCCCTCCCTCTGCCTCTGGCCTCACTGGGCGTTGCAGAGGAGTTTGTTGTCAGAAGCAAAGCCACGCTTGCCTTCTCTCCCCAGCCTCTGAGCTCCCAAAATTGTGCCGTGGGCCTGGAAGATGTGAGGAAGTCTTAGGCTAAAACCTGCATTCTTCCTTCGAGCCAAGAAGGACCCCTGAGACCTGAGCCCCCTGACCCCTCCAGTATCCCCCTTCCAGCCATACTGCCCTTCTCTCTATTCCCTAAACATGCCCACCTTCCTGCCTGAGCATCTTTGCCCTTGCTGTCCCTTCTGCCTGGCATGTTCTTCCTGTGGCCACTCCAGGGCCTCCAATCAGAGGTCACCTCCTTGGAAAGGTCCGACTCTGCATAGCACCTACTTACTCCTTCAGAGCACCCAAGGGTGGGGCCCAAGTATATTTTGTTCCCTGCTGTCCCTCTAGGGCCCAGAACAGTCCTGGTCCAGAGTCAGTGCTCAATGATTCTTGAGAGAATGGATAGACAGGATAGATAAGGAATAGCTAGGGATGGAAAGATGGGTCATCTGCACAGAATGTGCCAGTTCTTTAAGTGGGGGATGAAACTATTTTGATAGTAGAGTTATTAATCGGTGATATAAACTGACTGTAATGGGGCTACCTTGTGTCCCAGCTCTGCACTTGGAAGGAACACAATTGTAATATCCAGAAAAGCAGTAAACAAGAATTGAAATCTTGATTGAAGAATGTCAGAGGTCTGAGGTTGTGGAGGGCAGTTAAATTGAATGGCACAAAAAGTCCTAAAGAATTTCTTTTATCCATTTAACTCCCCAAACTTCCTCTTATCCTGGCAGCTGCTCCTGCTTGAAGAAAGCAATCTCTTCTCTTCTCTGACTTTTGCTCCCACAGACCTCTCTCTGGCATCAGCCTTCCCGCCACCCCCCAACCCATCCCTGTGTCCTGACCTCCTCTTGCCCTTCTTATTTCCTGTTGCTCTGTCCCTGCCATGTCTTTAAAACACTTGCTCTCACGTATCCTGCCTAATACCGAACAGACATTAATGTATGTTGTTTGATAAATGGAGAGAAGTAGGGAGAAATAAAGGAAGAAAAGAGGAAAGCGAAAGAACTTGAACTAGCTTAATTGTCACTGTCAGCATGAGTCCTGGCAATGTTAGCACCTATGGCTCTGCCCTGGGACGTAAATACAGGAAAGAGTCTTTAAGAAACTTTTCTGAGATGCTTTGCTTTCTTTAGGTCACTGTTCTTAATAAACATTCATTAATAGAAGTGAAAATATGCCTGCCCTTTGGCCCAAAACTTTCATTGGTAGAAACCTATTCCATAAAATACAGTCATACAAGTATGCAGAGCTATATTACAAACTTATTTATTGGGGCGCCTGGGTGGCTCAATTGGTTAGGCGTCTGCCTTTGGCCTAGGTCATGGCCCTGGGGTCCGGGGATGGAGCCCCGTGTGGGGGCTCCCTGCTCAGCGGGGAGTCTGCTTCTCTCTCTCCTTCTGCCCTCTCCTCCGCTCATGCTCTCTCTCTTGCTTGCTCTTTCTCTCTCAAGTAAATAAATAAAAATCTTTTTTTTTTAAAACTTACTTATTGTAGTGCTTTTATAAATATGAAAAATTGGAGGACATTCTACATATCCACAAAAGGGAGATTGGTTAAACAAATTATGCTATATTCATACAGTGTAGTCCTGTGCAGGCGCTAAAAAGTATAAACGGTAGTTAGTTCTGTGCCTTTCAAAAAGTAACTGCTTCAAAGACATTGCTGATGCTAACCCCCAGGCTGAGGCTGTTGCAATGCAAAAAGATTTAGCACAAAGTGATTTTTCACTGGGGATCATCAAGTCATCAAAACTTTGATACCTGTTGCCTTTAGAATCTCATTTAAAGAGATCGATGCTAAAAAATATTAAATGGCCAAGGCGGTTATGTGGATTAAGACCTTTTTTACAAAATCATTGATAACAACAAAGAATTAGAAACTGTTTACATGGCTTCATAGAACAGTGAAGCACATCAGCCCCCAGGAATGCCAGGCCATCGTGAACGTTGCAAAGCCCAAGGATGGGGTCGTCTCTGAGTACAGACATGGAAGGGGGTCTAATATGTATTGCGGAGTAATGGGACAGGGAGGGTGCAGTGGCCTCTGAGAGCCCAGGGAGAGTGCTGCCCAGGTGCATGGCTCATCGTGTCCTGCTGCGAGCCGAGCCGCAGTCCCATAACCTACAGCCTCGTTCGCGGTGCTTGCCTCTGAGGACAGAGAGGGAGGCCACTGCTGAGCGCTTTCTTTTTGAATTCCTTTTTTAAAGATTTTATTTATTTATTGGAAAGAGGGAGTGAGAGCACACTCAGGGGGAGCAACAGGCAGAGGGACAGGGAGAAGCAGGCTCCCCGCTGGGCAGGAAGCCCGATGTGGGGCTTGTTCCCAGGACCCTGAGATCATGACCTGAGCCGAAGGCAGACACTTAACTGCTTAACCGACTGAGCCACCCAGGCGCCCCTCTTTTAATTCTTAAAGCTTCTGTATCATTTGAGTTATTTTTCAAAGAACACGTATGCTTGTAGACAATTTTTAAAAATCCNAGACAATTTTTTAAAATCCCAATGGATAACAGTACTAGAAAAAAGAGCTTAAAAATTACAGTGTTTTAAGAAAATTGATTTCTTTGTTTTTGTGTTTGAAAAAAGTGCCTGGAAAATATCTTTCCTTTGGCCAGCTTGAGAAACTGTTTTAAGAGAGTCTTTTCACTAAAGTGACAGTATTTTTTCTTGAAGTGTTGTCCATCAGGTGGCAGCTGGGGTCCCCGGGCCCAGGGCTGGTGGGACATCCCTTCTGTGGGACATCTCTTCTGTGGTTATGTCTCTGCAGGCTCAGAGGGAGCCTGGCCTGGGAATCATAATGTTCTAAGCAGAAAAGGCAGAATGTCTGTCCTTGATCCTGAAGGGCTTAGCGTTCCGATCTTGTGGAAGTCCTGTTCCATCTGGCGGATTCTCGTGTATAATCACGATAGCTTCCACTTTTGAGCATGGCTAAGTGCCTGGTATGGGCTTGGCATCCTAGAAATAGTACCTGGAATCCTCATTGACTCAAGCTAAGGGGCTGGATGATGAAATGCCGCTTCGAGAGGTTGTAGGTCTGCCCAGTATCAAAGCCAGTGAAGGGCAGAGCCCCGTACAGCACCCCCAGCTGCTTAAAGAAGACTGCCCATCTTGACTTCAGTACCACAGTGAGGTTATATCTCCCCTGGCTTAGTGCCCACCAGCCAGAAGGTGAGCGATAGGAACAGGCCAAGACGTAGCCACATTTAGTTGTTTCTGATTTCGGTGCATACTTTGTGTTTGCTCATGAGTGAGCAGAGGAGCAAAGGAGAAAAATCAAGTACCTTTGCCCTTTTTATATATGCAAAAAAAAAGAAGCATCTTGTCACTGCTGAATGCATACTTTCTTTTTTTATGTTAACATTTATGGGAGATTTTCTCACTATAAAGCAATCCACGCTCATGGAGACCAGCCAGAATAGAAGTTCTACCATATGGTATAACCCCTGTTAAGAATCTGTGTATGCATATATATATATATATGTAAGACTGCACATGTGATTTTGTTTCCTGCTTATTTCAATTACAAACATAAATAATACCCCTTTTATTTAAAGCCTTTTATAGATTAACTTTAATACCTGCATGATATATACATGGAGTGTGGCCATTCTTCTCTACTATTTGGTGTTTAAGATACTCCCAGATTTCCCCTGCTACAAATGTGAGAAAGATCCTTGTACATGAATCTGTGTTTGTACTTGTGGTTCTTTTATTTCCTTTTTTAAAAATTTATTTATTTGAGAGAGAGTGCATGCATGAGTGGGAAGGGCAGAAGGAGAGGGAGACAGTCTCAAGCAGACTCAGAGCTGAGCGTGGAGCCCCACGTGGGCTCGATTTCACAACCCTGAGATCACGACCTGAGCAGAAACCAAGAGTCGGACACTCATCGCCTCTGTCAGCCAGGTGCCCCACCTGTGGTTCTTGTCTTAGGTGAAATTCCTAGTAGGGAAATTTCTGGGTCAAAGAACATGGACACAGTAAGGTTCTACTGATGACTCAGTGCTGGGGCCGTGGGTGTTTATTGTCTCCCAGTTTGTGCTCCAGTCGGTTGGTTCTTTTCTTCCTGGGAGGATCCAGGAAGAAACCTGAGATAGCAACCACTCTTCTCTTTCTCTATGAAGCCCTGAAGCAGCAGTCTTTCAGCTGATGAGCAAATATGGATGATTCCCCAGGATCACATGAGGAGGTGCTTCTTTCTGGCTCCTTGCAGCTAGAGTACTGAGCACCCTGCATGAGTGGGGCTGGAGACCGCCTCTACAACCAGGCCTCCTGGACCCAGCTTCCTCCCTGGTCACTTTCATGGCAACGCTGTCTTTTCCCTTCTCACCTCCCAGGTCTCGGGGCCTTGTCACAGATGCCAGATGATTTGCATCGACCAGCAAACCGGGCAGCGAAACCAAAATGTTTTCCAAAAGCTTTCTGAGAGGCGCGAGAGAAAGGTAAGCATGATTGCCAACTATGATCCTGGCTCGTTATCCACACCAGAGCTGTAGTTCTGAGTAAGAGCGTGGAGTAAGCTTTAGAAGTGGGGAGACAGTCTACGGCTGATGGGCTACCATTAAGGTTCTGAGCTCATCCACAGCACCAACTGATTTTTCCTTTCCCTCCATTTCCTTCCTTTTTGGGGTCTTATGATGTGTATTTTTGGTACTTTCAAATTACATTGACGAGATATGGGGTATAAATAAGAAATGAGTACATAAGCAAAGTGATTTTATTGTCCTGATCATTCTTTTCTTCACCACGGATGTCTCATGAGAGTAAAATGCCATCTAGTGAGTAGAGTAGCTGCATGGACAATTTCAGTAAATTTCACTCTCAGAAGCCTGTAAGTCATCTTCTTGAAGGTTCATATGACCAAATGTTGTTTTTGTGGCTGCCAGATGATAGAAACTGAACTTATAACAGACCGATTCTTTAGGAAGATCTATGTCTAGGCTAGTACGTTCTGGTTTTGTCTGCCAAGAATTCTAGGAAGCCAGGCAAACAGGCTGCATGGAGCATTTCTTGAAAATTAACTGAAATAAGGTAAATATTTAATCTCTCTCTGGTAATAAATTAGAAGGTTCACTCATGGTTTAAATGTTCTGCTCTGTTTCCTGTGTCTCTCCAAAACTGGGGTTTGTTTCACACTATGTAATTGCCACAGTCTCCCTACAGATACGGGATAGACTGGTCTGCACTTGAGTGTTTTACCAATGTGCCTGTCTGCTCAGCGGAGGCAGGCCGTGTCACCTGGGGCGTGGGGACCTTGAGTCTGCATCATGCAGGGGAGGGGATGGATGGGCACAAATACTATGGGGCATGGAAGGACAATAGTACTTCTTAGAATCTGTGCACATCTTTTTTTTAAAAATAATTTTTGGAATAATTTCAGATTTACAGATAAATTGCAAAGATATTACAGAGCATTCCTGTGTACCATTCACCCACATGGGCACAAATCTCAGGAATTAATTTGGCCTCAGCCCCTAGCTTGGGGCCTGGAACATGGGGGTGTCCAGCTGATGTTATCACAGCAATGGCCAGGTCTGGGAGCATGTCGTGTGCTCCAAATGGTTCTTACTGCCTCACTTGCATTGATGGCAAACTTTGAGTAGACTGACACAACTCTTTATTTTGGATTGTCCATCTCTATTCTAGAGAGTTTGGAGAATGTAACCTACCCCACATCCAAAAAAAAAAAAAGCTTCCAGTCAGTTTTTAATATGAATGAGCAGCTAAAGATCACAAGAATTTGAGAATGACCTCTGTTATAAAAGAAAAAGAATGAAAGTAAGAGGGGGAAAAACACCCCAAAGAACATACAAGCAGTGCAATGAAATTAAAACTGTAAAGAAAAGATAATGAATAGTATCAGGGAAATCCTGGAGACAAAAAGAAAATTAGAGAAAAAGAAAGATTTCCCAAAAATTGAAAACATGAATGCTGTAACTAAAAATTCAGTAACAGAGAAGGAACATATAGTTGAGGAAATCACTCAAAATGTGGAGCAAAATAATCAAAGAGATCAACGGGGTGGAAAAAGTTGAGAAAATTAGAGGATCCATTTGGTGGTCCAACATCCAAAAAATAGGAGTTCCAGAAAGAGCAAATAGAAAAAACTGTGGAGAGAAAACGATCAAAAACATGAAATAAGAACATTCTCACAAAACAAGGAACAGCATTTCTAGCTGGAAAATACCAAGAGACTGTCAATACAATGAATGGAAAAGAACGCATATCGGGGTGCCTCATTATGAAATTTCAGTGTATTGGGAATAGTGAGAAGGTTCCAAATCTCCCAGAGAGAAGGAAAAGAAAAGGTTATGTGTACAAAATTGATCATTTTCTCAAGCAACAATGTAGCAATGCCTCAAAATTCTGAGTGAAAATCATTTTCAACCTAGAATTATATATCGTGTGTCAGATTGTTGCAAAGTTGACTACAACACTTTCTTATATCTCGGTGTTCATAAGTGGCACAGCATAAACTCTGAGTCTAAGGCTCAAAGATCCTGCGGTTTTTGCTCTAGAACTCTTAGAATGCTGTGCTCGCATGGCCAGTGGGAAGAAGCCAGGTCTACTTTACTGGATGAGAAGCCATGTGGAGGAGAGAAGAACCAGCTCGTGTGAAGTTCCCTAGATCAATCAGCTGACAGCCAACACATATTACCAGATTCAGACAGAGGCTATTTTAGTCCAACCAGCCCCAGTCAAGCTTCCAGATGAGTCCAACTGCATGAGCGACCCCAGCTGAGCCCAGCCCAAATTTCAATTGGGAACAAATAAAATAGTTATTTTTTAAAAAGATTTTATTTATTTGACAGAGAGAGACACAGTGAGAGAGGGAACACAAGCGGAGGGAGAGGGAGAGGGAGAAGCAGGCTTCCCACTGAGTAGGGAGCCCGACAGGGGGCTTGATCCCAGGACCCTGGGATCATGGCCTGACCTGAAGGCAGACACTTAACGACTGAGCCACCCAGGCGCCCCAAAATAGTTATTGTCTTAAGCTACTACTTTTTGGGGTGATTTGTTATGAAACAAAGACTGAATAAAAGAGAAATTGGTACCAGGGAGTGAAGTGCTACCATAATGAAACCCCAAAATGTGTGGTGTTGATTTTGGAACTGGGCAGGGGCAGAGGCTGGAAAGGTGGTGAGGAAACTGCTATTTGAATCAGTGCACAGATGAGGCATGGGCTCCTCGGATACCACTTCTCTGATCCAGAGACCTGTGACCTAAACAGACAGGTTTTCTGTCCCTTAAACACCTAATCTACAATGGCGAGACTGGGACAGAACAGACACTCTCATTCAAAAAGAAAGGGACTGTGAGATACACAGTGGTCACTGCCTGTGGCAGTTCTGAGCCCCAAACAGGTGTGTGCTGCCAGCTCCTCCTGCTCCGGGGAGTGGGGCCCCGTTCTGCTCCCTGTGATGATTCCCAAGTTCACTGTTCTCCACGGCTTTTAGCTCTGCCTTCTGATAGATCCTTACTTTCCCAAACAAAGCAAAACAAAAACTCAACAAACACAAAACAATAGCTCCATGTTTGCTGCTGAACAGCTTTCTTAGCCTGTTTCTTAACCACTGCAGGTTGGAGTTCCAGAGGTTTCTTTTTATTTTGAATAATTTTAATTCCCTTTTAGTCCAAATTTGCTTTGATTTCATTAATGCAACTATCTTTTTTTTTTTTTAAAGATTTTTTAATTTATTTATGTGACAGAGAGACATCCAGTGAGAGAGGGAACACAGCAGGGGAGTGGGAGAGGAAGGNTTGATTTCATTAATGCAACTATCTTTTTTTTTTTTTAAAGATTTTTTAATTTATTTATGTGACAGAGAGACATCCAGTGAGAGAGGGAACACAGCAGGGGAGTGGGAGAGGAAGAAGCAGGCTCCCAGCGGAGGAGCCCGATGTGGGACTTGATCCCGGAATGCGGGGATCATGCCCTGAGCCGAAGGCAGACGCTTAACGACTGCACCACCCAGGCGCCCCCATTAATGCAACTATCTTAAACACTTTGTGGATTTTCTATGA
The DNA here is from genome assembly GCF_002007445.2 of Ailuropoda melanoleuca. NCBI lineage: Eukaryota > Metazoa > Chordata > Mammalia > Carnivora > Ursidae > Ailuropoda > Ailuropoda melanoleuca. Next base: position 70,233,587 of record NC_048231.1, read on the forward strand.
ATCTTATTAGGGTTTACTCTGTGTTCCCAACACTATATCCATAATTCTTTCTCATTTGGGTCTCTCAGGCTGCCATGGAATAACACCCATTAGGATTCTTAGAAGCCCCTTTGCTTAAATGAGAGTTACCATGCACCACCTTAAATCTCTCTGAGATCTTAACAAAGGGTCTTATAACCACACTTAAAAATTGATCTTTACCAAAATCAGTTACTAGCTGGACAGACTGGGGTTGAGAGATTATTTTATTCTTACAACCCAGCAAGTCTTAGGACCTCTGTATTTCTTCTAAATTCTGCTAGCAAACAGAATATCTTATTATATGCAGTTAGAAGCACCTATCAGATATTTTTGACATACTGTCTAGAACTCTCCTTAGCTAAGACTCCTAGTTCATTAGATACATTTTTGATCTCCAAAATTACTGTAGGCAGTTGGGTAGTCATTTTGCCAGTTGTTTCACCACTACATAACACCAATAACCATATTGCCAGTCTTCAGTAGTAGTTCTCTTACTGCTTTTCTAAGGCGAGACCTGGCTTCTTCACATGGTATTCTCAGGTCAACATTCTTTTTTTTTTTTTCACTGAATATTTACCCAGCACCTTTTTTTGTTTGCTTTTTGTTTTTTAATAATAATTTTTTATTATGTTATGTTAGTCACCATACGGTACATCCTTAGTTTTTGATGTCATGTTCCATGATTCATTATTTGTGTATGACACCCTCAGGTCAACATTCTAAGAGGGTGAGAGCAGAAGCTGTAAAGCTTCTTGATGCTTGGTTTTAGAAGTCACACAAAGCCACTTCCAACAGATCCTCTTTGTCAAAGCAAGTCACAAACCCATCCTCATTCAAGCAGTGGGGAAATAGTCCCACCTTTTTATGGAAGAAGTGGAAAAGTCAGATTGCGAAATGGTGGGAATAAAAGGAATGGGAAGAATTACTGTGGCCGTTCTTGCCAGCAAAACAACCACATCGAGCCAAGTCTGAGGATAGAGAACAAAGATACTTTCAGACATGAAAGCGACCAAAAATTTATCTTTTCAGGAAACTACTAAGGTATATATTGACAAAAATGAGAATATAAATCAAGTAAAAATAAGACAAGTGATGGAACCAGGGGGTCCCACACAAGAGAGAAGCCAAGGAACTCTCCAGGGAGATAGGGCTGAGAGAGCCACATTCCAAATGAGACCAGGAGCATGGAGGACACCGGAGGAATATCTCTGAAAAGGATATCTTAGGAGAAAACACAGCATTGGGAAATTATTTGACAGTATTGAAAGAGGCGTTTTCAGAGCTGTTGCAGGATATGAGAAGACCCAGGGGCGCCTGGGTGGTGCAGTCGTTAAGCGTCTGCCTTCGGCTCAGGGCATGATCCCAGCATTCTGGGATCGGGCCCCGCATCAGGCTCTTCGACTAGGACCCTGCTTCTTCCTCTCCCACTCCCCCTGCTTGTGTTCCCTCTCTCGCTGGCTGTCTCTATCTCTGTCGAATAAATAAATAAAATCTTAAAAAAAAAAAAGGATATGAGAAGACCTAACCAGGTGTTCAAGTAAAAAAATAAGTGAAAAAAATTGAAACAAATATTAACTTCAGAAAAACAAAAAGTTGTACAAGAAAAGTTATGTAATCATGTGCACTACTTGGCACAAAAGTGAACAATATTAACNCGATTGAGCCCCGCATCAGGCTCTTTGTCTAGGACCCTGCTTCTTCCTCTCCCACTCCCCCTGCTTGTGTTCCCTCTCTCGCTGGCTGTCTCTATCTCTGNGGCCCCGCATCAGGCTCTTCGACTAGGACCCTGCTTCTTCCTCTCCCACTCCCCCTGCTTGTGTTCCCTCTCTCGCTGGCTGTCTCTATCTCTGTCGAATAAATAAATAAAATCTTAAAAAAAAAAAAGGATATGAGAAGACCTAACCAGGTGTTCAAGTAAAAAAATAAGTGAAAAAAATTGAAACAAATATTAACTTCAGAAAAACAAAAAGTTGTACAAGAAAAGTTATGTAATCATGTGCACTACTTGGCACAAAAGTGAACAATATTAACATAATCATCATTTAAAAAAATCACTGAATAGTAATTCAATTAAAATTGTGAAAAAACTATATTGGGAAGATGGAGAGAGGGAAATGGTCTGTAATAAAGCTAAAAAAAAATCTTCATTTAGCATGATAGAAAGCCAGTGTATTATCTAAAATTCATAATTGAAAGTGTATCAGTGTGCTTACATTATATAGAAATGGGNGTGCTTACATTATTTAGAAATGGGTGCCTCTGGAAAAAGAAGAGAAATGTGTGCCTCTGAGAAGTGGGGTGGGATGGGAATGGTGGGATGGGAATGGGGATTGTAAAATAGGGAGCTGATTTTTTTTGTTATAACGTTTTCTTTCCCTGGACCAGAGAACTCATTCAACGAGCAAGTAAGCAGCAGAAATAAGGAAAGCTCGAGTCCTTCTGAATGAGCAGAAGTGTCATGGATCATTGTTGTTTCAAGACCAGGCTTAAGTGTTGCATGTGTGGCAGGGAGAGTCCATGGAGAGGGAAGACTAAAGGTGCTGGCGAAGGGGGCGCCTGGCTGACTTATTCCACGGAGCAGGCGACGCTTGATCTCGGGGTTGTAAATTCCAGCCCCATGTTGGGTGTAGAGATTACTTAAAAATAAAATGTTAAAAAAAACTGCCAGTGAAGGGGCTAAGTATGGGACAGGGGTTTCTTTCTCCTTGAAACCAGAGGGAAGGGAGAGAGAGAGGTCATAGAGCCTCCTTGTAAATAGACACCGATGCTAAGAGCAATTGCGTATTAGCCCAGGCACCTATATGAGGTGCGAGGAACCACCGACTTGGTCACCGCCTGGGAAAGGAGAGAACTGTCGAATCCTTATTGGAAACGGAGGGGGTCGCCCGCGAGCAGCGAGGAGACCGGAGGGAGGCGGAGAGGAGGAGCCCCGGTGCTGCGGAGTAGCCGAGGCTGGCGCGCTGCAGCCCTTCCTTCCACGTCCCTCGGTCGCGAGCGCGTCTCTAAGTCTCCGCGGCCCCTCTGCAATTCGGTGACCTCTCCGAAGCGGTCCGCGGCCCTACAAGGTCCAGTGAGGGCTTTCGGGACCGAATTGGTCAAGAGGCTGCCGTGATAACAGAGGGTCAACTAGCACCCACCAGGTGGCCCCGGTGTCACGCCCGGCGCTGGGGTCCTGGGGCAGAGCCGCGCAGTCCCCCAGTCGTCTCTCCTAGCGCCTCCTGAGATTGTCTATTAGGAGCTTCCCGGGTTCCCCGGCTCACCCTCCTTCTTCTAAGCTCCCTTCTCCCCAAGGGAAACCTCCCGGTCACCCTTGCTTGGGCTTTCGGCGGCTGCCGCCACCCTGCTTGCTGTCAGGGGCCGGCTCCCTCGCCTGCAGATGCCCAACTGGGGTTTTTCAAATCCAGGCAGCAGGAGCCCGGCACCGCCGCCTTCATCTGGAAGGGGTTAAGCTCTCCACAGATGGGGAAGACAGGATGGCCATTCCCTCCAGTTCCCGGAGCTCGTAGGTGTACAGCTCCGCGGGTGCTCCCTAGGCCGACGGGCGCACGTGCTGCCGGAGTCGGCCCGCCGGGGATCCCCGCCCCGCCGCCTCTGGCAGCGGGCTTGGCGCGGGGCTGCGGATGCCGCGCCAGCCATTCTC
>NC_048231.1:70238111-70276660 GCF_002007445.2 Ailuropoda melanoleuca
GAGCCCGCGAGCCAGCGAGCGGCGGCCGCGGCCTCCCCTGCTCGCGGCGTGACCCCGGCGTCCCAGCCCGCGGCCCCGCCGGTCCCGGCGCCCGCGCTCCCAGGGGCAGGGATGCATCATGGCCACGCTGGCTTGCCGGGTGCAGTTCTTGGACGACACGGACCCTTTCAACAGCACCAACTTCCCCGAGCCCAGCCGGCCGCCGCTGTTCACGTTTCGCGAGGACCTCGCTCTCGGCACCCAGCTGGCCGGGGTCCACCGGCTGCTGCGGGCGCCGCACAAGGTACGGCCGACCGGTGCCAGCTGGGTTCCCTGGACGCAGCCCCTGCTGCGGGGCGCGCGGGAGTGGGGGCGCAGCGCGCAGATGGGGTAGGCGCGGCCCCCCGGGACAGGCGCCCAAGGGCAGACCTCCCCCTCCGGGTTAGGCAGAGGGGCCCCGGGCATCCGCCGGCTGGCGCGGGATCTCCCGGGCGCGAGAGGAGAAGAGCCCCGCGCTCCGGCCCAGAGCGGGCGGGGCCGAGCAGGTGCCGAGCCGGCCGGAGGCGGGATGGAGATTTCCCCGGCACGGTGCCGTTAGCTCGGCTGGGTGGGCGGGGTGGAGCTCCGACGCCCGCGGTCTGCCCTGCTACCTGGGCGGACGCTGAGCGGGGCGCGGAAAGAACCCGGGCCCCGGGGACTCAGGTCTAAACCTCCCAGGCCTCTGGGGCCGCTGCGGGCGGCCGCGCGACCCTCGCGACAAAGTACGCTTCCCCGGGGACACCTCCTCCTCCTCCCCCGCGGGGAATCGCGGGGGACGCTGATTGCGCCCTGAGATAGCGCTCCGAGTAGTCCCTTTTTCTCGGGAGAAGCAGGTGGCCTTGGGAACCTTGGAGGAACAGTCGCTGTGGGAGGAGGGGCGGGGGCGCGGAGGGGCGGCGCGCGCACAAAGCCTGAGACTTGCAGCCCGAAATGAGTGTCCCCTGGGAAGAATGGCTTCTCAGTCTTCCCGATAGAGGCTTTTTTCTTCTTTTCTTCTTCTTCTTTTTTAACCCTTTGCAGGAGGACAGGCATCTTGCAAAGTGTGTGTTGCAAAGAGCTGGGCCTTGAAACCTAACCATTTAGTGACTCAGGAGAGCCCTTCCTCCTACTTAAACAGATTGCACCTTGAAGAATTAATTACTTCCCAGCACATTTTTTGCTTAGGGTTCATATCAAAGCTTGGAGATGATTTATTCTTTGAAGATCAACATTGATAAATATTTGGAAGAGATAACCCTTGATACCAAAAAGAAAAAAATTGATTTTTGAGAATTCTTTAGATTTCTGTATGACGTTCACCTGCCTTGGAAGAGAGGGAGGTTGTATGTAGAAACTGGTGAACTTTGGTAGTGCTGTTTTTCTCCCTCTACTAGGAGTGTTTCAGTGCTTTCCCTCCTTACTTAATTAGTAACCTGTTTTCAGGAGTAAGGAAGGGGTCAGCGCTAGCTCATTCTCTCCATGTTGGTGCAGAATGGATCTCAGTCACTGTTCGGGGGAATCTCTCTGGTCATAAAAGCAGGTTGGATTGGGAGATGGAGGGACAGAATGAGGTACTGTAAATTCAGTTGATCAGAATCACTTTTGTAAATTATTTGGGTCTTCTTAATCAGTAGATTGAGTTACAGGCTTTCGAAGGGCTTCTTCAGCATCGTGATATTCCATTCATTATGATCTCTGATTACAGTGATCTTTTGTTGAAACCACAGAAGGCTCATAATTGTGGCACTATGACCTTGAAGTGGTTTTCTTGGATTTCAAACCCTATATACATAGGTTGACTTTTCTAGCTGGAAGCTGAAGTACGTTTTTATGTTTCCCTGGACTAGCCCCCTAGCCTTGATCCTGTGTCCCTGGTCTGGTCTGGTAGGAGGAAATCCTGGGGCTCCAGCTTGGGCTTCCCGCACCACCGCCCCCTCCCGGCGCAGAAGCCACAGCACTGAAATTGCACTGGCTCACAGAACTTTCAGAGGTGTCCCCTGTAGAATAAGCAGAACCAGAAGGTATCCCACAGAACCTCTTGACTCCCTGTCTTGGCAGCCTGCCAGCCGTAGTCTCAGCATCTTTTGCCCAAAGACCTCTGCAATACATTCAGCTGTTTGGCATTGTTTTTTACACCTAGAACAGAGTGATTGTCTGATTCTATTAGCCAGGGTTCTGTAAGGCAGAACTCAGGGCATTTATGAGCCTAGGTGCACATTTATGTTCTAAAATGCTTGTCAGTTTCCAGCAGGGAATCTTCAAATTGCATGATCCCCCTGTGATGGAAAGAGTGAACGAGTTTTGCTCACTTGGCATATTGGTATACACCCTATATCTCACCACCAGGGACATGAGTGCACAGTCCCATTAAATACCACGTACCTCTGTGAAGGGGATACTTTTACAATTCCTGTTTTGCAGATGAGGAAACTGAGGCAGAGAGCAATGAAGTAACCTAGTTTCTCTGCTAGGGGCAGAGAGCTGAGATTCAAGCCAGGCCTGTGTGTCTTGAGCCCCCAGGGCTGCTCTGCTCCCTGGACCAGCTGTGTGGCTGTGGGCAGAAAGCAGCACCTCGTGGGGGTTCCGTCCCAGTAACTTGGGGAGCTTACCAAATCGCCTTTGTGTGCCGGGTACTTTTTGGCTTGGGGCAGGTGAATGTTATAAGCGTGAGTAAGAGCCTTGAGGCAGAATTCCTGGTCTGGTAGAGTTCACCTGAGAGGTGGGAACAGATAGTTACCAACCCTGCTGTGAATTAGCTGATGGTGAGGGAGAGGACAAGCTGTCACTCCAGGCCCCTGCCATGAGTAAGGCTTCGCATACCACATGGAATGCTTCTTCTAGGGTGAGCCCGGCCTTGGCAAGATAGGGAGTTCCTTGGGGGAGGGCAATCTGTGTGATGGACAGGACAGAGAAGCCTGAGCAGGGAACATGCAGACACCCTCGGTGAACCCAGTGGTCCGGCACGTGCAACTCTCCTGGGGAGTAAACTTGTTGCTTGAAGTAGATCACACATACAGAAGAGTGTGTAGGGCAAAAGTGAGCAGCCGGAGGCATGGTCACCAAGTGAACACACCTGTGTAACCAGCATCTCGAAGGACCTCTCATTTGTACAGCCCCCTTCCTAGGATTCTCCTGTGGGGGGAACCTCTGAATTGGATAATCTCTCAGGCCCTTCCCAGCCCAAACCAGAGTTTGTGCATCTTTTCTTTTTTCTTTTCTTTTTAAGATTTTATTTATTTATTTATTTATTTATTTATTTATTTGAGAGAGTGAATGAGAGAGAGAGAGAGAACACAGGTTGGGGGGGGTAGGAGCAGAGGGAGAGGGAGAAGCAGACTCCCCACTGAGCAGAGAGCTCTTCTCAAGCCTGGATCCCAGGACCCTGAGATCATGACCTGAGCCAAAGGTAGATGCTTAACTGACTGAGCCACCCAGGTGCCCCCTGTGCATCTTTTCTTAACTTAATGATATATTAATTTAGATCACATCTGCTGACTCCTTTAGAAGTTAGTTGTTCATTTAACTAGTATCATCTTGGACAAAAAAGGTTCTGCATATTATGCTTTATCTTTGTTTTTTCCCTAAGCTGCTAGTAGTTCCAGGGAAGACAATTACATTAATGATGAGTTTGATAACAAAAAGCTCAAAGCAGATGCTGTATTCTCACTGGGGAGATGTTCATTTTGGAGGTTCTATGTTCGGTCTGGCCTAGGTAAGGCCTTCTGTTTTCTTTNTTGATAACAAAAAGCTCAAAGCAGATGCTGTATTCTCACTGGGGAGATGTTCATTTTGGAGGTTCTATGTTCTGTCTGGCCTAGGTAAGGCCTTCTGTTTTCTTTTCTTTTCTTTTTTTTTTAAAAGATTTTATTTATTTATTCGACAGAGATAGAGACAGCCAGCGAGAGAGGGAACACAAGCAGGGGGAGTGGGAGAGGAAGAAGCAGGCTCATAGCGGAAGAGCCTGATGTGGGGCTCGATCATAACGCCAGGATCACGCCCTGAGCCGAAGGCAGAGGCTTAACCTCTGTGCCACTCAGGCGCCCCAGGCCTTCTGTTTTCTAATGTTGTATGAATAGATGTTTGTTTCTGGTTTAGTGTTTTAAAGAATTATAATTATAGGACTCCTAATTTAGAAAAAATCTGTACAGTAGAATTAGTAAGTCATAGGTCTTTCCAAATTTAAATGTGTTGGACTGATCGATACACAAGGCTAAGGATTCTTGTTTCCTTTTGATAGACAAAAGTGGAATTGGAGAATATTTTTACAAAAAATGTGATAACTAGCTTACCCGTTAAAATGGCAATTAAGACAGTAATTTAGCTCAGGAGATGTTTCGGTCCCTTTTGTGGACCAGACTGAGTGGAGTGATGCTAGTGGCCATGTTCTAGGCACTTGCCTGAGACAAGGAGCATCCTAGACATGCATCTTCTCACCAAGTGAACGGATCAGGTGCTGGTACTGTTGCATTTCAGAGCAGAGGAGACCCACAGCAGATGGAATTCCCCTGGTCACATGAGTGGGAAATTCCAGGGGTAGCATTTGACACCAGGTCTGAGCTCTTAATGACTCCACAGTAATGTCTTGGATGTCTTCCTTCCAGGCAGCCTGTCCATTTGCCAGAGTTCTTTTCCAACATGCTTCGTGATTCCCGTGCACACTACAGTCTAAGCAGCATGGATTAGAGGTCGCTTAGGTCAGGCTCTCAGTAGGTGGGGCTCTGACTGTCTCCCCTGTTGCAGATAAATTCCTGGAGGGAGAAGACCTGGCTGTTGAGTTCTCCCATGTTTTTCTTGAAGCTGACTAGTGCTAAGATGGAGTGTGCCCTAAGTTGATTGATCTGTGTTAGTTATAGAACACAAATCCACTGGTATTATTGCCGTGATGAATTTCCACCTTAATCCTCTTAAGGGACACATCTGTTTGCTACATTACATTAAGATTTGTAAAAGATGAGATCACTGGTAAAGTTGGCAAGTGTGTCGTGTCACAGAGCATCTTAGGACAAAACTGTTGAAGAATGTTGTATGAACTGCTAAGAGCATCTCTGTAGAAGCTGGGTTGAATCTGACTCTACCGTAATTAGCTCAGTTGGTTGGAGCCGGGCTATTGAGATCAGGATCATGGGATTGAACTCTTTATGGGTCAGTTGGCTTTGCTTCGTGCATGGCCACAGACAGCATCGGTAACGCAGCCAGACGTCCCGCAGGTGCTGTCATGGCTCCCTGCAAGGATCTGGGTTCGAAGGGACTGGCAGAAATCTTTGGGGGGAAAAGGAGACATTGCTGGGAGTGTGCTGGGCACTACACGGCAGGCCTCCATGCATAGCTTCATCCATCCTCATAACAGCTCTAGCAGGTGGACAGTAGTATCCCCAGGTAACAGATGGGGAGACTGAGGCACAGGGAGGCAAAGCAGATTATCTAAGGCCACGCTGCTTTTAAGTGAAGGAGCTGAGATTTAAGGTCAAGTCTTTTTTTTTTTTTTTACTCCAAAGCCTGTAGCCAACTGTGTCCCATTATTAGAAAGCCAGCAGAGCACATGCTGTCTGTGCAGGGGGAGGCGCAGGTGGGGGAGGGGGGCGACTGCAGTGCCTTCACACGCGGCTGCCTGTCACAGGGCTGTGACTTAAACGGTTGTGCTCTGGTAAGTCCTTCCAGCGTGGAAGCTCTGTGAGTTCTGTGCCTTTTGTCCTCGCAGTCCAACCTGGGTGCCTCTGAAAAACAGCAGGCCTGCGTCCGCCCTCCCCCTCCGGGCTCTGCCATGTTAGTTCTTAGTGGTGGCAGATTTAAAACTGATTAACATGCTGAGGCCGAGGCTGAGCACCCCTCCCCCAGCCTTCTTTCTCCTCCAGGGTTTATTTCTCTGTGAAGAGGGAACTTTGAACACTTGGCGAACTTTTCTGCCCCCGCCAGCCTCTCCTGGCACCCTCCGCATCTCTCCAGGTGATACCCCTGCTGCCTGTGGCTGGCCCAGGAACGTCCCCAGGGCCACCTGGCTTACCGATCCGGGGCGTTTTCAGAATCTTGGGTTCGTCAGCATTTGCTGCTTTACAGAGACAAGCAGACTGCCTTTTGTTTTTGTTATTGCCTTTTGGCAATTTTATTGGGAAGTGTTTCGGGATCTTGTTCTGAACTAACTAAGAAGGAATGGGGAAAATTAAGTTACAATGAATGTTAAAACCTCACCACAGGGGTGCAATCAGCAAAATCCAGATTGTGGGCAATTATAGTTTTTCCAAAAATTAAATTGCAAAGAAAAAAAGATAGAAAGGAACCTTAGATGAAAAGAGATTTAAGAGATAGATCAACAAGCAATGTGTGGCTCTAATCGGATACTAATTTGAACAAACACACGGTAAATAAATGTTTGAAGTCATTGGGGAAACTTGAATAATGACTATTTGATATTAAAATTGATTAAGTTTAAATTAATGAAAATAAAAAATTATTTGATATTAAAAATTATTAAGGTGTGATAACAATATGGTTTTATTTAAAGGCAAGTTTGGGTTTTTCAAAGATACATACTGAAATATTTACAGATGAAATTATAGGATGTCCACAATTTGCTTCAAAATAATCCCAGATGAGGGGAAAGTAGGTGGGTGAGTTTACAGAGGAACAAGATAGACCATGAGTTGAAGCTGGATTATGGGTATATGAGGGGGTCATTATACTATTTTCTATACTTTTATATATGTTGAACTTTTTTTTTGAACTTTTTAAATAAAAGAGCTAAAAAATTAGGTTACGAGTTCCAGTGTTCCCTTTGGGATCCGAGTCCTTTCCTTCAGTGTCACTGGTGTCCTGAGCGGGTTTGCTGTGGCTGAGCTGGCCAATCGTCAGCAAACTGGTCATTGTGCTCCCACTGATGTTTTTCTTCCCACCCTGATGGTTGCGTTCTCTTTAGGATCTTTGGAAAACAAGTGTAGGACATCAGTCTTTTTACGTTCAGGATATCTTTCTAGGCTCAGTCAGTTCTTGTGATGAAGCCAGCTCAGCGATCATCAGTCACACCGACTCTCGGTTTGGTAAAGGAAGGGTTAAGGGGGAGAGATTCTACGTGCAGCTTCTGTGGATGCCCCTACATTTTTATCATGAAGCCAAGGTGTTGCAAAGGCTATAAATAATGATACCAGTATAAAGGCACTCAGCTTCCCAGTGGCTGTTGGAGCCACTTGCTCTCACGGCCACACCCAGGGTCTTACTTGGCTCTCTCTACCTCTACCTTGAGTACGCCCCAGGAGAGCTTCCCAGGATGCAGTTGCCGGGCAGTGATGTTGTCATGTATATGAAAATGTAAGTTGATTGTATATGTTGGCACTCTTATAGGCAGCTTTTGATTCCTATGGACTGATAAACTGTTTATGGATTAGCTACTGGGGAGGGGGAAGATGGATCATTAAAAAAAAAAGATTACTATGCATGAGCAAAATTATATACCCAGAAGTTGATCCGTTTTTAGAGCCACATAGTAACAAATCGCATTACATGTATCTATTTACAACTTGGGAACATACTTCCTCTTCACCACTTAGATTCGTAACCAGAAAGTAAAATTGTGAACTCTAAGGGGAACGTTTAGAACTTAATATCAGGGAAAAAATGTTTTGAAATTGTTAGCACATTGGAAAAAGGGAAAATGTTAACCAACTTGCAATTCAGTATAGCATTACGCTCCTAGATTTGGCAAAATGGACACAGACACGTGGATTGTTGATTGCCTCATCAAGTATTTTTAACATTCTTGGAAAGAAGAAAACGCAGAAGGCTTTGTTGTCATCAATCAGGCTTCTTTGTGCTGGTATTATGGCAGCGAATGGAATGCCGTGGTTTTCACCAGAGTGCACAGGACACCCCAAAGATTATTTCGAAGTTCTCAGGATGGAAGATATAACTGATGCATCTTCAGACGGATCCCGAGAGTGGCTTGGGGCTCGTAGCAGATGAGTCGAAGGGCAGATGCTGCTGAGTGGCCAGACTCTGACAGGTTGAGAGCAGGTGCAAGACGGAGCAGTGGGTCCTTAGAGGAGAGTATGACAAGGAGGGTCCTTCTGGCGAAGTTGCGGTCACCCACAGCACTGCAGCCACTCACCTTGCCTGTTAATGCTGGCCAGAGTTTTGACTAAAGGAGTTTATACCCCTTACATTTTATACCACTTTAATGCTGTTTGTTTTCTCTATGATTAGAGCTCACCTTCCCCAGTCCTCCCCTCATGATAGTCAAAGGTAAGTCCCTCACGACTCATGAACACATGTGTGTGATGGTGTTGGGGTTGAGACAATTGGCTTAAACAATGCTTCCTTCCCTTCTCCTATTGTAATTTAATTACATGAAATTTAATACTGTTAAGTGTGCTACACCCACTCACAAGCTTTCGATCCTCGTGAACAATTTTGAGGGGACTTCTGTCTGGTTCTCTGATTTCACCAGGGAGGCCATGTGCGGCTCGAGGTGCACGGCCGCAGACTCCCTGGGAAAGCGGCCGACTGAAGAGAGAGGTTGACGATATCCCAGTCACAGGGACTGTGGGGGGTGTGGAGCCCCGTCTCATTGGTGTCTCCCTGACCCACATATGTCCACAGTCTCGGAGGGCCGTTGCTGGGCTGTCTGCTCCATTGTCTAGCAGTCTGCTTTGTGCCAATGCCCCACTGTCTTACTGACTGTGGTTTATAGTTAAGTGTTGGTATCTGGTGGGGTGGACGTTCTCTCCTTGCCTTGCAACATAGCCATTAATAGGAAAAATGGTGAAAGAGGGTCCCTTTAATGGATTTTAATGTGAAGGAATACTTAGAAAAGAGGCCCATGTGACCCGTTAAAGAGGAAAGAGAGAGGGGCGCCTGGGTGGGTCAGTCAGTTCAGCATCTGTCATCAGCTCAGGTCATATCTCAGGGTCCTGGGAAGGAGCCCCATGTAGGGCTCTGTGCTCAGTGGGGAGTCTGCTTCTCCCTCCCCTTGCTCATGCCCTCTCTTGCTTTTTCAAATAAATAAAAAAAATCTTAAAAAAAAAAAAAGAGGAAAGAGAGAGTCAGAAAACATCACTCTTCTGCTCCAAACCTCTCTCAGCCCCGTCCTTCAGGGTCATCCAAAGCCCTTGCATGGCTGGCTCACTGCTCCAAGAACGCAGGGTTGCTTGGTTGGCCGGTTTTATGGTCTGTTTCATTTACTGATGTAGCCCTAGAGCCTAGAACAGCGCCTGGCACAAAGTACACGTCTAGTAAATGGTTGTCCAACGGGCCAATGATCATAGCATTCAGAGCTAGAAGGAAGGAAGTGTGGTCTCATTCAAACTCTTTCCAGGCATTAGTTCCTTCTGTAAAACCTCTGGCTTGCATATTCTAGTATGAGAGGGAGTAGTTGCCCCTCCCTTCGTGGGCAGCCTTTCCCCTTTTTGAGCTCTATTTGTTAGAATTTATTCTTTACTTGTTCCTGATTTTCACTTGCGGAAGTGGATTTTCATATCTTCACAGAAGGGGATGGGGATGGGTCTGGACACTATTGGTTGACCGTGCCTAAGAGGGCGGTAATAGGATGGATAAGCCAGAAGGGCCGTGACCACAGCGTTTGGTAAGTGGAGTGAGCTGCGACCTGCAGATTACCTAGATGGGGTTGCTGGAAGTATCCAACCTGCCACTTTATCCTGTCACGGCAGAAGTGAAAAGCTCCTTTCTTCTCATGTTAACGTGGAGTAATGCGGTCTGTTTTTCTTGCCTAAGTCAATATTATCTATATTGGTCTGTGTCTGCTTGTACCCTCAACCGTCTTCAGACTTGTGTTTCCACCTGGCTGTGAACTTAAACTGTGTGTGTGGAATCCAGAGTGACGCAGCCGGGGAGAAGTTACCATTAGCAGAGCTGGATTCAAGGAGAGAAAGGCCACGAGGCAAGGAGTCCTACCCACACGAAACTAACAGAGCATCTGTTCCCATCACAGAACGAGCACGTGGATAAATTTGGAAACTACAGAAAAGCACACTGAAGCAATAAAAACCACTCTTCTCACCACCCAAAGGGAACCAATCACTCTTACCACTTTGTGTCTTGCCAGGATTTTAATAGCTATGCATTTTAAATTATAATATTATGAATACTTTCCCAAGCCATTAAACACTCTTGGAGCATATCCTCTTTAATGACAGCGTGGTGATTCATTCTGTGCTCGTACTGTGGTCCTTGGAAGCCTTGCTCCCCTGCACTGTGCGGGAAAGGGCTCGGTCTCTGCCATGTTTATTTGCCTGTGCTTGGGGCTTAATACTCACTAAACAAATGCAGTAAATGAATGAACTGTTAGACGTTTAGGTAGTTGTCACTATAAAAATACAGATAAGGCTGTAGCATATATGCTTGCAGAAAGAAAACCTTTGTGCTTATGTCTGATTATTTCGTTAAGATGAATTCCTAGGGGTTTAATTGCTGAGAAGAAGGATAAGGAATTTACCTGGGATGGGCGCAGTTTCCCCCATTTTAAGAAGATGGTTGGAGAGGTGGTCCCAGAATCAGTGGAGGGCTGGTGAAGAGCTAGGCCAAGTTGTGAAGCCCAGCTCCAGGGTGACCTTGTCTGGACACGCAGCTGGTGTCAGGACTGAGAGGAACATTTGAATTCTGGGAGTACCACCAGGTGGGATTCCGAGAAGAGTGTTAAAACCCTTAGTAAATTGTGTGTCTGTATCCCATGGCCTCTCCCTATTTTGAGGGACAAAATCATGACTATACAAGTCAAAGCTGACCTTAGAACTGCTACATTGTATGCGGACGAGAATCAGTGTTGTGTTAGGAAGACAAAGGTACCTCTCATTAGCTGCTGGCGCTGTGAGAGAACCGAGGCACTTACCTGCTGCCGGAGGCCTAGTCAGTGGCCCTATGTCTTTCGAGAGACTTGGCAACATGTACAAATCATAACAATGATTATTTTTGACCCGGTGACCCCGCTTACAAGAATTATTTGAAGAGATAAATAAAGATATAAAAATGCTATATGTATAAAGATATTTAGGATTATTTTAATAATGAAGAGCTAAACAACCCTCAATGTCCCATGACGAGGGAGATATTAAATATATTACGTTTTCCTATAGATAGAATATTGGCCAGCTAATAAAACAACTCCTATCCTAGTGCAGCCTGTTATAACAAAATACCATAGATTGGGGGGCTTAAACCAGACATTTATCTTCTCAACAGTTTTGGAGGCTGGAAGTCCAAGATCAAAGTACCCGCAGATTTGGTTCTTGGTAAGGTCCTCCTTTCTGGCTTGTGGATAGGCCACCTTCTTGCTGTGTTCTCACGTGGCAGAGAGAGAAAGCTCTGGTGTCTCCCTCTCCCTCCTTCCCCTCCCTCCCTTCCTTCCCCTCCCTCCTTTCCTTCCTCTCCCTCCCTCCCTACGTTCCCTTCCTTCCTCTCTCTTCCTTCCTCCCTCCCTTCCTTCCCTCCTTCCCTTCCCTCCCCTCCCTCCCTTTCCTTCCTTCCTTCCTTCCTTCCTTCCTTCCTTCCTTCCTTCCTTCCTTCCTTCCTTCCTCCTTCCTTTCCCNATCATCAGACTGTACGTATGGAAATGCAGCTAAGAAACGGCCGAGTAACTTCTTTCGCCCAGACCTGGTCATGTCGCTCTTCTGTGTCTTCTTCCTTACAGACGCCGAGTCAGAGGTGACTCCTCTGCTCACACCCGGTCCCCTCCCCTCCATTCCTGAGTCTTCTTGGCTCTCATTCGGACTCCTGGCTCTGGAACATAGCTTTCTGATCCGTCCCCCCACCCCCACCCCGATTTCCCTGCCTCCCCCTTCTTCACTCTGGTGGCCCCCCACTATTTACGGGGTGAAGTCCCAGCCCTTCACAGGGACACTCAGGGTTCTCTGTGACCTGGCCTCTGGTCTGCCGCTCCCACAGGGTCCCCGACTGTCCTTCCTTCCCTGCGCCTCCCAAACCCTGTGCTAAATCCTTGCAGATCTCCTCATAGGCTGCCCTGGATGGTCGTTCAGGTTCTTGTCTCCACCCGGACCACCTCTTCAGCCCTCCAGCCTGAGCTGAGACCGCATCTAAGGGTCACCTCTGAGGGCTTTCCGAGCCCCCCCAGACCTAGGCGGGCTGTGCTCTGTGCGCCCCCTCCCCCATGACACTGTGTTCCTGTTCTCCCACCAGGGGTAACCCTTCTGGAGCAGGGAGTGCGTTTTAACTTACCTTCCAGGACAGTGCCTGGCACATGATAAAGCCTAATACATAATTTTTGAATATTGGAAGGACTGTTAAGTGGACAACCACAGTACACATTTCCATCATGATGATTGCAGCAATCGAATAGACCCTTCACTTCCACGATCCTTCCTCAGATCCCGGTCTGTGAACGTGATTTGCATGTTACAGTTTCCCCCACAGATGGCAGGGGGGTGAGGTAGACACAATTCTTCAGTGTGTCGAAACCTGGTTTTCTGGCCTTCTCCGCACCGGGTCCGTGCTAGGATCTCAGATGGGAAGCCTGGGGTCGGCAAAAGCAGGCCCCCGGTCCTGTCCGTGGCATCTCCTATTGGCTTTGAAGGGTGTGGACAAGCCTGGGGCTCTGCTGCGTTTGGGCAGTGAGGTCTCCCCCGTGGGGCTGGATTTGCGGCCTGCCACGCGAGATGGAGAAGCAGCACCACCTCACGGGCCAGATGCCCTGTTCGCCTGGCTCCTGGCCTTCCATACCGACTCGTTTACTGTTCCTGCCTGTGCTGTGCCGTGGGGAGGGCGAGGTGTGAGCTCGTGTGGGCGGCAGGGTCGCCGAAGCTGGGGAGACCCCTGCTGCTGGGATTAGTGGGAAGCCCCCAAGGAAGGGGGGTCTGGGAGCCTGGAGCGGTGTCGGCAGAGTCCAACTGCCCTTCTTTTCATGCAGGAGCTTCGGCCCTTTGCCAACCTTGGAGGTTTTGGAAAGGTTTTATTTCAGGTGGTGCCACTCAGCTCACAGGGATCTGTTACCCCTTGGCCGTATCAGATCGTAGTCTCAGGCTGCAGGAGTGCTCAGGCTGGCTCCTGATCACAGCTTCCAGAAATCAGCAACCCCGGCTTCTGCAGGACCTGGCGCTGTCGAGTGGCTGGTGTCTGAGGGGCCAGCGCTTGGAGGTGGGAGAGCTTATCCAGCCTTTCCGGGGGTCTTGCATTCAAGGTCAATAGCACCGGCTATTTGGGGGCAGGAAAGAAGAGCTTTGGCCTTCCTGTCCAGAACAATAGTCAGGGATGTGAGTGGTTTTTTGTTCCCAGAACCGGGTGCATTTTTGTGGATGGTGATTCATCACTGAATCCGCCAGTGATGGAACCACGGCGTGTCTGTGCAGTTTACACGGCCCTGGGACATGGGTTTGCCTGGCTGATCCTCACACAACCCCAAAAGGGGGGGATGGGTTAGTTAGGCTCCATCTCCAAGTTGAGAACACTAAAGTCAGGGTGGCTTCATGGCCCATGCTCAGGAACTGCCCCTCTGGGGATGGCAGGGCTAGACCTTTGGCCACATCTTCTGGCCTCCAGGCCCCCAACTCTGTCCAGCAAGGACTCTGAGCCTCAGTCTGTCAGAGATAAGCATGGGGAGCATACCTGGACACCCAGAGAAAGCTGGAGGAGATTTTGGCCGAGTTCGTAGACGTTATATGTCACCAGTTGGTGATTATTTCCCCGGGAGCTGTGGAGCAGAGGTTGGTTGTGTGGGAAGCTTTCTTTCTATCAAGGCCACTGATCCCAGGCCATGAAAATCATCTCCTTTATGGTTATGATTGGTTGGGGAAATCAGTCATAGACATAACAAAGAGTGAAGTAACAATTGACAAGGCAGCATATGACTCACGTCTACGTGTGACATAGGCGGCCAGGGCTATGGAGATGTCGGCAGTGGGAAAGATCTACGTGGGCTCACATTCCAGAAAGCCTCCTGGTGAGATGGGAAGGATTGAGTTTGTGAATGGAAAGGGTGACACGTAGATGGGACCTGGGGTGGGGGTCAGGTCTGGATGGCTCTGGGCAAGTGAAAGCAGTCCGCAATGTGGGGGTGATGCATGGGGGTGGGCTGAGGGGCTGGGCTGGCACACTGGGCTGTTGTCAATGAGCACAAAGCCATTTCAGAAGTGACTTCCATTCCATGTACTGAAAACATAAGGGAAAAGGAAGGAAAGAGGAGGGGTGCCTGAGTGGCTCAGTCGTTAAGCGTCTGCCTTCGGCTCAGGGCATGATCCTGGAGTTCTGGGATCGAGCCCCACATTGGGCTCTTCCGCTGGGAGCCTGCTTCTTCCTCTCCCACTCTCCCTGCTTGTGTTCCCTTTCTCGCTGGCTGTCTCTCTCTCTGTCAAATGAATAAATAAAATCTTAAAAAAAAAAGGAAGGAAAGAGGAGAGAAAAATGAAAATACGGGAGGGGAATGATTACAAAGAAAAGGGGAGAGAAAGGAACTGGCGAGAGAAGAAAGGAGAGGGATGGACAGGCAGTGACTGAAAAGCCACTGATGAAGAATGTGTGGGAGGAGGAGGATGGTCGGGGACAAGCCACGGGTAGGGCCTGGCCTGGGCCTGGAGGATGCTGTCTCCCGCTGTCCACGCCCCTGGTCACCGCTGTTCCCCGTGAGTGCAGGTGTTAGCCAACGAGGGCTAAGATGTGACCCTTTTCAGAGACTCTCCCTCCTTCCTCTCTTTTGCTCACGTTTATGAGGTGTCTGCTCAGTGTCAGACTCTGGGAGGGCCAGCACAGTAACCAACATTAAGGAAACTGAGGGTCAGCAAAATTGCGGTGGGTGACAGCTTTAGCCCCGCCTGTGCACTCCATAGTCCCTCTTCCCAAAACTTGGACCAATAGCATCCTCCTTACAGGACTGTGTGGACAAAACCAAAAAAGGATCCTACCGTTGAATTAGTGGCTCTAGCTCCAGCTGTCCAGCGCCCCCCCCCCACTTATGACTGCAGAGACAAGGCAGCCCCTGCCCCTCCTTGTACCTTCAGCTAGGCTTCCCTCTGGGATCGTTCCTTCAGCACGTAGATGGGCTGAAGCTTCTGTCATCCAGAAAGCCCTCCACCCTGGTCCCCAGAGCCAGAGTCTGCCTTCCCTGCCAAGCCTCTTAGACCTTGTCTGAGCTCTGCTGTCTTCCCTCACTCTCCCTCCTGTTCCGTGCTCGCTCCCACCCCACCAGCGCAGTGAAACTGCTCTTGCTAAGGAGCTCGTCTTTCATGCCAGGGACAGTTTTCTGTCTTTATCTTATTTAACCTCCTAGCAGCACTTGCTGGTTCTGGTCATCCCCTCGGAAGAATGCTGGCTGTTCTGAGCTCTACAGTGACAGATTCCCCTCCCCTCTCTTCCTTCTCAGTCCTCGGTGTCCTCCTGCCCTTTGAGGGTTGGCCTTCCTCAGGGCTTTGTCTCAAGACCATGCCTTCTCCTCACAGATGACCTTGTTTTCTGGGTGGCTCCCAGTGTGATCTGATAATGCCCTCGCTCTTTTGTCTGGCCCAGTGCTCTCTCTGGTCCTGAGGCCAACAATCCAAGTGTCCCTGGACAGCTCCCCTTGGATGTCCCATAGATGCCGAACACACGCTGTGTTGAGATGGGATCTTGTGATCCTCCCACAGACCCGCGCTGCCTCTGTGAGGAACAGACCATGTCTGGCCAGCGGCCCGAGCCAACACCCTCTGCCTGGCTCTGACGGTCATCTCTCAGCCCTCACATTCTGGGGAGTCTGTTGGCTCTCAACTCTTCTTGCCCCATTCCGTAGAGAGTCCCTGGCATGTAGAAAGTGCCCAGCAAAAAACGAAATGAAGGACAAATGAGCAAGATTATGTGTGAGAAGGTGTCACATGGCAGTGGTTCAAGAAGTGTGCCTGACTAGTTATCCGTGGCTGCGGACGGGTCCCGCCGAGGCATCGTTGCTTAAGATAGTCACATTATCTCTCAGTTTCCTTGGACCAGGGATTGGGGAGCCTCTTGCCAGGTGGTTCTGGCTCAGGGTCGTCATGAGGGTGCAGCCAGATCATGGCTTCTTCGGTGGGCAGATGCGGAGAGCTGAGCTCTGCTTGGGCATCTCTCGTTATCTCTCTGGCCTTGTTATCTCTCTGGCATCTCTGCGGGTCTCTAGTGTGGTGGCTTCCGGGTAGCTGGACTTCTTCCATGGCAGCTCAGGGCTCCAGCTGGAGACCAGGGGGGTGCTGTCTCCCCTTTTCTGTCCTTCTCACTGGTCCTCTACACATTCAAACGAATCAGCAAGGCTGGCTACCGTTCAAGACTCCACCGTTACACGGTGGGAAATGGCAAAGATTTGCGAATGTCTTGAAAAGTCATTTATACACAAGAAGATTCACTCTGCTTTTTGGCATGCAGTCCTAGGAGTTCTGACCCATACAGAGGCTCTCATAGCTCCTACAGGATACAGGAGCGCTCCAGCAACCTGAAGAACTCCTGAGGGCTATCCCTGGGTAGTCAGACATTCCCCTCACCCCTAATCCCTGGTAACTACAGGTCTGTTCTCTCTCCCTATCGTTTTGTGTTTTCCAGAAGGCCATATAGAGAATAGTTTAGTATGTAGCCTTTAGAGCCTGGCTTCTTTCACTCTTCATAATGCCCTCGAGACCCATCGAAGTCGTGTGCAGCAAGAGTTCGTGCCTTTCTACCACCGGTGGTATTCCATTGTATGGCTCTACCAGTTTGGTCATTCGTTTGCTCCTTGAAGGGCATTTGTGTTATTTCCAGTGTTCGGTGATTACAAATAAGGCCACTGCAAGCATTTGATCTGGAGGCCAGTGTCTCAGCCAGTACGTCCTACCGCCTTTGCTGCTGTAAATGTTCGNAGAACTCCTGAGGGCTATCCCTGGGTAGTCAGACATTCCCCTCACCCCTAATCCCTGGTAACTACAGGTCTGTTCTCTCTCCCTATCGTTTTGTGTTTTCCAGAAGGCCATATAGAGAATAGTTTAGTATGTAGCCTTTAGAGCCTGGCTTCTTTCACTCTTCATAATGCCCTCGAGACCCATCGAAGTCGTGTGCAGCAAGAGTTCGTGCCTTTCTACCACCGGTGGTATTCCATTGTATGGCTCTACCAGTTTGGTCATTCGTTTGCTCCTTGAAGGGCATTTGTGTTATTTCCAGTGTTCGGTGATTACAAATAAGGCCGCTGCAAGCATTTGATCTGGAGGCCAGTGTCTCAGCCAGTACGTCCTACCGCCTTTGCTGCTGTAAATGTTCGCGTAGAGATTTTGTGTGAACAGACGTTTTCAGTTTTCTAGGATAAATACCTAGAAGTGGGATTGCTTTTTTGGCAGAGAATGACCTGGCAGTCTCCTTGGCAGGCCTGTCAGGGGGTTTGTACTTATTAGGCAAATTACCCTTTGTCAGAAGAATTTGTTAGTCCAGTCTTTGAATTTCAGAGCAGAAGAATCTTTCTGAAAGCTGCCCAGAGAAAGGACCATTCAATTAAAAATCATTGTTTGTGGGTTTCTGACAATTCTTTATTCTTAAGCCTTCAGAGACCCTGCTGGGGAGGAACGTGAGGTGAAGCCCTGGGGTCCGCCTGCAGCCTCATCACCCTGAGCTGGGACGTCACCCGGCTCTCACTCTGTGCCCTCCTTCCATGACTTTACAAAGGGACAGTGCCTGTGACGGAGCTGTATGGAGACCATTTTTCAAACCCTGCAGGTCATAGATCATCAGAAATTCTATCAGTTGACAAAATACCATAAATAAATGAAGCCGCAGGCAGCATGGAAGGACCTCAGAGTGTGAAAACGGCCCTTCGATCATCACAGAGATGAAGTGAGCAGCGGTGGGTAGGTGGCCAGACCGCCGTGGTTTCCTTCCTCTGGCGAGGCAGAGAAGGGACCCATCTAAAGTGAAGGAGGTGGTGGTGGGAACAATGGGAAGAGGCTAAATCCTTAAGAAGTTCAGAGGCTAGAATGTTAAAGATCTGTTTTTTTTTTTTTAAAGATCTGTTTATTTATTTGAGAGAGAGAGTATGCAGGTGTGAGTGGGGGGAGGCTCAGAGGGGAAGAATCCTCAAGCAGACTCCTCATTGAGTGCAGAGCCCAGTGCCCGGCCTGATCTCATGACCCGTGAGATCATGACCTGAGCCGAAACCAAGAGTTGGATGCTCAATGGACTGAGCCACCCCGGCGCCCCAAGATCTGGTTTTTGAATGAGTTTTACCTTCTGTTTACTAAGGGAGAGCTCAGGGTCCAGAAAGTTGCCAAGGCCTCAAGGTGGCCATCAGTGGAGGACCTCCCCCCTTGGTCAGGGCTTCTTGAACATTCCATTTGTCCTTGACTACATGAAGCTCCCAGCCCGGAGACCTGCCTGGAATGCACAAGCAGGGCCCATTAGCTCTCTTTCTATTCTGTGGGGTTATCAGGAATGCTTGGTTTCCTTAGGATATTCTAGTACGTAAATCAGGTAAACGGCCTAAACGGGGAGTTCAGTGTGATTCTCCGAGTATCTTTAAAAACTGAGGACACCAGGTCTTCTCTAGGAACGCACAGGGAAGTGAAAGGTGAAATCAAGCCTGATGTTCACAGAAGCCTTTCACTCACCCTCTATCCACGTGAGTTTTGTTCTTTGTCAGGTTCTCTGCAGTGCATTTGGAAATCAAAGAAGAATAAAGCACGGGCCTTGATGCCGAGCATTTATAGGCCACGATGGTGACAGGCTGGCCTGATAGCCTCACCATAGGTATCGCTTTATTTCTATGAAAAATGCATTCCGAGTTCCAGACACCAAGTCATGGAGAACTTTTGAGCGCCACCCGTGGGGTAAGCTGGGGGCTGAGCTTATGTAGGAAATCGTGATTGGTCTATATTCAGTTTCGTTAGCCCTTTTGGTTTCTGTCAAGATGTTTAGGACAATGTCCTTTGGTCACCTCCCTGAGAGATCAGTGTCTTCCTCTCTCTCTCAGTTTTCTGGTCTCTGCCCATGTCCTTGGCCACTCAAGAGCTCTGTTTCCAGATTCTGCCTCCTGTGACCAAAGTCCTCTCCCCCTGAGACGTCCGCCTGACTCTGAGCCTCTTGGTTCTCTCATTTGTCCAGTGTACAGAAGCTTCCGCCAGGCTCCCCTTTTAGAGGGAAGTGGGGGGCTCCCCTGATGGGATGTGGGGTTAGGCCTCTGGTGCATCCTGAGATTTTGAATTTTGCTTCTAACATCAGTGTTTGTGAACAGCGCTTGGGTGAGGGCCTGGCCTGATGTCAGCAGGGAGGGGGACTTCAATGAAAGCCCAGAACCTGTCTGTGCTGACATGTGTGCCTCATTAGCTCCTGCTCCGTGCCCGCCCGCACAGAGGCCCCTCTGATCTGCGATGTCCCAGCGAACACCAGCCGTGCTCAGCCTGGCACCCCCCGCCCCGCTTCTGTCATCACCCCGACTTGGTAAATGTGGTTTTGCCTTCCTGATTTGGTGCGTGTCCCCCGTCTCGTCCTCGGTGAGCTGTCCCCCAGTGCTGCGACCTGCCAGGCTCCCAAGTGGCAGCTCTTGCCCCGCGCTGCCACGAGAAAGACAAGGGCTAATCCCAGGCTGAGGAGCGGAAAGGGAGAGGAGGGGCCCTCACGGGCCAGGAGCTCTTTGTGTCTCAGGGCTCAGGTCGTTTAAGCCTCTTTTCTCCCCCACACTCTTGGAGAGCCATTGCTGTCATTTAACGGAGTTCCTTGGCCTGCCTGGTCCCTGAAGCAGAACAGGCCAGCACCACTAAATTAGTGCACGCGGTTCTGCAAAGTCTAAACAGTTTAAATTTCATTATTCTGGGCAGCGTTTGTCTGGAATCTGCGATGGGGCAAAGAGAGGGTTTGCCCGCTGCACTCCCAGGGCCAGGCTCTGCGTCTCCCTTCTTGCATCAGGGGGAGTGGGCACTCCCCGGGAGGACTCGGCCGCATTTCTGCTCTTCACCAGCTGACGTGGCATTGCTCTCATTCTCCCACCTGGGCCACTGGGGCTGAACACCCATCTGATGGGGAGACGTCAACTCTTTGGGTTTATGGGGCTGTCTGCACTGTCCACAGTGCCGTTTGGTCATATGGATCGGTCATTGTTGATTGAAGGGCCTTGATGACATTAGTGTTTTCCACCAGTTTATATAAGGCTCAGAATAATCTGTGGATTGGGGGCTGGCCCGTCATTCTGCAGCACGGCCCCTNCTCACTCTGTGCCCTCCTTCCATGACTTTACAAAGGGACAGTGCCTGTGACGGAGCTGTATGGAGACCATTTTTCAAACCCTGCAGGTCATAGATCATCAGAAATTCTATCAGTTGACAAAATACCATAAATAAATGAAGCCGCAGGCAGCATGGGAGGACCTCAGAGTGTGAAAACGGCCCTTCGATCATCACAGAGATGAAGTGAGCAGCGGTGGGTAGGTGGCCAGACCGCCGTGGTTTCCTTCCTCTGGCGAGGCAGAGAAGGGACCCATCTAAAGTGAAGGAGGTGGTGGTGGGAACAATGGGAAGAGGCTAAATCCTTAAGAAGTTCAGAGGCTAGAATGTTAAAGATCTGTTTTTTTTTTTTTAAAGATCTGTTTATTTATTTGAGAGAGAGAGTATGCAGGTGTGAGTGGGGGGAGGCTCAGAGGGGAAGAATCCTCAAGCAGACTCCTCATTGAGTGCAGAGCCCAGTGCCCGGCCTGATCTCATGACCCGTGAGATCATGACCTGAGCCGAAACCAAGAGTTGGATGCTCAATGGACTGAGCCACCCCGGCGCCCCAAGATCTGGTTTTTGAATGAGTTTTACCTTCTGTTTACTAAGGGAGAGCTCAGGGTCCAGAAAGTTGCCAAGGCCTCAAGGTGGCCATCAGTGGAGGACCTCCCCCCTTGGTCAGGGCTTCTTGAACATTCCATTTGTCCTTGACTACATGAAGCTCCCAGCCCGGAGACCTGCCTGGAATGCACAAGCAGGGCCCATTAGCTCTCTTTCTATTCTGTGGGGTTATCAGGAATGCTTGGTTTCCTTAGGATATTCTAGTACGTAAATCAGGTAAACGGCCTAAACGGGGAGTTCAGTGTGATTCTCCGAGTATCTTTAAAAACTGAGGACACCAGGTCTTCTCTAGTAACGCACAGGGAAGTGAAAGGTGAAATCAAGCCTGATGTTCACAGAAGCCTTTCACTCACCCTCTATCCACGTGAGTTTTGTTCTTTGTCAGGTTCTCTGCAGTGCATTTGGAAATCAAAGAAGAATAAAGCACGGGCCTTGATGCCGAGCATTTATAGGCCACGATGGTGACAGGCTGGCCTGATAGCCTCACCATAGGCATCGCTTTATTTCTATGAAAAATGCATTCCGAGTTCCAGACACCAAGTCATGGAGAACTTTTGAGCGCCACCCATGGGGTAAGCTGGGGGCTGAGCTTATGTAGGAAATCGTGATTGGTCTATATTCAGTTTCGTTAGCCCTTTTGGTTTCTGTCAAGATGTTTAGGACAATGTCCTTTGGTCACCTCCCTGAGAGATCAGTGTCTTCCTCTCTCTCTCAGTTTTCTGGTCTCTGCCCATGTCCTTGGACACTCAAGAGCTCTGTTTCCAGATTCTGCCTCCTGTGACCAAAGTCCTCTCCCCCTGAGACGTCCGCCTGACTCTGAGCCTCTTGGTTCTCTCATTTGTCCAGTGTACAGAAGCTTCCGCCAGGCTCCCCTTTTAGAGGGAAGTGGGGGGCTCCCCTGATGGGATGTGGGGTTAGGCCTCTGGTGCATCCTGAGATTTTGAATTTTGCTTCTAACATCAGTGTTTGTGAACAGCGCTTGGGTGAGGGCCTGGCCTGATGTCAGCAGGGAGGGGGACTTCAATGAAAGCCCAGAACCTGTCTGTGCTGACATGTGTGCCTCATTAGCTCCTGCTCCGTGCCCGCCCGCACAGAGGCCCCTCTGATCTGCGATGTCCCAGCGAACACCAGCCGTGCTCAGCCTGGCACCCCCCGCCCCGCTTCTGTCATCACCCCGACTTGGTAAATGTGGTTTTGCCTTCCTGATTTGGTGCGTGTCCCCCGTCTCGTCCTCGGTGAGCTGTCCCCCAGTGCTGCGACCTGCCAGGCTCCCAAGTGGCAGCTCTTGCCCCGCGCTGCCACGAGAAAGACAAGGGCTAATCCCAGGCTGAGGAGCGGAAAGGGAGAGGAGGGGCCCTCACGGGCCAGGAGCTCTTTGTGTCTCAGGGCTCAGGTCGTTTAAGCCTCTTTTCTCCCCCACACTCTTGGAGAGCCATTGCTGTCATTTAACGGAGTTCCTTGGCCTGCCTGGTCCCTGAAGCAGAACAGGCCAGCACCACTAAATTAGTGCACGCGGTTCTGCAAAGTCTAAACAGTTTAAATTTCATTATTCTGGGCAGCGTTTGTCTGGAATCTGCGATGGGGCAAAGAGAGGGTTTGCCCGCTGCACTCCCAGGGCCAGGCTCTGCGTCTCCCTTCTTGCATCAGGGGGAGTGGGCACTCCCCGGGAGGACTCGGCCGCATTTCTGCTCTTCACCAGCTGACGTGGCATTGCTCTCATTCTCCCACCTGGGCCACTGGGGCTGAACACCCATCTGATGGGGAGACGTCAACTCTTTGGGTTTATGGGGCTGTCTGCACTGTCCACAGTGCCGTTTGGTCATATGGATCGGTCATTGTTGATTGAAGGGCCTTGATGACATTAGTGTTTTCCACCAGTTTATATAAGGCTCAGAATAATCTGTGGATTGGGGGCTGGCCCGTCATTCTGCAGCACGGCCCCTGTGGGGTGTTTTTAGGTGAGGCTGTTGTGAATCCTTCTGGGTCAGTAGCTGGCAGCGTGTTCAGAAGCGGTCTGACGTCCTTGCAGCACATTGCTCATGATGGTGGGTGGTTACCTGTACTAGTCCCGTTTTTACTGGGTGCCTGCTATGTGCCAAGCTTGTTGTAAGCGCTGTAGAAACAACAGCGAACAGAACAGACAAACCTCCTGACCTTCTCGGAGAGTGTATTCTAGTGGCAGAGATGCAGAGAGAGAGAGGTAAGAAAGAAAACAGCAAGGGGCCTCCCGTGCTAGGGGATCTGTGGCAGGCTCTCCTGGCCTCGGTGTCTTCAGCGGCAAAATGAGAAAGCTGGCCCGGACCCCGGTGGCCCTTGCTTCCAGCCCTTCTCTGGATCGCCTCATCCGTTTTGTGCATCGTCCATGAGGAGAACCGGCCGTCCTTCTTACCTGTAGATACGCGTCGTGAGAACACAGCAGCGCTGCCAGCCGTGTGGTTCTGCGTCGTCGTCCTTTCTGGGGCCAGTGGGCGTGCGTCTCCAGGTGTCCGGTTGGAAGTGGTGTGACTCCATACTCTACGGAGCCTGTGGCCCGAGCCCATCCCCACTGCTGGGGGTTTCGCTGAGCCCGGTGCNGTGGCTTCCGGGTAGCTGGACTTCTTCCATGGCAGCTCAGGGCTCCAGCTGGAGACCAGGGGGGTGCTGTCTCCCCTTTTCTGTCCTTCTCACTGGTCCTCTACACATTCAAACGAATCAGCAAGGCTGGCTACCGTTCAAGACTCCACCGTTACACGGTGGGAAATGGCAAAGATTTGCGAATGTCTTGAAAAGTCATTTATACAGAAGAAGATTCACTCTGATTTTGGCGTGCAGTCCTAGGAGTTCTGACCCATACAGAGGCTCTCATAGCTCCTACAGGATACAGGAGCGCTCCAGCAACCTGAAGAACTCCTGAGGGCTATCCCTGGGTAGTCAGACATTCCCCTCACCCCTAATCCCTGGTAACTACAGGTCTGTTCTCTCTCCCTATCATTTTGTGTTTTCCAGAAGGCCATATAGAGAATAGTTTAGTATGTAGCCTTTAGAGCCTGGCTTCTTTCACTCTTCATAATGCCCTCGAGACCCATCGAGGTCGTGTGCAGCAAGAGTTCGTGCCTTTCTACCACCGGTGGTATTCCATTGTATGGCTCTACCAGTTTGGTCATTCATTTGCTCCTTGAAGGGCATTTGTGTTATTTCCAGTGTTCGGTGATTACAAATAAGGCCACTGCAAGCATTTGATCTGGAGGCCAGTGTCTCAGCCAGTACGTCCTACCGCCTTTGCTGCTGTAAATGTTCGCGTAGAGATTTTGTGTGAACAGACGTTTTCAGTTTTCTAGGATAAATACCTAGAAGTGGGATTGCTTTTTTGGCAGAGAATGACCTGGCAGTCTCCTTGGCAGGCCTGTCAGGGGGTTTGTACTTATTAGGCAAATTACCCTTTGTCAGAAGAATTTGTTAGTCCAGTCTTTGAATTTCAGAGCAGAAGAATCTTTCTGAAAGCTGCCCAGAGAAAGGACCATTCAATTAAAAATCATTGTTTGTGGGTTTCTGACAATTCTTTATTCTTAAGCCTTCAGAGACCCTGCTGGGGAGGAACGTGAGGTGAAGCCCTGGGGTCCGCCTGCAGCCTCATCACCCTGAGCTGGGACGTCACCCGGCTCTCACTCTGTGCCCTCCTTCCATGACTTTACAAAGGGACAGTGCCTGTGACGGAGCTGTATGGAGACCATTTTTCAAACCCTGCAGGTCATAGATCATCAGAAATTCTATCAGTTGACAAAATACCATAAATAAATGAAGCCGCAGGCAGCATGGGAGGACCTCAGAGTGTGAAAACGGCCCTTCGATCATCACAGAGATGAAGTGAGCAGCGGTGGGTAGGTGGCCAGACCGCCGTGGTTTCCTTCCTCTGGCGAGGCAGAGAAGGGACCCATCTAAAGTGAAGGAGGTGGTGGTGGGAACAATGGGAAGAGGCTAAATCCTTAAGAAGTTCAGAGGCTAGAATGTTAAAGATCTGTTTTTTTTTTTTTAAAGATCTGTTTATTTATTTGAGAGAGAGAGTATGCAGGTGTGAGTGGGGGGAGGCTCAGAGGGGAAGAATCCTCAAGCAGACTCCTCATTGAGTGCAGAGCCCAGTGCCCGGCCTGATCTCATGACCCGTGAGATCATGACCTGAGCCGAAACCAAGAGTTGGATGCTCAATGGACTGAGCCACCCCGGCGCCCCAAGATCTGGTTTTTGAATGAGTTTTACCTTCTGTTTACTAAGGGAGAGCTCAGGGTCCAGAAAGTTGCCAAGGCCTCAAGGTGGCCATCAGTGGAGGACCTCCCCCCTTGGTCAGGGCTTCTTGAACATTCCATTTGTCCTTGACTACATGAAGCTCCCAGCCCGGAGACCTGCCTGGAATGCACAAGCAGGGCCCATTAGCTCTCTTTCTATTCTGTGGGGTTATCAGGAATGCTTGGTTTCCTTAGGATATTCTAGTACGTAAATCAGGTAAACGGCCTAAACGGGGAGTTCAGTGTGATTCTCCGAGTATCTTTAAAAACTGAGGACACCAGGTCTTCTCTAGTAACGCACAGGGAAGTGAAAGGTGAAATCAAGCCTGATGTTCACAGAAGCCTTTCACTCACCCTCTATCCACGTGAGTTTTGTTCTTTGTCAGGTTCTCTGCAGTGCATTTGGAAATCAAAGAAGAATAAAGCACGGGCCTTGATGCCGAGCATTTATAGGCCACGATGGTGACAGGCTGGCCTGATAGCCTCACCATAGGCATCGCTTTATTTCTATGAAAAATGCATTCCGAGTTCCAGACACCAAGTCATGGAGAACTTTTGAGCGCCACCCATGGGGTAAGCTGGGGGCTGAGCTTATGTAGGAAATCGTGATTGGTCTATATTCAGTTTCGTTAGCCCTTTTGGTTTCTGTCAAGATGTTTAGGACAATGTCCTTTGGTCACCTCCCTGAGAGATCAGTGTCTTCCTCTCTCTCTCAGTTTTCTGGTCTCTGCCCATGTCCTTGGACACTCAAGAGCTCTGTTTCCAGATTCTGCCTCCTGTGACCAAAGTCCTCTCCCCCTGAGACGTCCGCCTGACTCTGAGCCTCTTGGTTCTCTCATTTGTCCAGTGTACAGAAGCTTCCGCCAGGCTCCCCTTTTAGAGGGAAGTGGGGGGCTCCCCTGATGGGATGTGGGGTTAGGCCTCTGGTGCATCCTGAGATTTTGAATTTTGCTTCTAACATCAGTGTTTGTGAACAGCGCTTGGGTGAGGGCCTGGCCTGATGTCAGCAGGGAGGGGGACTTCAATGAAAGCCCAGAACCTGTCTGTGCTGACATGTGTGCCTCATTAGCTCCTGCTCCGTGCCCGCCCGCACAGAGGCCCCTCTGATCTGCGATGTCCCAGCGAACACCAGCCGTGCTCAGCCTGGCACCCCCCGCCCCGCTTCTGTCATCACCCCGACTTGGTAAATGTGGTTTTGCCTTCCTGATTTGGTGCGTGTCCCCCGTCTCGTCCTCGGTGAGCTGTCCCCCAGTGCTGCGACCTGCCAGGCTCCCAAGTGGCAGCTCTTGCCCCGCGCTGCCACGAGAAAGACAAGGGCTAATCCCAGGCTGAGGAGCGGAAAGGGAGAGGAGGGGCCCTCACGGGCCAGGAGCTCTTTGTGTCTCAGGGCTCAGGTCGTTTAAGCCTCTTTTCTCCCCCACACTCTTGGAGAGCCATTGCTGTCATTTAACGGAGTTCCTTGGCCTGCCTGGTCCCTGAAGCAGAACAGGCCAGCACCACTAAATTAGTGCACGCGGTTCTGCAAAGTCTAAACAGTTTAAATTTCATTATTCTGGGCAGCGTTTGTCTGGAATCTGCGATGGGGCAAAGAGAGGGTTTGCCCGCTGCACTCCCAGGGCCAGGCTCTGCGTCTCCCTTCTTGCATCAGGGGGAGTGGGCACTCCCCGGGAGGACTCGGCCGCATTTCTGCTCTTCACCAGCTGACGTGGCATTGCTCTCATTCTCCCACCTGGGCCACTGGGGCTGAACACCCATCTGATGGGGAGACGTCAACTCTTTGGGTTTATGGGGCTGTCTGCACTGTCCACAGTGCCGTTTGGTCATATGGATCGGTCATTGTTGATTGAAGGGCCTTGATGACATTAGTGTTTTCCACCAGTTTATATAAGGCTCAGAATAATCTGTGGATTGGGGGCTGGCCCGTCATTCTGCAGCACGGCCCCTGTGGGGTGTTTTTAGGTGAGGCTGTTGTGAATCCTTCTGGGTCAGTAGCTGGCAGCGTGTTCAGAAGCGGTCTGACGTCCTTGCAGCACATTGCTCATGATGGTGGGTGGTTACCTGTACTAGTCCCGTTTTTACTGGGTGCCTGCTATGTGCCAAGCTTGTTGTAAGCGCTGTAGAAACAACAGCGAACAGAACAGACAAACCTCCTGACCTTCTCGGAGAGTGTATTCTAGTGGCAGAGATGCAGAGAGAGAGAGGTAAGAAAGAAAACAGCAAGGGGCCTCCCGTGCTAGGGGATCTGTGGCAGGCTCTCCTGGCCTCGGTGTCTTCAGCGGCAAAATGAGAAAGCTGGCCCGGACCCCGGTGGCCCTTGCTTCCAGCCCTTCTCTGGATCGCCTCATCCGTTTTGTGCATCGTCCATGAGGAGAACCGGCCGTCCTTCTTACCTGTAGATACGCGTCGTGAGAACACAGCAGCGCTGCCAGCCGTGTGGTTCTGCGTCGTCGTCCTTTCTGGGGCCAGTGGGCGTGCGTCTCCAGGTGTCCGGTTGGAAGTGGTGTGACTCCATACTCTACGGAGCCTGTGGCCCGAGCCCATCCCCACTGCTGGGGGTTTCGCTGAGCCCGGTGCTCCCACGTGTGGCCGTGGGAGGGCGGTCAGGTGCACTTAGCAATGGGTGCCCCCCTCTGCGGGTGCGCAAGGGAGGACGGAGGGACCCGGGCCCCCTCAGGCCAGCGCGCAGTCTCCACAGCTTCTGGCGAGTGGGGCTGCGGACTGATCCCTCTGTCTTCTGTCTCCTGGCTGGGGGTCTCCGAGAATGGGGCTGCTGCTGACCTTCATTCATACCATCGCACTTTCCAAATCTATAGAACTGCTGCTTTCCGCCCAGTTTAAGTCAAACCGTGACCACCAGTCACCGGGCCAGGTGCAGGGGTGCGAGGGTGAGGAGGCAGCAAACACGCCTTTGGGGGCCTGACTGCCCAGTGCCCAGGAGCAGAGCTCAGGGCCATCCGCCCTTCCTGCGAGGTGCCTGAGAACCAAGCGGCGAATGTTCAGGGAGGGCAGCTTCCCACCCACGGGGAGGGGGTGGGCTTTCTGTTTCCTGTGTCCGTGAGCCACGAGGAAGGGTGCAGGGCCGCAGGTGATGCCGTGGGTTCTCGGATGCTCCCTCGGGTAGGAGTGCCAGAGACACAGCAAAAGCCTCACCGTCCACGTGACCACGCGCTGCGGCAGAGCCCCCGCCTCAAGGATGCTGTCTCTTAGCGGTGCTCAAATGTGAGGGCGTCTGGGTGGCTCTGCCGGTTAAGCATCCAATTCCAGATATCAGCTCAGGTCACGATCTCAGGGTTGTGAGATTGAGCCTGGCCTGGGGCTCTGCACTGGGCATGGAGCCTGCTTGGGATTCTCTCTCTCTCCCTCTGCGCCCTCCCCACCAAATAACAACAACAAAAAAGCAAAAGAATGTGAATTTGCCAACTTTCTGGATGTGAGTTTGTGTGGTTGGTAAACGTAACCCAGTGTAAGCGTGGCCTCTCCCCTCTTTCTTGCTGAGGAATGGGGTGCTAGGCCATTGAGGTGGAGGGTTCTTCTAAGAGAGTGGCAGACATGGGGGCAGGGGGAGGTGGAGATTGTGGGTAGATGCCAGGGTCCTGAGGACAGATGAGGAGGGAGGGTGCGGCTGCATGGCTCCATCCTTGAAGGGGAAAGAGCAGGGGGTGGCCGGAAGACGACCCCCCCTCCACCCTGGGCCTGGGCTGCCCTGGGCCAGGAGAACGGGCTGGGGACACACTGCTTCCTCCAAGAGGGTGACAGAGAGCAAGATGTTCTTGGGAAATCTCCAGGAAAGCAGTGAATCCTGCTTGTTTTCTTCACTGCTGCAGCCCAGGTTGGGCCCCACTTAGAGCTGTGCGGGGGGTGGATGAAGGGGAAGGCGGAGCTGAGGCCCCAGTCAGGAGCTGGGTCTGTCCTGGAGCCTGTGGGCCTGAAGGGAACAGCAGGTTTCGTGGGGGAGTTGGTGGGTTCGGTGTTGGGCACATTGACTTAGAGCTGCAGGGCCCAACTGGCCACTCCCTTCAGGTACTGGTCATCGGCATCGGCCGGGGGCCTGTGTGCCTTCAGGGACCTGGCAGGTCCCCTCTGTCCAGGCTTGCCCCTCAGTCTCTGTCTCCTGTTTCGTGCTTCAGCAAGCCGGCGGCCTTCCTTCCTCACATTCCTAGCCGCTTCAAGCTTGCTTGCCTTTGCCTCTGCCTTCCCGCCATCATCCCGCCCCGCTCCTTTCCAGGCTGGGTCATCCTCATTTTCTTTGACAGTCGGTTCTGCTGTTAATGCACTCATCCATTCCCCTGGCACTTAGTGCTGCCTGAAAAATGCCAGATACGGCTGCTGGGCTCTGCAGCCTGCCCACACCCCGCCGCCCTCAGGCTACGTAGGAGCCCTTCGTGAATGTTCCTTCGGCTGTTCAGTGCAGCACGATGGTTTAAAGCAAGGCTTTGGATCCCACAGACATGCTTCCAATCTCTCTGAGTTTCAGTTTCCATGTATATAAAATGGGAATAATGGTGCTTTTTTCAGAACGTGGTTGCAAGCCTTAAATGAAATGACACTCGGAAAGCATTCAGCACGGTGCTTGGCCCACTCAGGGAAAGGAAGACCTCTGCTGCTGCTTCTCTTTCTTGTTTTATCACTGGCTTGGGAATCCCTGACTGGGTCCCTTCAGACCGATGTGGTCAGGGGTGGCCTCAAGACGGAAGTAGGATGTAGTCACGTATGGAAAGAAGATGTGAGTGTAGGTGGGTGGAAAAGTGGAGAGTAGGTTGGAGGCTCGGAGAGGGGAGAAGGATGAGCCAGGCCAGTTGGTGCAGAGCCTGGGATGCCAGGCCTAGGTTCTGGCTCT
The DNA here is from genome assembly GCF_002007445.2 of Ailuropoda melanoleuca. NCBI lineage: Eukaryota > Metazoa > Chordata > Mammalia > Carnivora > Ursidae > Ailuropoda > Ailuropoda melanoleuca. The sequence continues at coordinate 70,267,925 of NC_048231.1, forward strand.
TGAAACCAGGCTTTGGTGTATCCATAATCATGATCATAATGCTGAGTCCTGGTGATCAGCAGAGCTGGGATCAAGCTCCAGGGCTTTCAACCAAATTGAGAAATGCAATCAGTGTATTTTGAGTCTTACATGGGGACCAAATATCCAGGGAGGTATTCGAACATGTCTGCCAGTTATTCCTAATCTAGAAAGACAGTTAAACTGACAATTGTGATCTTGTGTGATAGAGGTTATAATTGAGAGGTGAAAGTACTTGGGGGAAAATGATTTCAGCACTCTCGCAATATTCCCCTGAGAGGGCTGCTGCTGGGTCTGTCTGCCTTCTGAGGGGACACAGGGCTGGGGTGGAGGGCAGGAGTGACGGGAACTGGGAAACTGAGGCACTGAGGCTGGCAGCAAAGGTGGGTCCTCTGCTGCTGGGATCAAGAGTTTCACTTTGCCTGACCACACATTCTTGGGGGGCTAGAAGGGGTGGGGAGAGGCATCCCGATTGGCCTGGGGCTGTGACCCCCCAAGCCAGCAGGGGCCGCATTTTGTGAGTAATAAACATGCTGTCTGAAGTCTCCTCATTATCTCCAGTCTTGCCTCACAGACAGTCCCATCCAGTGCAGTCTTTTTTTTTCTTAGTGTCTTTGCCATGTTGCTAAGGGAAGAATTTGACAACGTGCCCCATTGCTGGACTTCGTGTTCTAAATTTTGCTTCCCATCTGCTTTGTGTGCTGCTGCCGACGCCGCACCTTTTGTGGCCTTGGCCGTGGTGCTCGTGAGAGAAATGTGCTGAGCTGAGCGGAGAGCAGAAGGATGGTCTGGTTAGAAGAGCTGTGCTTCGGATCTTGTGGCCAAAGGCCTAAGTAACTTGATATTCTTAATTTGACATTCGTGGCCCTCCACACCCTGAATTCAGCCTGCCTTCCCTCCCACTGTCCCCTGACCCATCGGTCCACCAGCCATTTCTTGTCCCTTTGCGGTATCCCTCTTTTCTAGATCCGCATTACTGCACAAGCAGTGGTCCCTGCAGGGAACCGAGGGAAGCTGGTCCTGGGACACGGCTTCCCCCTGTGTTCCCCCAGCTGTATACACTCGCACAAGTAGGTTTGGAGATGCAGGAGATAACTTGGTTTCAGGCAGCTGCCTCCACTCACGCCCGAGCTCGTCTCTGACTGAGCCACGTGTGCACCCCCACACCGGTTCCCCAAGGCCTCCCTGTTTCCAGGGACTGAACTGTATCAGAGAGATGCTATCATCTTTCATGGAGGCTTCTCTGCTGACAGTGGCCAGAAGTCACCATCCTCCCGCTTGCCTTCCCAGTGATGCGTCTCCCCCTTCCTCAGGTTTTCCTTCTTTTTAGATTATGAGAATGTGTTTGAATTCCTTCTCCCTCAGGAGAGGAAAATCACTCATTGGACAGGATGCTGCTCTCAATCATTTCTGTATCCCCTGAAGTCATGGCCACTGCCTCTGCCAGCAGTGTCTCAGCCTTTTTGTTTTTACTTTTCTGTGCTTCAGATTTATGGTATTAAAATTGTTTTTGATGAGTTTTCCATCCTGGTTCTAGGTTTTTGGTGTGTATGTTATTAGAAAGTGATCCAAAGACTAAATCTGAAAAGGTCAGTTCCATCTCAAACTTAATTTTTCATATGTTACTGTCTCGTTTCTGAGACCCCCTCTCCAAAGAAAAATGGTTGATTCATAAGCAGCGTGGGCTGAGAGGTTGAACCGCTGAGCAGAACTGTACACGGTCTCATGATGCTAAGGAGATAGAAACGAGAGTTCAGGGCTTACAAAGGTGGAGAGATCCTGGACATACCCCGTGCTTCTAAATACCCTCCCACTTTAGTCAGAAACCCTGAAGGACTCTATCCTAGGAGAAATGGCTTGCCAAAAATAGGCCAACTTTATAAAGACTGAAACCCAACCTCAAACTAGCTGATCAGAAATAGACCAAATTTACGAAGACTGAAACTAAACCTCAAATCAGCTCAGTTGCTGATTTGGATTAAGATGGTCTATTCCTGATCTAGTTGCCTGTCCCAAACTAAGAAAATCAGAAAATCATGTAACACCATTTAGATCCTTTGTAGTTTTGCATATATATATGTATGTGCGTGTGTGTGTATGTGTGTGTGTATAATATCCATCACTCAGTTAAATAAATGCGGCATAATAAGAAGCAGGATCAGGAGACATTGAAGACATTCAAAACAGACACACAGGTGATACAGATATTGTAGTTATCAAACAGGGGCTTTAATGTCAGTGATTAACAGGTTCAAGACAAGTAAATGACAAGATAGAGAATTTCACCAAAGAATTAGAATCTATTTACATAAAAAACAAATAGAAAAAAAATGAAATAGAAATTCTAGAACTGAAATAGAATCACTGATATTAAGCATAAGGAGGTGGATTTAACAACGGCTTAGACACAGCCAGAGAGAGATTAGTGATCTAGAAGATGGGCCAGTAAAAAATATCCTGCCTAAAACAGGAAGAGAAAAAAAGAGATGAAAAAATGAAGAAAATGTCCACAAAAGAGATATATATAATGAAAATGGTCTAACACATATGTCATTGGAATCCCAGAAAGGTAATGGAAGAAGCAATATTTCAAGAGGCACTAACAGAGAATTTACCAAAACCAATGAAATGTACCAAAACACAGACTAAAGAAGTGTTATCAGCCCCAAGTAGGAAAAATGTAAAGAAAGACACAGACACATGCCAGTAATACCTCTGAATGCCAAAAAGAAAATTTAAAATCAGCCTGAGAAAAAAGACCTATTACCTTCAAAGAAGCAAGAGTTCTCCACTGAAATGATGGAATCCAGAAGACAATGAAATACATCTTTAAACTGTTGAAGAAAAATAAATTCCAAAGTAGAATTTTATACCCCGATTTTCCTTAGAGATAAAGATGAAATAAAATCAGTTCTGGAAACAAAGACTCAATTTATTGCCAGCAGATACACCCTAAAAGAACACTAAAAGTGGTTCTTCAGAAAGAAGCATTTATGATTCCAGTTAGAAGCAGGAGATTCGGGAAGGAACGAAGAGCAATGGATGAGGCAAACATGTGAGGAAATCTAAATGAATATTGACTCTAAAAAAACAATAATGATGTCTCATGAGATTAAAGTACATGTAAAATCAAAATATACAACAATCAATAATAAAAAAAAGAATGAGGGGTTAAATAGGATTGAAGTGTTTTAAAGTCCTTTTATTTTCTGGAGAATGGGAAAAGTACTAATCGGTAATAAGTGAAGGATGTTATTTACATGATAATCCTTAAAATAATAGTAAAATAATATATAATTAACAAGATGATAAAGAAGGGAATATTTAAAAAAACTTGTCTAACCCAAAAGAAGATAAGAATTGAGAGACTTGAGAGAAAAAGGGACACTGACCATTAGGAAAAATAGAAAATGTATAGAATGTAGATTTAAATCCAAATATGTTAGTAATTGCATTAAATAAAAATGGGTTAGGAGTGCCTGGGCGGCCCAGTTGGTTGAGTGTCCGACTCTTGTTTGGCTCAGGTGGTGATCTCGGGGTCGTGAGATCGTGCCCTGCGCTCGGCTCGGTGCTTGGCATTGAGTCTGCTTAAGACTCTCTCTCCCTCTGCCCCTACCCCCCACTCTCAAATAAATACATGAATCTTTTAAAAAATGAGCTAAATATTCCAATTAAAACTCTGAAATTGTGATATTTGATTTTAAAAAACCCAGCAAAATCCAACTAATGCTGCTTACAGAAACGCCTCAGATATATGGACAGAAGACTGATAGGAGATGAAAGGAAAAATAATATTCCATGAGCAAGTCAGGTGATACAGCAAATGGGACAAAGTGGAACTTAAGCCAGAAAACACGACTAGATACAAAGAGGGACAATCAACCAAGGAGACACCAGAAACTCCAATTTGTTTACATCTAATTACAGAATGTATGAAATAAATTGTGACAGACAAAATAACATGTAATATCATGTAAATAGACAAATTTACAAATAGACAATTAGAATGCTTTCTGGCATGTTTTTTTAGTAACTGATAGCAGAAGATGACAAAAACATTTTGTCATTTCTATAACATGTTTGGTTATAGAAGATTTTTATCTGAATGCTATCAACCAATATAACCTAACTGACATGTAGAGATCATTATACCCCTACAATTGTGGAGTATACATACTTTATAAGTGCACGGGAACATTTGCCAAAATTTACCATATTTGGGTCTTAGAGAAATTGAATCTGTAAATAAGTTCTTTCTCTAAAGAAATCCTCAGGCTCAGATATCACTAGTGAGCTTTGCCAGATATTTAAAGAACTAGCACCAACCTTACACCAACTCCTCTAGAGAGTGAGAAAAGAAGTGAACACTTCCAAACTCATTTTATGAATATAACCTTGATCCCCAAACCTGGCAAGGACATTACAAGAAAGAAAAGTGCCTGGGTCAATCTCTTTCATCGGCATAGATACAAACTTAAAGAAAACGTTGGCAAGATAAGTTCAACAATGTATTCAAAGGATAAGACAGAGTAGTACCAAGTTGGATTAATTCTAGAAATGAGAATTTGGTTTAATATTTAAAAACTAATGTTATTCAATATTTTAACAGGCTGAAGAGAAAGATCATGTTCATAATTCAGAAAAAGTGTTTGTTAAAGTTTATACTCATTTGTTTTTTAAAAAAAAAAGCTCAGCAAACTCAGATCTCAGCAAACTGCAGATATCGATGAGGGATATCTCTTTAAAAATAGAGCAACCATCATATTTAATGGTAAAATATTGAAAGCCCCCAAATGAGACTGAGACGAGGAAGTTGGTTATAATCATTTCTTTTCAACATGGCTCTGGAAGCTCTAGCAGGAACAAGGCCAGGAAAAGAAATAAAAAGTATAAAGATTTGAAAAGAAGAATGAAATTGTCATTTGTAGACATCATGATTATATACAAAATTTATTCAAAACCTTAACTCATCACCTAGAATTAACAAATAAACTTAGCAAAGTCACTGGATATGAGATTAGTATGCAAAAATCAACTCAATTTCTATATTACAGTGACAAAAACTGGAAACTAAAAATGATGAAAAAATAAAACCATCAGATATCTAAGAATACATTTGACCAAAGATATTCTAGACCTTTACTCAGGAATTTTAGAGATATTTAGAGATATTTTTAAAAACTGAATTAAATGGACAGATATACAATGTTCGTAAGTTGGAAGACTCAGTATTGCAAAGATGTAATTTGTCCTAAGTTGGTATATGTAATCCCAATTAAAATCCAAGTAGATTTTCTTTTTTTGGTAGAAACTGACAAACTGACTCTAATATTTATATGGAAATGCACAAGGCCAAGAATGGCCAAGGTAGTCTTGAAAAAGACTTACATTGCGATGATGAAGACTACAGCACCAAAAACATTGTGGTATTGGTGCAAGGACGTATAACTAGACCTTGGAACAGCATGGACTCCAGAGACGTACCCACATGTGTATTGGTGATGACAGAGGTAACGGGTAAAGGTTTGTCCTTTCAATATGGTCCTGGGTTAATTGGATATCCACATGGGAGTAAATGCATCTTGCCCCTTTTCTTGCATTATATTAAAAACTCAGTTCCAAATGGATCATAAGTCTAATGGTGAAAGGTTAAACAATAAAGCCCCTAGATGATAATAAAGGAAAATATAGTCACAACTTTGGGTAGGCAAAGATTTTTAGGCAAGACACAAAAAGTACTAGCAATAAAGGAATAAATGTGATAATTTGGAGTATATTAAAATGAAGATTTGTTCGTCAAAAGACACCAATACCAGTTGAAAGACAAGTCACACAATGGGAGAAGATATTTATGGGCTTTTTATCTCTCCGTGTGTATGTATTATTCAACAAAGGACTCATATTCAAAATACATAAAGAGCCCCTACTCCTACTAAATAAATAAGAAGAGACAGTCTGATAGAAGAAGAGGCAGGAGACTTGAACAGGCACTTCAAGATGATATCCACATGACCAATAGACTTTATTCATAAGGGACAGGCACACCCACCAGAATGGCTAAAATTTAATTTTTTTATTTTTTTAAATATTTTATTTATTTATTTGACAGAGATAGAGACAGCCAGCGAGAGAGGGAACACAAGCAGGGGGAGTGGGAGAGGAAGAAGCAGGCTCATAGCGGAAGAGCCTGATGTGGGGCTCGATCCTGTAACGCCAGGATCACGCCCTGAGCTGAAGGCAGAGGCTTAACCACTGTGCCACCCAGGCGCCCCAGAATGGCTAAAATTTAAAAGCATGATAAAACTAAAGGTTGGCAAAGGTGTGGAACCAAAGGAAGGCTCACATACTCCCACTTTTAAATACTCTTTTACAGGCTATAGAACTGACATCTGCAGGCTCCATGACTTACCGATTCCATTCTTAAATAGAGATAGATAGATGCCCCAAAAGACATATGTAAAAATGTTCACAGTAGCAATCTGTGTGATACCAAATAACAGACACCATGCAACATTTATCAGCAGTGTAACGGATGGTTGTGTTATATTCATACAATAGCATATTGTATAGCCCTGAAAATCAATGTGGTGTTACATCCATGCAAAACACGGATGGATCTCACAGACATACATTTGAGTGAAAGAAGCTAGACACTGGTGAGTACCTACACAATTCATATCAAGTTCAAGTACGGGAAAACTAGTTTATGATTTACAAGTTAAGATAGCAATTACCTTTGGATGAGCAGAGGGATTTAGTGGCTGGGTGGGGCTTCTGCGTGCCAGGAATGTTCTATGTTCTTATCTGAGTGGTGGTTACATGGAAGTATTCACTGAAAAAATTCATTGCTTTGTACGCTTTTCTAAATGTTATACTTAGGTAATAAAAAAAAATTACTTAAAAAAGCACAGAGGATAGAAGCCATTGGTATGGACTCTCTTGGCTTTTGCCATTTGGGAACTGGCTATGTGGAAAAGGAGGTGACGATAAAGTCTGGGATATTTTTCAGATGCTCTGATTTTGAGATTGTCCAGTAGCAGGTTTATCTTCATCCCTAAGCACAGTGAGTGTTTTTAGCATCATGGTCTCTGAGGTGCCTCTGGACCAGGCATCATTGAAATAGCCATTCCTGGGGCCCTTGTCTTCCCTGGAGACACCAGAGCTCCATCGCCTCTGCCTTATCCACCATAGATGACGCTGGCTGTGGGCAGAGTGCTGTGGGCAGAAGGAAGGAAAGCAAAGGCTCTTTTTTGTCTCCTCTTGTCCCTCTCCTTCCCCTTCCTCTTTTCTTACTCTGTTGTGAAGAGTGGAATTCTTGATAGGGGAGCCCACACCCACAGATGAAAGAGACAGAAGGGCATTTATTTAACAAGAGGACAGATGTAAATTAGTATTTTGTAGACTGAGACACAAATGCTAAGATTTCAGAATGTAATAGAGCTTAGACCCAGTGGGTGGTAGAGAGGGCTTCTTTCAGAAGGCAAGAATTTAATTTTCACAGCCTGAATGAAAAAAATGTTTTAAAAACTTTATTCAGGGAATGTTATGGGCTGAATGTTTGGGTCTCTCCAAAATTCATATGTTTAAGCTCTAACCTCCAATGGGATGGTATTTGGAGGTGAAGCCTTTAGGAGGTAATTAGATTTAAATGATGTCATAAACCATGGCCATGAAGGGAGTAGTGCCCTTATATCTACCTAATAGGGACTTTGTATCCTTGTAAGAAAAAGAGGCAGGAGAGATCCCCTTTCTTCACACGAAGGTACCAAGGAAAGACCATGGGAGCTCACAGGAAGGCGGTGGCCATCTACAAGCCAGGAAGTCCAGGAAGTAAATCTGCCAGCATGTTGATCGTGGACTTCCTAGCCTCTGTAAGAAGTGAATATCTCTTATTTAAGTAACCTAGTCTATGGTATTTTGTTATAGCAACCCAAGATAAGACAGGGAAATAAAACTTCACTTGGTTTAATGGCTGGAACAGTTACCTCTTCCCTGAAGGTATTTCTCTGTGGAGTGCTGTTAGCTGGGACCCCTCAGCTGCCTAGCCAAGTCCATCTTTTGTGAGCCTGGTGGTCAAGTTGAAATAAAAAATGCCCTGTGTAAGCACTAGGGTTTTCAGTCTGGCCCCATCTTGGTACTGGGAAAGTCAAGGAATGAAATGAGAGACACGAGTTTACGAGAACTAAAAGATTCAACTATGCACGCCAGGGCCGTAATTAAGTTGACTTACAAGTCAGCATTTCCCTTTAAATTCTGCTTGTTGTTAGTCTAATTAAATAAGTTAAAAACCTTATTTACCCCTAAAAAATGGTATCATTAAAGAATTTGCTATCGGTTCTTAATTAGTGCTGCTTCTCATGTATCCAGTCTGAGCTGAGAGTTCTTTTCTCTGATTTAAGAAACAGTACGGTTCGGGGCACCTGGGTGGCTCAGTAGGGTTAAGTGTCTGTCTTCGGCTCGGGTCATGATCCCCAGGTCCTGTGACTGAGTCCATGTCAGGCTATCTCTGCTGGGTGGGGAGCCTGCTTCTCCCTCTCCCTCTGCTTGCCACTCTGCCTGCTTGTGCTCTCTCTCTGTCTGTCAAATAAATAAATAAAATCTTAAAAAAAAAAACCAACCCAGTACATTTCCATGGTGCAGAATTTTCCCACCTTTCTTTCTTTCTTTCTTTCTTTCTTTCTTTCTTTCTTTCTTTCTTTCTTTCTTTTCTTTCTTTCT
>NC_048231.1:70276760-70409010 GCF_002007445.2 Ailuropoda melanoleuca
AAAGCAAGCTCCCACTTCCTGCTGTCTGTGACCCACAGAGCTACCAGAGATTCCAGAAACTTGACAAGCCCTGTCCCTCCCCTCTGAAACCTTTGTTGTCTGTGCAGAGCGTGCAGAAGTGTGTGCGGGCACCTTCCTCCGCGAGATCAGCCCCGGCCTGCCCTTCCTCCCTGTCTCGTGCCCCACCAGCCGCTCTGTGCTGCCTGTGAGCAAAGCAGAAGAGGTTCTGTCGCTCTCCTTACCCATCCTGGTCTCCACGGTTCTGCCGCCCACAAGAACCACTCCCTCACCAAGCGTTATATAATACAAGGGTAGCTATTGTGCTAAAGGCACGAGAAGATTCTGGAGAGATGTAAATCACTGCAGTGGAGAGACTTCATGTTTTAGAAATACTCCCTCATGACGATGAGGAAGGGGCCAGAGCGGGGATCAGAGACATGCCATGGCTTTGTGGTCTCGTGGCTGCAGGCATGTGGGCCATAGTGGTTCAATCACGCAGGATTGTATTAGGGAGATGTAGAAAGGGGGGTAAGTGGGTGACTCAAGTTTTAGCTTGACTGTGAAGGAGAACAGGACAGGAGGAGGAAGGAGGCCAGCTGGTCTGTGACCCTGCCACGTGAGCATGTTCCTGGCAACGCTACAGATGCCTTGGGGATGCCAGTGTGGACCCCTGAGCCACCGGCCAACAGGAGATGGAATCCCAGGGAAGACCTTGAGCAGGGCGCCCAGGGCACCTGTGGTTTAGGAAGGGCAGGCAGCTTTCTGTGGCTTTCGCCGTGTGAGATCTGCTGATAGTGCCCGCCCGTGGTGCAGCTTGGAGGTCGGGTCACAGGTGGAAGAGCAAGGTGATGGTTTAGTCCTGTCTGCGGGGAGTGTGTGTGGCTGGGTTTGCCCGTCTGGTCCTGGAGGCTGTTTCTGCGCTGACAGCGGGTGTTTGGACTGTCACAGTGCGTGGCATTCCCCACATACCTGCGGGGGATTGTGCTGCATGAGCCTGATACCCACCGAATTAGATCTGGCTTGAAATTAACCAACTTAAGTGCAAATTAACCAAATCTATTTTTTTTTTTTTACAAGTCACAGGTTTTCTCCTTGTACTTTGGAGGTGACCCTTAACATTGTTGTGGTCTGTGTTTTATATCATGGAGCGGATTACACAGAAGCTTCTCAAGAAGTGAAAACCAAGCATCCGAGAGAAAGAAATACCCAGAGTAGCGGGAGATTTCCTTTCCCAAAAGGAAATGTTTGTAAAAGTATTTCGAGCGCAGTAAAGTGCCCTATAAATATGAGGACGTATTATTATTTATTGCTTGAGGCAAACCAGCTCAGCCATAATGCAAACGATTAGGGAACAGACTTCCTTATTGCTCTTCTTTCCACTGAAGCTCCTCCCCTCGGGTCATGACCGTGACCTCTGAGGTTGAGCTGCCGGACCTGGATGAAGGTTTCGCTGGTGAGGGCAGGCTGAAGGCAGGGGCATGTGGCCTTGCGGGACCTGTCGTCCATCACTTGGATGGCCAGTTCATCCAGCGGAGGTCCAGCCCGTGAAAAATCGGCTGTGTTTCCAGTTGTGTGAGTTGGCTGCACATGGAGAGGCCAGCCTCGTCCCTGAAAATGATTTTGGTGGCTGGGTAGCCGGCTGTCTGGACTTGGTCCCCTCCCAGCAGGGAGGCCTCCTTGGGGAATCACATCAAGGTCAGGAGCAGTTTAGTGAACGCAGCATCAGATAACGTACTTCATCCCATGCCAGTCCGCGAGATGCTCAGTACCTTCTGGCGAGTGAGCGAGCGAGCGAGTGAGCCCATGTGGCGCTGGAGCCGTGAAGTGGCTCACAGGCAGTGGCGGGCCCGGGACTGCGCATGCTCCGGGCTGGTGCGATCGTCCGCTTGCCCCCGAGAGGAGACATTCCCTGTTCCCTCCCAAGCCGCTCCCCTGACCTCTGGGTAAGATTTCCTCCAAAGAGGTGTATATCCAATTCTTTCCGTGTTTTTTTTTTTTTTTTTTTTTTTTTTTTTTTTTTTAAGAGAGAGAGAGAGTGCGCTTGTACATGTGGGGTGGAGGGGCAGGGGCAGAGGGGGAGGGAGAGAGAATCTTAAGCAGGCTCCACTCTCAGCACAGAGCCCAATGTGGGGCTCGATCTCACGACCCAGAGATCACGACCTGAACCAAAATCAAGAGTCAGAGGCTTAACTGTTTGAGCCACTCAGGAGCCCCTTTCCTATTTTCTTTGGTAAAGAGGTAAAAAGTCATTGAAAATAAGATACACATAATTTCTCCTGTTTTTGATAGAAATAAGCTATGAAATATTCATTGTTAGTAAGCATCCAAAAAGCTTGGGGATTGACTGGTAATTTAAGAATCTTCAAGAGGAGGGGCGCCCTGGGTGGCACAGCGGTTGAGCGTCTGCCTTGGGCTCAGGGCGTGATCCTGGCATTGTGGGATCGAGCCCCACATCGGGCTCCTCCGCTGGGAGCCTGCTTCTTCCTCTCCCACTCCCCGTGCTTTTGTTCCCTCTCTCGCTGGCTGTCTCTATCTCTGTCAAATAAATAAATAAAATCTTTAAAAAAAAAAAAAAAGAATCTTTAAGAGGAGGGTTTGACCGTTCCTGGCTTCTGTATATACTCAGTTGACTGAAGAATAGGATTGATCAACACACGCTACACTGAAAGTTAGTGTCCCTTTGTAGGGACCCCTTGATCCTGTGAGGACATCGGTGTCAGCAGGTGAGTGACAGGGGGTCTGCTGGCCTGGCTACACCCCTGATAACTATAGGGCTGCTCTGGGGTGCGCCTCAGGGACACTTTCTCTGGCACCATGGTCTGGGTCCAGGTGGGAGGTCGAAACCACACAGTGATTTAAACAGGGGAAGCTTATTATTAAGAATTATGAAACTGATGAAGGAGTATAGGATACATGAAAACTCTCCATGGTACCCTGGGGCTGAGGGAGCGTGCCCAAGGAAAGACAGACTTGGAAGGGATGTGGACCCCGTTGGAGAAGGTGTACTTGGTTGCACTAGATTGTAGAGCAGTTTGCTGGTTTGGTTGGTCCTTGCTCACCAAACAGGAGTTGAGAAGGGGTGGGTGAGCTGCGGTGGTGTGGGTGTGCAGGGGGAGGGGACACCGGTGCAGGCGGGAGGCCTGGAGCCCAAGTGTCTCTGTCCAGAAGGCTGTAGCATCAGAAGGACCATCGGAGAGAAACCTGGGGAGGCAGTGAGTGAGCAGAAGGAACCGGGGTGCCAGTGTGGGCAGGAGGCCAGAAGGGCCTGATGTCTGTCGTGAGAGGGCCTACAGGAAGGCGATGGCCGGGCTGGCTGTTCAGGGGCTGCAAGGTTGCTGGGAGATAGAACATTCTGGGTGTGGAGCTGGGGCCGAGCCCCATTGGATGGCCTCACCCCATAGCTTACCCCTCCCCCTGCAGCCCCTTCCTCCTGCAGCATCCCTCCAGTACCTCTGCTGAGAAAGCCTAATGTTGTGCTTCCGTGAAGGAGAAATGCAGGGAGAATTCCTTCCCTTAACGCAGAGCATGGATTGAGGGGTGAATCTGGAGTGAGGAGAAATCCATTGACAACTGGCTTCCTTGGGTCCCCCTTCCTGCCTCACCTGTGGCCGCAGCATGTCTGTGAGGATGCACGGTGCCCCCTTCCTCTGGGTTGCCCTGTTTGTTTCTCCAGTCTGGCTCTCGCAGGGACTGGCTCTCCTTAGAAGCCTGTAGCTTCTTGGGCAGCCAGGGCAGCAAGGACAGTAGTGGAGGAGGACCATGAGCCCCTGTCGCAGGCCTGCGGCACAGGGATCATGTGTGTCAGGAACTGAGCTCCTGCTGGAGAGGCCTGCATTATGACTTTGACTTGGTGCCTTGGGGGTGGGGCGGTGGCATCTCTGACGGCTCACAGAGGATGCCCCACTCTCTTCCTCTCTCTGCCAGCCCATGGGAGGTATAAAATGCTTGAAGGACGTGTGTTTCTGCAGGCCCAGACTCTCCAGGCACAGCTTGGGCAATTTCTGGAAAGAATCTCTCTTTATTGGTGCACTTTGGGCACAAGGGGAAAGAATCTCTCTTTATTGGTGCACTTTGGGCACAAGGGCAGGTTCTGGCCTGTTGCCATGAGGCCTGGACTGAGCTCTCGGGCTCAGTTGCGGTGGGTGGGCGTGCCCTCAAAGCTGAGGTGCCAGGTGCAGGAGGGGAAGGGCTGAGGCCTTCAGCATCCTTCTGCCGGGGCCCTCGCTCCTGGACATCCTGACCACGGATCCCAGGTGGGCTCTGGCATCTATAATCGCCCCTCTACCTCTGCCGTGTGTTTGGAAAGTAGAGCCAAGGAGAGGCCCCAGGTCTGAGCCAGTCTGCTCCCTGGGGTGGCACTTCTTGGGTCCTGTCTCCTCTGTGTCTCACTCAGCTCTTGCCTGTGGGCATTTTGAAGGCAGAGGCTTCTCATGCTGTGTATCTGTTGCCCGCGCTGTCCTTGGCCAGGGGCAGCCTCTCCGTAACTTAGGCTCGTCGACCAGGCCTTGGTTCTTGGACTCAGTGGAGTTGCCGGTGCCCCCAGGCTTACCTCACAGTCGGCCCCAGAAGCTCCCTGACTCTGTCTGTGAGAGCTGGCTTTCTAGATGTTCTCAGGGCCCAATTATTACTTGCCAGAGGAGGGAAGGAGGAAGATTAGTCTTGGAGAGGATGACTGTGGGGCAAAGATAACTTTGTCTTGGAACACTGGACCGGCTGACATGGAGGGTGGCTGTTTGTCAACTCGAGTTCTTCTCTGGGAATTCATTTACAGACTGAAAGGGTTCCATGTGGTCCCCACTTAACTTGGTGGGACGGATTCAAACCCATTGTAAAGCCTATCCAGAGGGATGTACGATTTTGCCCTTTTGGATTTATAACTATCTTTGCCTTGGCAGGCTGTAACACGAGTGGTCGTAGCCATTTCCAGATGGGAACAGTCCACTCTTTGAGACAATCCGATTATCTTCCCTGGAATGTAGTGCGGGTGGAAGTGGGGCCGAGTCCTTTGTCTTTGTTTGCCAAAACCTATCCTAGCAGTTCTTGAAGTCCGGTCCCTGGACCAGCAGCTTTGGCAACACTTGGGTAGTGGTTAGATGTGCAAATTGCCCCTCTGCCAGCGATCCAGAGACACTTGGGGGTGGCTCCCAGCAGTCCATGTTGTGGGAAGCCCCCCCCCCACCATGACTCTACATGCCCCTGTTAAGACCTGCTGCCTCACCCAGTAGTCGGACTGCATGGACGGATACCTTAGTGCGCGTCGAATCCAGTTTGTGCTTTCTTTTCTCTTCCTTTCTTTAGCTTTCATCCCTACCCACCCCTCCACTCTTCATGTGTGCCTTTTGAAATCACATCCGTATTCCTGGCCATAGTCACATGTTCCTTCCTTCATGATGCCTTGCTGGACACCCCTCCCCCACCTCTGACAGGTGCGCTTTCTCTCTCCTGATGGAGCTTACTCTGTCTCTTCCCTCTCCATCCCTCCTCCTTCTCCCTTCCCACCCTGCTTCCTCCTCCCCTTTGTCTCTCTTTCTTTCTCTCCCTCCCTCTCTCTCTCTCTCAGACCTTCGTTGAGTAAGGTCTTCCCATAGAAACGCCAGCATCAAGGGGCTCTTGTTAGGAATGCAGAATCGTGGCCCTGCCCCACCCGCTGAATCGGGATCTGCATCTCACAAGATCTGTAGCTGATTCCTGTGTAGGGATTAGGAAGCACCGATCAAACCACTCTGAGTGTACTAAAAAAAAATAATTTTTTATTGATTACATTTTAATAATACATTTACTAGGGGAAAAAAACACAAAAAAATATACAGAAACCCAAGAGACTGACACTGACATGAGCAGACTCTCTGGGGGTCATTATTCATGTACCTGGTTCACCTTTGTTCTAGGAGTAGCTATACTCAGATGACCTGTTTTTGAGATGGGAGTCATGCTTTAAACAGCAGCTCACACCAGGTCTTGCATAAAGCAGGGGTTCAATAACTATTTCAGGACACAAAAGAAGGAATTAAGAATTCTCTACTACTATGGTGTGTTGTCTCCTTTCTAGAAGTTGGAGTCCCCGTAGATTAAAGAGGTAGAGCAGGGCTGTGTTTGGTTGTTTTCCTGGCTGCTAAGCCCTAGTGCGTGTCTGAAACCTGCACGGCCTGGCTTCCCGAGGGCCGGTGAAGCTGGGGGAATATCTGCTGCATGCAGCGCCCAGGCATGGTTGAGATGCTCTGTACCAGGAAACCCACTTTCTGACCTACTCTGAGAACTGTAACTGATGACATGATTGCAGGTTTTACTAGAATTCTCCAGTGGGAATGAGAGGGGGTGGGGTTGGGGAGAGAGGGAATCGTCCTGCCTGCCACTCTGGCTCAGAGCCTAGGGACTAATTTAATTAATCCTGTACGGAGCTCCAGCAGCTGGTGAGAGGCCGTGCGAAGCATTCCAGAATCCACCTTTAGCCCATTCAGCCTAGCACCCCTGGCTGTGCGCCCTGCCGGTCGGTAGCTGTGCCTGAGGCATGTTGCCGCCCTCCTTGGCCTTGGGAGCAGCTACAGCTCTCCAGGACCTGGTATGGGCTCATGGATGCCCATGGACGTCGCCTAGTAAAACAGCTGTGGCCTTGGAGTCATAATCTCAAGGTTCTAGTGCCGTCCAATATCTCGTTTTAGTACTCTCTGTCCTGTTTGTCCCGCTTTGCTTGAGCTGGCTCAGGGACATGCCCACCTTGCTTCATGTCAATGCCGGTGCGCCCATCACTGTTCCTGTCCTCCAGGTGGGCAGAAACCTGGACGCTTCTGTGCTCCTTACGGACCTCTGTTGCTACGGGGTTGTGGCTCTGATGGGGTCAGCACAAGGGACATAAGGCATGAGTGGCTCCTGCTTGTTTGGCCATGAGGGTGCACGAAGGTGCGTGTGACACCCGGGCGTGCTTGTGCACGTGATGGTCTGGGCGTCTTGCTGCAAGAATAGCGTAAGTGTCAGTGGCCACTTTACAGGACACAGTCCGCGCTCATACACCAGACACATCTGGTGCTGCCGTGGCTGCCTGGCCACAGCCTTTCTCTTGAGCATCTGGGAACGATTACTCTCTGCCTACAACCAAACTGTGAGGTGGCCATACGAAATTCGCTTTTAGGTGGATTAAAAAACATAAGCGGGCAAACGTGCTCATGTGTGCTCCTCCATGAGAGTAGTAGCTATGAGGTTTTTTTCCCATGAACGCCAGAGTCCCTTTACCTGACTGTCCAGCCAGAAAGGGACCTGAGTGGAGTCCTGTCGCCGACGTGTCTCTACTTCTAACCGAAGCCGCTGCAACTGTTTCTGGGACACGAAGAAAATTTTGATTTTGATTTTTTTTTTTAAAGCCAACATTGTAGTATACTTTTCAGCTGTGGAATATCTCCAGGTCCCAAACAATGATGACTGATGACTGTTGTGAATCTATAAATTCAAAAGCTCAGTGTGGATTTTCACTCACCAGAAAATATATACTACGTTAAACAAATGTTCATTGATTCCAAAAATTTGTTCCTGAACAATCGTAGATTGACAGTTATTTCTGTATAAATAGCTGGATTCTCCAGACTCTCCAATGAGCTACCTTAGAACGAGTGTAGCTGGAGTCACGTATGGACGGTCTTTATTTTCGGTTCCAGAAGCACACAGCCTGCATGGTGAGTGCGATCCCTGAATGCCCCAGGCCTGGTCACGGTGCTGGTCTTGCTCGAGGCTGCCATATAACGTGAACAATCCCAGAGGTGGTGACTTTCTCTGTACAAACATTTGTCAGACACTCGTTAAAGATGACAACATGTTTGGGGTTTTTTCAGGGAATCTTTAATTGAAGCATGCGGTGTCATGAATAGAAGTGTTTCCACTTTTTTGGCTTTCTGTGTGCGTGGCTGTTTGGAAGTGGGTCCTCCTGGATCCAGAGGCTCCAGGAGGGAGCTGTCTGAGGGTCATGTGGTCTTCTGCTCAGGAGCCAGGGCCGTGTTTTGTTTGGTTTTTGTTTTTTAAGTTAAACACGGACCAGTTGGAATTTAGAAATATGTGGATGCCTATGGATTTTGAAATTGGATTTAAAAAGTTGTGGCCAGGAACACAGAGACCAGGCTTTAATTACAGCTCTCATCAGCCCTATACTTTGTCATGGGAGGTGGGGGGAGGCATCGTCACCAGGCAGGGTTCTCAGAACCGGGGCATCAGGCATCTCACGAGGATGCTTCCTATGTGCGATGGTGACAGGAAGGAGGAAGGGGGGGCAGTGGATGCTGACTTGGGTACCTGGGACGCTGAGTATGCTAAAGGCGGCACAAACTTCAGTGAGCTCCTAAAGGGTAGAGTGTTGTGTTGAGGGGTCCCAGCTGATCACTAAACTAGGGCTGTCTGGTCGCATAGTTAATGAGTTACTCAGGGAACAGAGCAGAGTTGAATAGTCTGCTGATTTCACACTGCTGATTTTGAAATCCTTTGGTTGGTGTGAATGTGTCAGGCAGGGAACATTAGTGTTCTGCACGATTGAAACTAATGGAAGAAACTGCACATTTAATCAGAGAACGTTTAAGGGAAAAGGACCTTGGAGTCAGCTGAGCTGGGGTTCAGACAGATAATGGAAAGAGTCAGGTGGGCAGGTAGCCCCGGGGACCAGAAGACCATGTACCCCAAATAAAGGATGGGTGCTGCTCAACCCAGCCTCCCTGGGCCTGGAAGGGATGGTCTCGGGCATCTGGATCTTCCCGTCCTTCTGGAGAAGCTGGAAACTTGGAATGTTATGTACAACCTCTTTGAACTATTTGGCAATTAACCAGAAATATTTTAAAATGCCATTCAGGCCAAACCGAGCACGGCGCGGAGCTGCCAGTCTGCACGCCACCACCCGCCAGCCTCCCTCGTTTTACAGGAAGCGCTAACTGGCCGGCCCTGGGTTTTGCTCCTGGCTTGGCAGCAGCCTGAGGCCTAGAGACCCGGTCTCTTGACTCTGTGGCTGATTTTCTTGTCTCCCCATGGGCCACTTTCTGGGGGTGCCGTGGAGCGACTGGGGTATTTAGGGTTTCCTGGCTGGCAGGCAGATCACCTTCTAGGGTTCTTGAAAGCTCTTCCTAGAAGTCACAGTCATGGCCAGCTGGACTTCCCCTGAGGTGTGGCTTCTGCTCCTGGGTGTTTATGGCCCACATGCCAGGTGAAGCTGGATTCTTGGCCCATTTGTGTGTTTTCTTAGGATATCAGGATACCTTCTCCGGGGCATGGAGTTAATACTCCACCCCCCACTTGGACCCCAAGACGCACTGGCTCAGCATGAACACCACACACCAGTGTGGGGGAGTACAAAGGAGGTGCTGGTGACAGGGCGAAGAGGGCAAAGGTCCAAAAAATCTAAAAGAACTGGGACCCCCCTCTCTCCCTGCTGAGTTTCTGCTCTCGGTCCCCAGCCTAACCTGAGACTCCCACCCACTACCCCCATCCCAACCTGGAGTTGACATGGTATCTTTGGCACCTGTTCTGAGGAGTGTTCAAGGCCCCTGCATCAGATCACCTGGGGATGCTGGGAAAGGAACAGTGTTCTGAGCCCAGCCCACTGAGACCCTCAGAACTAGAATATTGGGGTATGACCCAGAACTCCCTCTTAGACACATGTCCCAGGGGGTTATTATGCATTCAGAAGCTTAAGGACTGTTCTAGGGATAGCAGAGACACTGGGCAATAGGGTCTTGTGAATCCAAGCCATGTCCTGTAGGTCCCGCCGCACAGGAATACAAGCAGATCAGAGGAGCTGGCGGGTCAACCAGAACGTTCTGGCTCACAGTCCAGAACCCACAAGGCAGTGTTAAGGGGTGGTCGCAGGAATGCTTTCACTGGTGTGCAATCAGTGTTGTCACACAGTGCCCCACACTTGGGGCTTAATGACCTGCTTTCAAAAGCACCTTTTAAAACATTCATTCATTTATTAATTTGTTTTTATGTTATCTTACGTTATGTTATGTCACCATACAGTACATCATTAGTTTTTGATGTAGTGTTTCATGATTCATTGTTAAAACACTTTTTAAAAAAACATTTATTTATTTATTTTAGGGAGAGAGAGAGAGCGAGCACGAGAGTGAGCGCATGGTAGGGGGAGGGGCAGAGGGAGAGAGAGAGAGAGTCTTTTTTTTTTAATGATTTTTTATTATATTATGTTAGTCACCATACAGTACATCCCCGGATTCCGATGCAAAGTTCGATGCTTCATTAGTTGCGTATAACACCCAGTGCACCATGCAATACGTGCCCTCCTTACTACCCATCACCAGTCTATCCCAATCCCCCACCCCCCTCCCCTCTGAGGCCCTCAGTTTGTTTCTCATAGTCCATAGTCTCTCATGTTTCATTCCCCCTTCTGATTACCCCCCTTTTCTTTATCCCTTTCTTCCCCTACCGATCATCCTAGTTCTTATGTTCCATAGATGAGAGAAATCATATGATAATTGTCTTTCTCTGCTTGACTTATTTCACTTAGCATTATCTCCTCCAGTGCCGTCCATGTTGCAGCAAATGTTGAGAATTCGTTCTTTCTGATAGCTGAGTAATATTCCATTGTATATATGGACCACAGCTTCTTAATCCAGTCATCTGTTGAAGGGCATCTCGGCTCCTTCCATGATTTGGCTATTGTGGACAATGCAGCTATGAACATTGGGGTGCATATGGCCCTTCTCTTTACTACGTCTGTATCTTTGGGGTAAACACCCAGTAGTGCAATGGCTGGGTCATAGGGTAGTTCAATTTTTAACTTTTTAAGGGACCTCCACACTGTTTTCCATAGTGGCTGTACCAACTTGCATTCCCACCAACAATGTAGGAGGGATCCCCTTTCTCCACATCTGAGAGAGAGAGTCTTAAGCAGACTCCACGTTGAGTGTGGAGCCCAATGTGGGGCTCGATCTTACGACCTTGAGATCCTAACCTGAGCCAAAACCAAGAGTTGAACTGTGCCACCCAGGTGCCTCTTGAAAACACTTTTGAAATTCTTAATAATTTTATTTTTGATTTTGTCTTTTAAATGAAGGCTAATGGGACAACAGAGCGTGATCTGGGGGGTTAGAGCCCCTGCTCATATGTGGTTTTGCCTGCCTCTGTCTCCCCACCTCCCTAGGACAGGTTCCCTGCTGTGGGCTCCCACACCACCCACCCTGCCTGCCCAGTGGCTTCCACGGCCCCCCACCCCAGCAGGAGCCTGGGTACAGGCCCATGCCAGCGTGCTGAGTTGTGGGGGTGCCGGTGAGGTCTTCACTGCTCAGTAAGTATCCCTGAGCCCAAAGGAGTGTAAATAGTACTAGAAATAGCACTAGAAATAACACTATTTCTACTAGAAATAGAAATAGTAAATAGAAGATAAAAAACAAAACAATATCACAACACTGTGACAGGTTGAAAGAGAGACTCCCGAGAAAGGGAAAAGTGTTTTTCCTAATTTTTGAACATGGCCTCATATTTTCAGTTTGTACCAGGCCTTGTAAATTCTATGGCCAGCCTGGAGGACCCTAGGCATAAATTCTATTCTCAGTGGATCTGTTTGACTGGTGGTTCACATTAGTGACATAATGTGCTCCTTCCCCTCCGCCTTCTCTTTGTCCTCATTTCCTCAACTCTTCCTTCTGATTGTAATACCCAGAGCCTTCTGTATGTTGACAAGTATCTTTGTATTATGCATTCCAATCTTTTTCTTCCAATGAATGTGAATAAAAGAAATTTTGAAGAATAAAGCAATCATAAGTTAAAAATTCCCTTGTAAGTTTCCTGTAGGAGTTTTGCAGATTTTAACGAGAAACTGTGCAAGCTATCATATTAGCCTGGTTTCTCTAATTACGAAGGGCTCCATTTTAACCACATGAATTTGGTTACGTCGTTCAGCGAGTCGGGACTGTTTTGCACCGCCTCAGTCTGGCAGGCCAAATTAGCATGGTACACCTGGGACACGCGGTGTGCCCAGGGAATGTTTGTAGAAGTGTGGGATGTGAGGATTGGATGTGTTGGTGTGTTGGCAAAAGTTTTGATTTTTATTGTTCAAAGAGATGAGCAGCTGATATCGCTAGGCCTAGTTATCTTCAGATAGAAGTGGTTACAGTCTGTGTCTCAGTGACCACGCTCTACTTGAAAACCTCTCCTCCCTTGGCTGATAGGATGGTCTTCTGGTTTTCCTCTCCTCCCTCTGCTGCTCCTTCTCTTGTCTTTGACTCAGTCTCTAAATGTTGGACTTCTGAGGGCTTACTCTTGTGCCTTTCTTTCCAACTCATTCTATACGCTCTTGTAGCTAACGACATGAGCTCAGATTCAGGCTGTCTGGGTTCAGTTGCCACTAGTTTTGGTGATCTTGACGGAACTGTTTGTTTTCTGTGAGCCTGTGTTCCATGGGTTTCTGTCGATGGGCAGGTGAGAATAGTAACAGTCCCTTCCCCATAGCCTGGGTGAGGATTAAATAATTCATCTCAATTCATGTCAAGTGAATAGGAAATGTTCTTAGCGACTAAAAGTTAGATGTTTGGGCTTCTGCTTCTGACTGTAATAACTAGCTTGTGGCAGACCAATACTTCTATCTAAGACAACCAGCTAAGGTAGACAGAGTATCAAAAATATCTTCTGGAAGGCACCAGAGAAGCTCCCAAGGCAGCCAGAACTTGGGAAGCCAAGATCCCAGAGGGAAGGGAGAGTCATTGAGGTCAGAGTCAATGAGCCTGGCATCCTAACTTGTTTTTCACCTTGATGCACTCAGCAGTTCATCAGTGGCAGGTGCAGAAACGATGAAGGAGAGCAGAAAGTGAGTGTGAGGAGGCTGAGAAGTCAGGGAAAGCTGTTAGCAGTTTCATAGTGCTGGGGAGAAGAAAACAGAGCTCAGAGCCCACCAAGGTAGACAGATCATCATAAACTCTCCATGCATTCAGTTGAGACCCCTGAAGATTACACCTAGAAGTAAGGGTTCACTGCAAACAGATTAGGCCTGCAAAGACAGAAACCCAGTTCTGAATGAGCTCAATCCTTGATTGGATTATGGTGATGCACTCCTACAGCTTGCCAGAAGCCAAGGAAAATCCTCTCTGGAGAAAGATATCACCCAGAGCCTTGAAATTTCTTCATAAACAATGATTGTAGTTAATAAAATATACATGGTATATCCAGAGACTTGGATCATAGAAATATCTGTATGGTATATAAATACTAGAGTTACCAGACATGATCATTAAAACAATTATGATAAATACATTCAAGAAAATAGGCAAGATGGAGAAGTTTAACAAAACAAAACAAAGTGGGGGTATATAATATAAAGAAGCAAATAGAAATTATAGAAATGAAAAATACAAAAATTAAGAATGGAGTAGATGGGTTCAAATGAAAATTAGGCACAGTTGAAGGGAAAGTCAATGATCTGGAACATAGGTCAGAAGACGTGAAGACCAATTTATGGAGAGCCAAAATGGAAAATGCAGAAAAGAGCATAATAGGCCTATGGTACGTGTGTCTAAAATACACATATTGGAGTCCCAGAATGGGAGAAGGAAAATGGAATGGAAGCAATATTTGAGGAGATAATGGGGAAGATTTTCCAAGACCAAAAAACGATGGCAAGCCACAAGTTCAAGAAGTGCTACAAACCTCAGGCAAGATAAGTAATAGGTAAACCACACATAAGCACTTCACAGTAAAACATTGGCACTTAAGACAAAGACAACATTAAATGCAGCCTGAGAAAAATAGTTTCCCTTTACAAAGAACAACAGTAAGCCTGGCAGCCAATGTTTCAACTGAGCTGGCGTGAGCTGCAGCACCAGGGGTCACAGTTGGTGACTGCTCCAAGAAGGTAACTGCTACCGTAGAATTCTGTATCCTCCAGAAATATCTTTCAAAGTGAGGGTGATATGGTACCAAAAGTACAAACAATGAAAGAAAAAAATACATAAATTGTATTTTATCAAAATTAAAAGCATTTGTGCTTCAAAGGGCACCACTGAGAAAGTGAAAAGACAACCCATAGCTTGGGAGAATATTTTACAAATCATATATCCAAAAAAGGACTTGTATGCAGAATATATAACTCAACAGCAAAAAGGCAAATAACCTAATAAAAAATGGGCAAAGGATTTGAATAGGCATTTCCCCATAGAAGATCCCCAAATGACCAATAATAAATACATGAAAAGATGCCCACAGTCATTAGCCATCAGGGAAATGCAAATCAAATTCATGAGATACCACTTCACATTCATTATGATGGCTAGAAGCTAAAAGCAAACAAGTGTTGGCAGAATTATGGATCAATTGGAACCTTCATGCATCACTGGTGGGAGTGTAAAATGGTGTAGCCCGTTTGGAAAACAGCCTGGCAATTTCTTAAAAAGTGTACCCAAGAGAAATGAAAATATATGTCTATATAAAAAATTATACACAAATGTTCACAGTAATTCATAGTAGCCAAGAAGTGGAAACAATCCAATGTCTATCATCTGAAGAATGGATGAATCAAATTTGCTATATCCATACAATGGAATATTATTTAGCAATAAAGGGAATGAAGTACTGATAAATGCTATAATATGGATGAACCTTGAAAACTTTACACTAAGTGAAAAAAGCCAGCCACAAAAGACTACATATTGTGTGATTCTGTTTATGTGAAATGTCTAGAATAGGCAGATCTTTCAAGACAGAAGATTAGTGGTTTCTGGGGGCTAGCTGGGGGTGTGATTGTGGGAATGAAGAGTTACAGCTAATGGATATGTGGTTTCTTTTTTGGGCGATGGGAATGTTTTAAAATTGATTGTTGTGATGGAGCCACAACTCTGTGAATAAACTGCAAGCCAGGGAGTTGTATGATCTAAATGAGTGAGTTATAGGACATAAGAATTATATCTCAACAAAGCAGTTACCCAAAGAATGGAGGTAAAGTACGGATGTTTCCAGAAACTAGGAACTAAAGAAATTTATTGCCAGCATACTCTCACTAAAGAAACACTAGAGAGAGTTCTTCAGGCAGAAGGAAATTATCACAGATAGCAGCCTAGAAATGCAGGAAATAACGAACTGCAAGAGAAAAGGTAAATATGTAGATAAATTTAAATGAATACTGACTGCTGAAAACAATACTATGTCATGGGGTTCAAAATACATATCTCAATATCTCAAAAGGTATAGACCATATTAAAATGGTCTAGTGCCCTTACATTGTCTGGGAAGTGAAAATGCTCATTTTTGGTAGGTACTTCTGACTCAGGAAGCCATGTGATTACCCGTAGGGTAAATTACTAAAAGAATTAATAAGAGTGGGGAGCTACGAGTAAATAGAATAATAGAAAGGAAATACAGAGGTTGTATGGAGTAATAAAGAAGAGTAGATTAACCCCAAAGATGGCAAGAAAGGAGGAAAAAGGAAACTGAATATGCAGATTTGAGCCTAAATATCAGCAATCACTTTAGGTTAACAGACTTTGCTTAAATACTGGTATTAAAAAACTGAGATCGTCAAATTTGATTAAAAAAACCCCAAACTATGTTCTACTTAAAAGAGATGCATCTCACATATATGGGCCCCAAATGTTGTGAGCAAAAGACAGGAAGAAGGTAAACCATGTGGCGCTAACCTAACAAAAGTGGTCTGGTTGTCCTAGCAACAGATGACGTCATGTCTAAGGTCAGTAACATTACTGGAGATAAGGAGGGACTCTCGTACTGCTAAGGGAGGCTACTAGGAAATATCAATCAATCAATTAGATATTGACCAAATTAAAAGGAAAAAGAAAATTCACAGCTGTGGTGGGAAATCTCTGTAGAACAAGCAGGTTATTAAAAGCAATGAGGATAGAAATCTGAGAATCCCACTTAACACTGTGGCTGTTGAGGACATATCCATTCCATTTACTGGGCCATAGGTGAGTTTTGAGAAATGTCAAAGAATTGAAATCATACGGAGTGTATTTTCTGACTACAGGTAAATGAAACCGAAATAAAAAAATAAAAGATTCTTGAAGATCCTTTTAAAAAGATTTTATTTATTTGAGAGAGAAAGAACAAGAGAGCACAAGCAGAGGGAGGGACAGAGGGAGAGGGGGAAGCAGGCTCCCCACTGAACAGGGAGCCAGATGTAGGGTTCGATCCCAGGACCCTGATATCATAACCTGAGCCGAAGGCAGATGTTTAACTGAGTGAGCCACCCAGGCATCCCTACTTGAAGATCCTCAAATATTTGGGAAGTGTGTAACACACTTCTAAATAACCCATGAATCAAAGAAGAAATCCCAATGAAATTTAGGAAATATTGCAGACTGAGGATAATAAAAATATGAAATACGGCATATCAGATATTGTGGGCTGTAGCTAAACCTGACAGAAGAAAATTATAGTCTGAAATGCTCATAATTGAAAAGAGGAAAGACTGAAAATCATAAGATTTTAGATGCTAGAAAAAAGTGACACATGAAACACAAAGAACGTAGAAGGAAGGAAATTAAGGAGATAAAAAAACAAACTTAAATGGTGGAAAAGCAATATAATCCAAAGTTGGTTCTTTGAAAAGACTAATAAATGAATGAGGGACCTTCCCTAAACTGTGAGAAGAAAAGGAGAAAGCACAAGTTAGCACTATCAGGAATGAAAAGGGGGATCCCATTCCAGAACTTCAAGATACAAAGTTAGCTGCTATCTTTAGGTACAGCAGTGCGTTTGTGAGAGTTCAACTGCCCTGTTCGTATGTACGCCCATACCCCCAAAATCGATTTCTCTACTCAGCATCTCCACTTGTTTCAAAGGTAGCATGTTAACAACAGAAACCCCAATTCTGTCCTGTTTCCCTGCCCCCAAGAGCTTCCCATCTCATGTTTCTCATGTTTGTAAAAGGTATCACCAAAAGATATTAATTTGCTCAAACCAGAAACTCAAGATTTTGCTTCTCTCTGTTGGGTATCACTGCATCTCTTCAATGCCCATGTTGCCCTGGCTTTTCCTTCTCCCTTTCCCTCTCTTTCCTTGAATCAGCCCTCTCCCTCTTTTCTGTCCACTCCCACAGCTTCCACCATTGTCCAGCCCCCCTTCAGATCTCCTCTAATTCCTGCACTGGCATCTTCATTTTTCTTCTCCCTTCCATCCCCACATGGCAAAGCTGGTCCTGCACGCATCCCTTTATAGCCATTTCATGGCTTCCCGTTGCCCTAGAATCAAGCCCAAACTCTCCTGTGGCCAGGAAGACTCCCGTCTCAGAGCCCTTGCCTTCCTTCTTTCAGTGTCTTGGCTACTCACACTTCTGCCCTGGCAGGGATTTTAAATCCTTTAGCTCCCTGCTCTCCCAGCCCATCCCGCTGTCCCACAATGAAATCAAGAACAGACAACAAAGGTGACGAACTCATTGTCCACATTTCCCTGAACTCCAACCCGCTGTTGGGGATCAGCCCCATCTACAGCTGTGAGTGCTTCCGGGGCTGTCCTGATCGTGGTTGGCTCCCTAGGACATGACACAGTGCCTGGTGCAGAGAATGAGCATAGGAAGGAATTATGAACCTGCATGAAGGAATGGCTGACTGTAATGGATCAGATATAATCCTGAAATTTAGTGCTGATACTGTTTTTCAGATCAACCAAAGTGAAACAGAAAATGGAAAAAAGGTACCTGTAAACATAATATTCCAGCCTCTTTAAGAGAGAAGTTAATGCATTCTTGGTTATTTATTTAATGATAACAAAGTCTTTTAAAATAATTCAAATATTTACCAGATTATCACATCCCCTTAGCTTAAGCTCTTAATGGGCGAAATCTTGCCTTTGTCTTTCTTGTAGACTTTGGCAGAAGCCCTGGCCTTTGGTTGGTGAGCTGTACGGTTTTGTTGACTTAAATAGAAATCTGGAAACTGCCTAAATCGATTTCAGGACATTGCTTCTCTCGCTGAAGTTGGTGGCTACAGATAACACAACTTACTGAAGGTTTCTGAGGAAGTAAAATCCAGCCCCTTTCAAAGTAAATACATTGATATTATTTCATAACCCATATATGCTGGATCTTCAAAAATATCCTTGTACGTGACCCTAAAACATTTATTAAAGTACCTGTGATGGGGGCCTCTGGGTGGCTCAGTCGGTTAAGCACCTGCCTTCGGCTCAGATCATGATCCCTGGGTCCTGGGATGGAGCCCTGCTTTGGGTTCCCTGTTCAGCGGGGAGTTTGCTTCACCCTCTGGCCCTCCCTCCCCTTGTGCTCTCTCTCTCTCTCTCACTCTCTCTCATATAAATAAATAAAATCTTAAAAAAAAATAAAGTACCTGTGATGTATTTATTGTTCCAAAGAAGCTAAATGGGCCCCTAGGGATTTAAAAGTTTGAATAAGGTTTGCTGGGGTTAACCAATAGGACCTATTTTCTTCTGATATCATGTAAATCAGTTTCATTTGGTTTTTCTCTAAGAAGATGGACCGATATGTGAAACGAATCATTTTTTATTATGAAATGTATTGTATGTACAAAGGAACAAATGTGAAAGTTTTGTGTGGTTGAAGGACAATGAAACACATGGCACGTCTTCACTGTCCATCTCAGGACATGGCAGAGGGCAGCCACAACGTGCGTGCCCCCTCTCCACCTCTTCCCTCTGCAGTGGTCTGTATGGGTTATGGGGGAACCATAGCCCATAGATGCTGGAATGGCTGAGCCCAGGTTTTGTGCAGGTTTTATTAAGAAATTGTGGACGGACCTTGTGGCACTGCTTATTGGAAAGCTCTCTTTTCCTAACTTTTTTTTTTTTTTTTTTTTTTTTTTTTGCCTGTCACCTATGTCTAGTTCCTTGTCTCTGCTACCTTTAGAAGGAACGACAAAGTTTAAAGAAGCCACAAGCTTGGTGACTGCCTAGCAAAAGAAACACCATTTGAGGGGGGAAACAGGCGTAGTGTTCTTAGACCCAGTGAATGGAAATGTGCTGACTGCCTTTCTGCTGCTCTTAGAGCTGGGATGAGCCTGAAAGGGGGGCACCCAGGGAGCCCCTGGTCAACCTGCCCTGGAGAGAGATGGGACCCACAGCCATGCTTCATTTCTGAGCCAGTAGCGGGGCCGGCCTTGTGGGTGTGTGACCAGTGCAGTCCGAAGGGCCCTGTGCTTGCAGGTGCCATCTTGAGAGTCTCCATACTTTTATCTTGAGTGTGCGTTTTGTACCATGGGACGACGGAACGCGCTCTAAGGGCTCAGAAGCACGGCTCATGCATGGTTTTGCCTTCTGCTCTTACCTCCCTGGGAGGGAGTCTCAGCTGACTACTCTCCCACTCCCTGATGCTCCCAGGCTTTCCGCCCAGCATCTACTGTCGTCCTCTGTCCCCGGTAGGGGCTCTGGGAAGGACACGCCTGCTCTGTGGCCTCGGAGCCTGGGCATCGTGGTGGCCTTCCTGCATGGAGCTAGCGGTGTCGTGGTGTGCTCAGCGGGCACCTTGGTGATGGGAGCCTCTCACCCATCACTGATCCAGGCACTGAGCGCTTATCTTGTGAACTTGCATTTGAGGGGGCAGCGTGTCTGCTGTGGATGGAGGGGCAGGCCCTGGGAAAGGGAGATTGACCTAAAGCAACAATCTTACGATGTTGCTCCTGAGTCTGGGGGTCTACTGGGTGGTTCTTCTGGTTTGGGCCAGTTTGGCTGACATCTGCTGGGCTCTCTTGTGTCTGTCATCAGCAGGTGGGTCATCTGGAGGCTCGATGATCCATGTTGGCCTCACTTAGTGTGTGGCAGTTGGCAGGATGTGGCAGGGGCAGCCGGAACAAACAGTCACCTCAGAGGCTGGCTATCCCCAGCCTCTTCACGCGCTGGCAGAGTTCCAAGAGCAGTAAGAGAGGACAGCCCTAGGGGACAAGTATCTTTCAAGTCTCTACAATGTCACATTTGCTGCTGAGTTGGCCAAAGCCATACACAGGCCAACCCAGATTCTAGGAGTAGAGAAAGAATCTACCTCTTGACGGAAGGAGCCTCAAAATCATATTGTCAGCCGTGTGGATATGAGGATGGGAGGAACCAATTAAATGACACGAGCAAATGATATTTTAGCTTTTATTATTCTTCTCTTGAAAATCAGCCTATGTGTTCCCACTTCTAAACTATCATCAAAATTAGCTTAAAGGATTGCCCTCGTGTATATTTATAGAACGGTTCCATGCAAATCTATTTTATTGCCTAGACTAAGGATCACTGGGGACCTGCTGCCAAACAGAGGTAATCATTAAACCACCAGTAACAGGCCACTTCACTGGATTAAGGAAAGAAAGGAATATACAAATGGAGACGTGACATCAGCCTTGTTTTAGATATATGTTTTTTCCCCCAGGATGGTGAGTCTGCCTTTCCTTTTTGAATGCCCTGTCTTTGTAAGAACAGGCAAAAGAGCCCGAGAGTGGCCTAGTGCAACCTGCCTGCAAGGGGTGGGGGGCCTGCCTTAATGGTGTGTGAAGTGGGGGTACACACAGTTCCAGAGCCCTCCTGTGGTTCGGTGGCTGACCCCCTCCTAAGCACCCCACCCCCTCACTGGAATCCTGGCCACACGTTCACAGCCGGCAGCCAAAGCTGAAGTCTCCCTGCCATGCTGGGGTCACCACCGCTAGACTTCCCTGCCCGCCGCACTTCTGGAACAGCCCTGTAATGGGATCTTCCCACAGGGCTCCCTGCTTTGTCTTCTGTCCTGAAGTGCCCGGCAGTGTCCTGGCCACCACACTGAAAGCCAAGAAAGGAGTGCGGGGAACATGCAGCCAGGGGATCAGGGTTGACGTGAAAATTGTCGGAGTCAGGAAATTCCAGGGCCCTTAAGTCATTCAGGAAGACGGTTGACATGAGCGGCCAAGGGAGGGGATCAGGTTGCCTCGGTGGAAGTAGGAACTGAGGTTCCCTGTCAGGCACTGGGAGGTGTCTGCGTCCTCCACTGTGGAGGCAAAGTCGGGATAGTTCTGTCTGAATCTTTAGAATAGCCAGCTTGGAACGAACCTTGACTCACTGCCTATTCACGTTGGTGCGTTCTTTTGTAACAGTTATCCCTGACGAGATTGAAGAATTCGTTGAGTGGACTCACCAGTTTGCTTTTAAAGTGGTACCTAAAGTGGACCCTCTTTTAGGGGATTTCACTGTTTCAGTGTGAGTGTCCAGCAAAGAAGCCCTTCATTCCGACTCCTTGGCCCGTGCGATGGTTTGAAGATTAATCTCGTGTGTCTCGGGCGTACAGATGAGGCGGGGCTTGGGTGGGGGAGTGGAGCGAGCCGTGTGCGTTGACTTGTGTGGTGTCTTCACAGGCTGCACGTGTTGTTGGGACCCCCGTGGTGCTCACGTGTCCAGCTCGCTAAAGGCTGTGACGTCTGACCTTGACCCCTTCTGGTAGTGCTCCTGTGAGGACGCCACACACACTTCCTGACAGATTAAAAGGCCCATATTCATCTCTCCTGTTTGAGTTAACTAACACTAGCACAAATTGCCCATCTATTAATTAGGGGAGCAGGGTTGTGACACTGGCTTAGGAAGTAATGGCGGCCTTTCTGCTGAGAGGAGGACTGGGGCATTTTTATGGAGGATGCTTGGGTCCCGGGAGCCTGTGGCTGCTAATTATAGGGAAGGAATATGACTGAGGATGAACTTCCACACATTATAACAGTTGGTTTAAACGGCTTTTAATTCTCTTCTGTGTTCTATTTGTGTGTTATATTTACTCAATAAAATGATCTTTGAGGGGAGGAAGCGTTTATGTGTTCCTTGGTGCCCAGCCCGTGCCTGACATATAATTTTGTTAAAATTGAGCTATGGAAAGGGTAGTCATGATGCCCCGAATGTGAGGAGAGGAATGATGAGAACAGGCAGTTCTGCTAAGCTTTTGGGATTCTGTTGTTGGAGGCCAGGGAGACTGTGGGCTGTTGTGTTGTGGTTCTAGGCTGGCCGGGAGCGTGCTGAGGCAGAGACTTGGTGGGCAGATCCTTGGTGAATGTTGAGGAAAACCGGATATTCATATTTGTCTCAGGCTCCTGAGCATAAAGCTAAAGGTATGGGATGGAGAAGATGGGCAAACTGGCCACAGCTGCCAGTAAGAACAGGGCTATATCTGCTGGTAGCCAGTGAGCCCCACCTCTGCCCCAGCTAAGGAGATGACCATAGGGCTGGGTGGGGTGGTGAGGATGGAAGGCCGGGACAGGTTCCTCGGCCTCTTACCCACTCCCTGCTGTCTCCACGTTGGGTGCCTCCAATGAATGACGTGGGAGGGCCAGAGGGATGTGTGCTGGAGCTGGCCTGGGTGGCTGGAGGGGGCTGACTGGTCAATTCTTGGGAATTTTATGAGCTAGTTGTTGAATGTCGCCATTATTAAAAAGGAAATTAGGTAAATGAGTATTAAACACATTATATTAAAAACAAAGCTAATAAATCCTCAAAACATGTTACTTCCTAATTGTTTTATTATATTGTACTGCTACCCACACGTTCGAGGTTCCTGACATCTCTTGTATCTGGTGAAAGTACTATATACTGGTGGGCTTCTGTGTCTCTTTTTCCAACTCCAAGCTCAGTGACTTCCCTTTGGTAGCTTGAAATGGACCTTCATGGGAGTATTTATACCACATGCACGTTCACGTTCTGCCTCTCTCCACACCCGCAGCAGCACTTCCTCTCTGACTCAGTTCTCTCTGTCTGGCCTGAGTGTGGACCCCAGCCTTGGAATGACTCAGACCCCCCTGGAGGAGAAGCAGAAACTCTTTATCCAAAAGCCTCTTTCTCTGGGCTCCCACGTTTCCAGGGGGCTGAGGCAAAAGAAACTGTTATGGCTTAAAGGGCTTTCATTATCCCCATCTTCTGGTCTGTTGATTACAAGTGGGATGTAAAATAAGCAAAAGTGTTAGTACTATCAACAGGACAGATCAAGTCAGTTTTCTTAGCTAATAACCTCAGCAGGGGGTCAAAGCAAACCGAGCTGGAGTGATTCCAGCTCTACCCGTGGTTTAGTGTACACGTTAACAGGTCCAGTTTCTAATGGAATTTTCCATCTAGGAACAATCAAGTCTGATTTCAGTCCACAGGAGATCCTTGGTCCAGGAGATGCCTTCTGCAGGAAATCCTTCCTGTCTGCTGCTTCCGCAGGCTGGGGGCAGCAGCTCCCCTGCGTGTTCCCCCCAAACTTGGGGCGCACCTCTCACACCACAGTACAGGGAGTTTGGCCAGTTGGATCCTTGGGTTTAAATGCTTTCTCAGAAGAGAGGATCCCTCTGTAAAATGCCAGTCAAGAATGCTGAACCTTACCAGCGTGCCTTTAGTAGCTAAGAGGACCAGTTTGTTATTAGAGAAATAAAACAAGTGAATCAAATAGGATTAACCCCTTCAAATGATTGAGCTAGGTATTTCTTACATAAAAAACAAATTCCTTTCATTCTGTTGAGGATAACTAGAAACAGGAGCTGCGGGGTCTCTACAAGAATTAGCAGACTGTTACAGATGCCGATTCTAGAGAAGTCAACAGTCTACATTTCTCTTGCTGAGGATAATAAGCAAAGCTTTTCCATCAAAGGAGACTAATTCCTTGTTTGAAATCTCACTTATAGTGGGAGGATTATCAGGCATTTATCTAGATGTTTTAAAGTAGCTAAATATTTGCCTTTGCTTTCCCCCAATCTCCTGTCATTTTGGAATAAGAGCCTTAACTCATCAGGTAGGTGAATGCTAAGAACCACACTCATGGCCCAAGAAATCAAGCGTGAAGTTGGATTTCCTCATAATGTTAACTTTAGTAAAATTATTTCCCTGTATTTTTAAGTGTATCGATCATTCCAAATGTCATGTCATGCTGGCTGTTGTAACAGCCTCACAATCTTAACAATTTACCACAGCGAAGCTCATGGCTTGTGCTCTAGTCACCAGCCAGGGTGGGTAGCGGACGCCGGGCAGCAGAATGCTCTCTTCCACGCGGTGATTCAGGAACCAGAGCTCCTCCTCTCCGGTGCTCTGCTAGTTTCTAGACTTTGGAGGCCTCCTCTGGCTCTTTTGCATCCGGCCTCTGGCTTCTCTGCCTCTGGCTGTGCGCAGAAGAAAGGTGGATGGGTGTGCGGGGGTGTCAAGGCCAGGCCTGTTGGGAGCCTTTCTTACTTTCACTAATATTCCATTGGTCAGTACTCAGTTACATGGCTGTTAGCCCGACTGTAAGGCTGGGATATGTGCTCTCCGTGATCAGAAGGAAAAGGGAATGGGGTGGCAAACATGTGGCATGGCCTTGGCCACACCGGAACACTAAGATGACACATACTGCATTTTGCAAATGTGGTATTTTCAAGTCCTTTGTAGGTTTGTGGCCATAGAGAGGAGGCATAATGATCGAGAGCATGGCCTCGATTCACATAGACTACCAGCATCCAGGTCCCAGCTCTGCCATTTCCCAGATGTGACAAGAGGCAAATAACTTAGTCTTTCTCTGTGTCTTAGTTTCCTCTTGATAAATGGGGAGAACAATAGATGTTAATAGGGTTTGTGTGAGAATCAAATGATGTAACGTATGTAAAATGCTTAGAATTATGCATGGGACATAATAACATGTAAGTGTTAAACGACTTTTTAAAAAAATACGACTAGTAACAAAGGGACCTAATGTCTTCTTTGGTATGTTGTCATTTGAGTATGGCATCATTCAGATGGAGAACGTTTCTTTCAATTCAACTGTGAAAATGTTTATTGAGCAACTACTAATTGTCATGTGCCAGGTCTGACCATTGAATCTGAAGGAGTAGGCTTCTCACTGAATCAAAGCAAAGGGCATGTTCTGCACCAGATTTGCCTTTTAAACTCTGTGACTTTGTGATTTTGGTTTCTACTCCCCAAATCCTCCATGGCGTATTCCTGGGGCCCTCAGAGTGGAAAGTGGCATGGGTACCAAAGGGCTCCTTCTCATCCCCTGTCCACGTCTCCTGGGCCCTGTCAGGGCCACTCCCTTCGTAGGTGTCATTGCCATCTGTCCACTATGTCGCGTGCTCCCAATTTATTTGTACGAACCCACTGCCTCTTCCAGTTATGATCTGAATTTCAGAATCATGCTTGATTTAAAAAAAAAAACACCTGAGGGCAACATGAAGTGATTTCTGCATCCAAAGTCCGCATCCCAGGAGCAGGCTGGGCTTAAAGGCTCTTTCTCTTGCAGCTCGATGACTGCACGCTGCAGCTCTCCCACAATGGCGCCTACCTGGACTTGGAGGCCACCCTGGCCGAGCAACGGGACGAGCTGGAAGGCTTCCAGGATGATGCTGGGTAAGAGCAACAGTTGTCCCTGCTGACTAGTCCCAAGCTTCCAAGACATGGGGGTACAGTAAGGCCTTAATTGTTGGAAGAGGCCACTGTAGCTTTGACCTTCTCTGCACTCACAGTCACACCAAAGAAGGCAGAATCAAGTGACTGACCGGTAGTAATAGCAAACCTGTTTGCATTTTCAGGAATTCTTCTTGACAAGGCCGCTCAGGGGCAGGAAAATTTCTGATATAGTTAATGAAGCACATTATATTGACCTTCTAACCGAATAGAATTTTTTAAGCCGAATATAATTAAATTAATATTTTCTAGATTTTAGTAGCTTGACAACTATTTTAAGCATTGTTCTTAATGATAACTTCCAGGATATTTTGCTTCCTTGGCAGATGTCCTAGTAGATTATTTTATAACTATATCAATCTTTCAAACTCACAGCAGTGGAGAAAATGACTTGTGATGGTGTTGTCATCAAGTCACTTTTAGCCTACATCTAGAATTGCTTAATACTTCTGATTGCTGTGAATCTGAATAAAGCAATAGACATAAAAACTCAGAGAGGTGTGCAGGAAGTGAAATCATATATAAATCACGTATACACACACGATCAGCTATTCCTGTATTTATTAGGTTATTGAAATAGCCTTTTGACTGGGGCTCCCTGCCTTCCTTTCATCCATTCAGAACCAAGTAGATCTCTGATTTCATCACCTTCTTCCTTAGAAACCTTCAGAGATTCCCTGTTGCTTTCCAAATAAAGCTTAGCTGTCTTAATCTGGTGTTCGAGGACCTCCCCAAAAGTTGCTTTGAAGCTACCTTGCCTGAATTAAAAATAGATTACAGCCAGATGAATCTTATCTGGGAGTGCTGATTCTTCCTGAATGGCTCAAAAATGAGGGAAAATGGAAAGCTTCTTAGTGTTAGTTTTTTACCTGACTCTAGTATTTACGATGATTTGCTGGGTTTCCCTTACTTTAACACCTGCCACAATTTATGGTGCTTTCCTTCTTCACTGTCCCCCCCGTCCTTAGTTGTCTGCTGCTAAAGCTCTACTAGGTAAGTACTGGGCTTGTCTGGATCTCTCTCATCTGGCATCTTCTCAACACATTATAGGTGCTTACTGAACGTTGGTAGTCAGGTAAACGACAGGATCCCAGAATGGATTCCTGAATAACATAACCATGAGCACTAAGGCCAGGATCCTTGGTAGGAACCAGCAAGGTTTTCTGAGGACCCAATGGGAACAGACCCTGGAAACTTCCATAGGCTGTACACACACTCATTATTATGTCATACCAGATTCTTCTCATCATTATTAAAAAAAAATTAACAGTATTAGATTGATCGACTTGGGAAAATTTCATTGCTAGAGTTTTTACTGAGTATTTGACAATGACATTCCTTTATATAAGATGTCAGAATTCAGGCTGGATGACAGTCTAATTGGATGACTTCATGGCTCATTGATTAAACATACACCAGGAATGTTATGAGTAGATTATTATCAACCTGAAAAATGTCTCTACTGGTATTACAGTTGAAGACCATGCCCTGTTTGATTTTTTTTTCTTTCTTATCGAAATTCAATTTGGAGATGGGAGCTTAGGGGAAGGAAGAGCATCACTACAGTAGACAGCAGTATCAAGAGTTAAGAGTGGGGAAGAAAGGAGCACCTGGGTGGCTCAGTCGGTTAAGCATCTGACTCTTGATTTCGGCTCAGGTCATGATTTCAGGGTCCTGGGATTGAGCCTGCATCAGGTTCTGTGCTGGGCATGGAGTCTGTTTAAGATTCTTTCTCTCCCTCTGCCCCCCCCCCGCCCCCAGCAGGTGCACACTCTCTCTCTAAAAAAGAAAATTAAGAGTGGGGAAGAAAATAACATTTAGGGAGCACCTGTTCTGCCAACCACAATACCAGGCACCTTATTCACGGTCTGTTTATTTAATAGTTCATTCTTTTAACAGTCACGTGACTGGATTTCATTGTTTCTGTTTTTCATTTGAAACAACTGAGGGTCAGGAGGTAAATTACATATCCGGGGAGAGAGAGCCAGTATGGTAGAGCCAAGTTTGAACACAGGTGGACCCGATTCCAAGTCTATGCTCCCCTGACCATCCCAGGAGTTTCTGGGCAAAGGCATTTCAGGTTTACTTGAAGTATGTTGGCACCTTTGGTGACAGAAGGTTGGTTCATGCAAGGACATCATCGGTCCCAGGCTAAAACACTGGATTTTGTTCAAATAGCACTCAAGCACGCTGCACGGTGGCTCCGGGGGGCGGCGGGGGTGGGGGAATGTATTTGCTGCCATCATCTGGCCCTGTCAGCATCAGCATCCAGGTGCTGGTAGTCCCCACAACTGTTCTTGAAGAGCCAGGAACCTTGCTGCAGGCTCCCCAGAGGAGATCCTGGGGCTTACTTTCTCACTCCGTTTCCTTATAGATCTTCACCTGGCCATGGGTCCATCTGATAGGTGCAACCTTGACCACATTTCTGCACCCTACACCTCAGATGGATTATGGCAAGATGAGAAGGCAGGATTCATATGTGGGAACGTGTCAATAGAAGGTAGCCAGACCATGCTGGGTGTCTGTGCTTTTGACAGGTGGGCCCCAAACTCACCCCAGAGGGGGCTTTATGTCTTTCCAAGAGTCCTGATTTGTGGTGACCTTCCCACCTTGTCCTTTGGAATGTAGTCAAGATGGCACTCCTTTTTGTCGGGAGGAGTATGAAGAAGCCACTTTTACTGACCACTGGTGGGGCCCTTCTGTCCCTGGCCTAGGTTGCAGAAGACAGGCCAGGATGATGCTGTCCCGGCATTGCTGGGTCCTCCGTTTTCCCCGGGTCACTTACACCACGGAGCCCTGGCAGCACATGGCAGCTTGCTGGGAGCTGGTTGGAAGCAGCCGGCAGACTGAGCCTTCCTGCACAGGTGGGAGGCGTCTGGGCACATCTGTCATTCGCACTGAGTGTCCCTCTAAGAGGGTGGCATTTGGCAAAGTCTGTATGCCTGAGAACTCTTGTCTCTCACGAATGGGAGTTAAAATATAATTTCTTCCTAGTTAGGAATTGCCCTTTTGAGGCATGAAAAGGACAAATGAAGCCATTCTTTCTCTTGATTTCTTTATGTGAATTATAGCAAAGACCTGCTAATGTTGTGACCGTATAATGACAATGCGTGGCAGGCGGTGTGCAAATGGTGGTGTTTTTTTGCACAGGGTGTTCTGAGAGAATTTTCCTTGCTGGAGGAGTTTCTTTGTGCTTGTCCATTACCCTGCTTTTTTTTGTCAAGACTAAAAATTAACTCACTCCCTGTTTAGAATGATCACTTAAGCTATAGCTAATCAGAGGAGAGGAGAAAGACCTTCAAAAGTAGAAGGACAAAGCAATTATTATGCTACCAAAACGGAGCCAGGTCCATGTATTGCCGTCCAAGGCCGGGACACGAGCCAGCACAACACGGTGCACACAGCCAGAAACCCCAAGCCTCTGGATGATGATCCCTGACCCTTCCTTGTGTGACCTTGTGCAAGCCACTTTATCTCTGATGGGAGTTTATAAAATTTATTTATGAAATGAGGAGAATACTATCCAGTTCCGTTTAGCTCCCCATGTCGGCAGGGATCCCAACAAGGTCTCTGGCCCCAGAGGAGAGCACAGCGGGGAGCAGCATGGTGTAGTGGTTAGGGACGTGGTCTCTGCCGTTAGTCTCATGGCTGTGTGACCATGGGGGTGCTACTTCCCCTCTCTGAACCTCAGTCTCCTAGTAATTGGGGATCATCATGACGCATCCTCGGTGGGTTGTTGTGAGGAAAAAACACAATGACGTATAGTACCGAAACAGCAGGCTATTTGCCAGCGTATAACACGAACTCAAAAGTTGTAGCCCTTACTATAATTACAGTCAGAATTTGAGAAGCAGATACACCGAAATGGGAATCACTGGATTTTAGAACTGGAAGGGTCCATGCAGGCCAAGCACTCTGAAATCTCATTTCTTTTAGTTAAGGAAACCAAGGCTGGATCCTTGCCCACAGGACAGAGCTGGGCCAGAGAGCCCCCGCCTCTTTTGTGCTTATTTCTATCTCCACTGCCTCCAAAAAAAATCAGTGCCAGTTGAGGGGCACAGAGACCTGTCACCGAAAAGGTGGGGCTTGAAGTCAGCCCTGGGGGGGACAGTGGTTGAGAGGTAGATGGGCGAGGGGGCCGTCAGGGGGAGCGTGGTAGAGCACTTCAGAGCTGCGGGGTGAGATGAGGACCTGTGGGGTTGTTGCACGTGGGGTGTGTGTCCCCAAGTGCTGCTGCCTTTGTCTCGGTCACTTAGGGTACTCACCCTTCCCTGTGCTTGGCTCCGTACAGGCCTGCACCCGAGGGTCAGCTCTGAAGACAGCTGCTGCTTCTCTCCCAGTTTCCTCTTTGGCTGGGCACTGCTAACTACACCACACCCCCCTGCTGGTCCACACAGCGCTGTGTGTGTGGGGGCGACATCGGGAACAACCCTGTGGGGGGGGGGTGGGGAGAGCTTGGTAGTGTGAGGCTGGTGGCTCAGGCCAGGCAGGGCTGGAAAGGGCTGAACCTGTGAAGGTACTTAGAGCCAAATACCCCAGACAAAGCTGCCTAGAAATGCTGGTTTCTAGGCGCCTGCTTCCGAAGGTTTGGGCCTGGGATCCTGGCCTCTTCAAAAGCTCTTCAGGTGGTCTGCTCTTTGGCTGGGAACTTACAGCACAGGTTTTCAGTGTTGGAGCGGGTACTGCACCCACCTGAGGAACATTAACAACTTCCCTTCCCGCTCAGCTTCAGACCAATGAAATCAGAACCTGGGGGTGGGCCTAGGCAGTGGTGCTTTTTAAAGCCCTCCTGGGCTGCCTGGGAAGGAGATGTGTCTAGGAAATCAGAGGAGAAAATCCACTCCCATGCTGAGTGGACGTAGGAGTGGAATGGCTCTGAGTACCTTCAAATGCCAATCACATCACTGAACAAAGATGGCGTCCAGCAGGAGTGGGTGAGCTCGGTTGGGCACTGGGCTTTAAGGTGATGGAGTCAGAAGAGACCTGACCTGCAAAGGGGGGAGTCCTCCTGGAAGTCCAGTAACAGGGAGGGTGGTGTGAATGGACAGAACTTTGAGCAGGGAGGTTGCTGTCTGATGTGGCCCCCTGTGATTCTCAAGCACCTGAGCTTGGTGGCTGAGAAAGGTGGGGAGGGGGGTGGATTGGGGCCTGTGGTGAAGGGGACGGTGCTGTGGTACTAGTTGACTATGGCAAGACAAGAGTAAAACGGGCACGTGACATCTTTGGAAAAGTAGTGAGATTTCTGGAGTGGGAGCAATTGGGAGGGAGAGAGCATTTATACAAATGAGGTTACCTTGAACCATACTCAAGGTGTGAGGCGCCCAGGTGAGGAACGTTAGTCGGGAACCCAGGTGACGAGCATCAAAGGCCAGAGAGACTGGGGTGATTCCTTGGAGGAAGGGAGTTGTTAAACCTAAAACTTCTCTTTATTTAGAAAGATTTTGAGACTGAGAGCACACGCAAGCCAGTGCACGAGTTAGAGAGGCAGAGGGGGAGAATCTTCCAGCAGATTCCCCTGCTGGGTCTGGAGCCTGAGATAGGGGTTTGATCCCATGACCCTGAGATCATGACCTGAGCTGAAACCAAGAGCTGGACAGTCAACCCACTGAGCCACTCAGGCACCCCTAAAACTTCTCTTAAAAATGAAGTCTAATTAAAGTGGGTAATTAGGGCCATTTGAAGGACGGTATGTTGATAAGATGCTCTTAGGGGCCCGGCTTATCTCTCTACCTTGCCATCCTTAGGATGTGGCTTCCATCTTTCATGCTTCATCACAGTTCAGATACAGCTGCTCGTCTTCCAGCATCACATAAGGCAAGAAGGCATGTAGTGGGTAGGGTATACCTTCAACCAAAATAAGCTTGTATCTTATTGGAATTCAAATGTGGGCAGTCCTCCCTGGGACTGGTAGAGTCGCTGCAGCATCCTCAAAACGAGGATTCTATCTCTGCATCCAGACTAGTTGCTTTGTTAAATTTTTAAAGATTTTATTTGAAGACTTTGAGAGAACATGAGCAGGGGGGAGGGCAGAGGGGGAGCGAGAAGCGGACTCCCCGTTGAGTGCAGAACCCTATGCACGGCTTGATCTCATGACCCGTAGATCACGACCTGAGCTGAAATCAAGACTTGGATGCTTAACCGACTGAGCTACGCAGGTGCCCCTTGATATAGATTTAAATAAAACCTAGAACTTCCTGTAATTCTTTTTGAGTTCTTGGCTAACCAAATTAAGTTGATTCTAACTTTTTCTTAATTTGCACCTTAATTTTCTAATGTATGTCCCTTTTGTTAGGTTTTGGTATTGAGGTTATACCAGTTCCCTAAGAATGCCTAGACTCTTGATCCTTCGTAAGCCGTGGAGGAGGTCAGGCCGTCGTCCAGCAATGGGCAGGATGCTGCAGGTGACCATGAAGTCACTCTTTCAGCCTGGGTCTGTCTCTACTAGCCATGTGACTTGCTGCAGTTTCTCCTTTCTACTACCGTATTCCTCTTCTGCAAAATGGGCACAACAATGGTACCCACTTTGAAGGTGGGAGAGACCAGGAATGGGAAATGGAGGACACCTTCTGTGGGCTTAGCTGCCACTCATCACCACTCCTCAGCTGAGGCCAGTCCTCTCCTTCGCTAGGAACTCCTGGGTTCTGGGGCCTCCTCTCTCTCAGGTAACTTCCATAGCCTGTGGCCCCCAATTCTACGCAGGTTTCTTCCATTGTAGGATTTCACGTACGGGGGCATGGGAAGGAGATCGAATGTTGAAGCCGAGGAATCGTAAGTGACAAAACTACAAAACAGGCTTGCCTTCTGTGGTCTTTTAAATTCCCTTAGGGCTTAGGATTACCAGCCAGTTGCCTGCTTTCTCAGTGCATGAGCACAAAAAAAAACGCCCCCTCCAAGACGGTGGGCCTACCATAGCTTCCTCAGGAAGACTGCTTGTTTCCGTGCGGGTGCCCAGAATCCCAGACCACACCACACCACACCCCCCACTGTGGGACTGGAGAATTCTGTGGGAAAACAAGCACTTCCTCAAAATTCGATTTTTGTAGTTGCTTGAAGATAAAAGCAGGGCTAGCAATCGGCTGTCTTGAACTTTTCCAGAACTTGAGATGTTCTGAAATCTTTTCCCTGGTCATTCCATTCCCCCCCCCCCCATATCTAGGCATCTAAAGCATGTATTTTTGTCTACATGCTTTATTTATTGACTCCTAACTGCTGATAACATGAGTTTTACAGAAAATCCTCTAGGTCTGTGGACTCAGGGTTTGCTGTTACTCCTCATTAGGGTCTGGCCTTAACTCATTGGTTCTCTGGTTACTGCTCCAAGCTTGACCCCTGCCCATCTCTGGGTGAAGCTAACACCTGGTGGCTGCCCCCCATCCCAGAACACCCCAAAATCTGTTTAATTCAGTTCCGTGCACTTAGAACTTTCTAGCATGATCACAAGAATTGAAGGAGGGTCAACACCTGGATTATCCAGAGAAAGATTTTCATGTGTGAAGAAAATTTTGCAGTCTGTGTTTATAGGAATCCCAGACTTGGGAAGATGGGTCAAGTGTTGTATACGTGGGGAAAGCTCCTTGAGACCAGTGCCTTGCACACAGCAATTGTATAGCAATCAGATGAACAAAGAATCAGGGAGGGGCTCATGGGGACGTGAAGGGGTCGTAAATGCAGCTGCTTACAAGCAGCTGCTGGGCTGGAGGCCACTACGTGCTTTTGTAGGACTATGCGAGGGGTTTTCCTTTCCCCTTTGGAAGAGACCTTCTTAAAAGCTGTTCTTTCCCCTCTTACCGGGTCTCAAGAATGGGATAGACTGGTGATGGGTAGTAAGGAGGGCACGTATTGCATGGTGCACTGGGTGTTATATGCAACTAATGAATCATCGAACTTTACATCAAAAACCAGGGATGTACTGTATGGTGACTAACATAATAAAAAATATTATAATTAAAAAAATGAATAAAACTGTTGCAGTGATTACTATGAATTCATAATCACGATATTAGTCATGTGCCCTGGTGAGATTTTGTTCCTTTCCTTCCAACACAACCCCAAAACCAGGAAGCAGGAGAGCACTGCCAGACTGTTCTGGGGGGAGCCCTGATGAGGAGAGAGGAGCAGCCAGTGATGGAAGGGGGCTCAGCCACTGAGAGACCCCATAGGTTATCTGCTGAGGTGCTGGTCGGCTGGCTCCTGCCTTTGTCCAAATCTCAAAGCCTCTGTTACCCATAGGGAGCCAGGACTCCTGTATTCTCCCAATTATCCTCTTAACTGCTGTGTGCCTGGTCCTTTGCTGCACAAGGTGGGCCGGGCCCCACTAGGAGCAGATTTGGGGAGGAGGACCCCTCCTTTTTTCTTTTTTAAAGACTCTGAGAGTGTGAGCACGAGTTGGGGGGCAGAGGGAGAAGTGGATTCCCTGCTGAGTGGGGAGCCTGATGCGAGGCTCAATCCCAGGACCCTGAAATCATGACCTGAGCTGAAGTCTGACACTTAATCATCTTGAGCCACTCCTGTTCCACCCCCCCCCGCCCCAGTTCTGTTTTCTTAAGTGAGTAGGATGCAAAGTCGTGGTGTAAATTAGCGTTCTTGAGAATAAATGGCCTGTAAGTTCTTTGGTGGATTCCTTCCTTCCCGTGAGTGAAGGGTAAAAGCCCTAGCAGTCTTGACTTACTACACAGCAAACCGGCTTTTTGTGATGATTCCGCTGTGTGCCCTTCTTCTATATTCAGAAAATGTAGGGGTGCCTGGGTGGCTCAGTCATTAAGCGTCTGGCTTCGGCTCGGGGCATGATCCCGGAGTCCTGGGATTGAGCCCCGCATCGGGCTCCTCGGCTGGGAGACTGCTTCTTCCTCTCTCGCTCCCCCTGCTTGTGTTCTCTATCGCTGGCTGTCTCTCTCTCAAATAATAAAATCTTAAAAAAAAAAAAAAAAGGTAGAAATGGTCAAGCAGACGTGTGTTGTTACATTCCAGGGATTTCACTTGATGGGCACAGATTTTACAATTTTCCCAACATGGTCAAGCATGAGTACACGCTCACTCTGT
Organism: Ailuropoda melanoleuca; assembly: GCF_002007445.2. Classification (NCBI taxonomy): domain Eukaryota; kingdom Metazoa; phylum Chordata; class Mammalia; order Carnivora; family Ursidae; genus Ailuropoda; species Ailuropoda melanoleuca. Next base: position 70,311,084 of record NC_048231.1, read on the forward strand.
GGATGGAACGAGTTGACCAGGTTTGGTAATAAAATGTGTGTGCCATCCAACAGGGTCAAACTTCAGCGTCTGATTTTCTGTAAAGCCCTGTGACTTCACATTATTTCAGGGTAGATTCTCGTTCTGTTTGGTCCCTACTTGTCTAGAGTCTCTGACGTGGATGTGCCAGAACCTTCAAGTAGATCGACAGCATGTAGGTGTCGTCTTGGCAATCGCCGGGATACCCATGTCTATCTTGTCTTCTGTCTCCATCAGGCGGGGCAAGAAGCACAGCATCATCCTGAGGACACAGCTGTCTGTGAGGGTCCACGCCTGCATCGGTGAGTTACATGCGCAGAAGGGGAGACTTGCCATCTGCCCTCAAGGGATTAAATGTGTGATAAGAAATGTCCTCTAAGCAATAAAATACAGAGGGTTACACTATCTCCTTGGGTAAGCCCCTATCCCCCCTATCCCAGGTTGTTAGTTTCGTGAGGCAATTTCCAGCAACTGTTTCATTCTGACTTCCTTTGCTGCTCGGTGAGTGATGAGAGGGGGAGGGGAGACAGGTTGTTGATGAGGTTCTTTGTGGGGCAGTGTCCAAGTGAACCTCCCGCTGGTTGAAGTGACCTTCACGTGCTCTCTGGTGGCTTCAGGAAGCTCCCTGTGGGGCCGTGGGGGTTGAGGCTCCAGGCTGGGGTCAGGTGATAAAAAGGGACTTCTCAGGTCCGTGGAGGATGGGACGTACATGGATACAAACTATATGGTGTCGAAGGGATGTATTTGTGATTCGGAATGGTTTGTGAGTGGTCACATAGGGACCCCACTGGGGCCAATCCTGCAGCCATTTTCCTGTACCTATTGGTTTCCCTACCTACACGTGTGAGTTGAATGACAATGAAAGCAGTTATTGATGTGAAGTAAAGCGTTTTTATGTGAAGCATATCTAAAACTGGCCTGGTTTCCTCCTGGCGTTGGGCTAAGTTGAGGCAAATATCTAGTGTACTAAAAAGAAGAAGGGAATTAAAATTCACTTTAGACATAGAAGTTTTCCCTGAGTCATTCTCCTGTTATTATAGGTTGTGGTCATATCAGGCCTCTCGTTAAGAGAGCACAAGTCGTCATGTTGAGGCCCAGTTTATACCTGGAGTGTGGGGACGGAGTGGAGTGGAAAGGATTGTTTCCAGTGCCTTCCCTGTTGGAGACCCAGGGATGGGGTGAGGAGGCGGCTGAACGTGGAGGGGAAGCTGTGTAATTTTAGGTCATGTGGTATTAAATATGTGAGGCCGTTAGCATCTCCAGTGACCATCTCTGTGTGGGCAGAGAGGAATTGTAGAGCAGACTCCCCAGCCTCAGAGTGGGAGGGATCCTAATCTTGTCGGAGACATAGTGAGATCTGTGGAACCTGCCGCAGTGACTGTTCACCTCTCAACTGCCGGTGGTACTGAGTGACTATGAACTATGTACTGTAGAAACATACACTACATATTTACTCATTTGCTTTTTAAATTACCTGCATTACACTGTTTCCTGTTGTTTCATATATATAAATCATGTCTACCTGAAGAAAAGGCCTGTGACCTATGACTTTGGGTAACTCCACCTTCCCCCCACATCCAGATCTAGGACAAATTCCAGTATGTAATGTGCTGAATACTGTTGAAGCTGACTATTGGTTGAAGTATAGCTGATAACCTGTAGAGATTTGGGACACGAGGATGAATTGGTATTTCCCAAGGTAGTAAGGCAACGGAAAGCAGATTAACACTAAAATAGGCTAGATCGGAATCCTAATGAACTAATTCCTTTTATGTAAATTCACTTTTTGTGAATAAATATTTCAAGTACAGGAGTTTGTTTGTTTTTTTTTTTTAACCAGCTTCTATGTTATTGACTTGCTGCATTAACTTAGGTATTCTGCAGTCTCAGGTAACATATGTACCACGTAAAACACACAACTTCTCCCCGTAGCACGCTGAGCACCAGCAGCCCGTCTTGCACTCTCCAGGGACATGCAGTTCTTCCTTCTGGAGGGGTTGAGCTGGGTGCTAACAGAATCAGTGTGTTTGTTCCCAAACCTTCTTAATGCCAGGTGTACTTGGTATTGGAATGAAGTAATTGAATGAAGTGGTAGGTGAATATCATATATACTGATTAAACAGGAGTATAAAAGGTCAGTGCTTTGAAACTTTACAGGCTATTTTGGACAAGATTCAAAATTGGTTACTACTAAAGCATTAGTCAACATAGGTGGGTTGCAACAACTATAAAAGTTGGAATATTGCAAAAAATCTAGAAGGGCTATAGTCTTCACAAGTGTCTGTTCTTGCTTGACTTCACTGAAACTGAGATTGGAAATCCCAGACCACATCAGTGGAGGGGTTTATGAAAGCAGGTCCACAGAGAATTCTAGTGAATAGGCCCTTATTTAAAGAAAGGTCATAGCTCGAAAGTGGGTGTGAAGGTGTGTGTCGTTATCGTGCTGGATGCCCAGTGTCTCATCACAGGCAAAACCAGCATGATCAGGTCCTATAGCTGCACATTAAAATAAAATCTTAAGGTGTTTATTACTTCAAAAGGATTTTGTGCTTTAATTAGTTCTCACCGTTCATTACCCCAGCCCTAATTATGTCGGATGGGAGGGTTTGACTGTATAAATTAACATCAGTACCCAAGAAGGCAAAGTTTTTCCTGTGTAGTAAAAAAAACCTTCTTTCTTGTCCCATTTCCTATTATTGGCAAGATCTGGAATAGATTTATTATAATAGCACTAAATATTATCCTTTGGTTATGTATAGAAAATGGAATGTATGTATAGAAAGTGGAATCGTATATGTGAAGTACCAACCCCCATTGTGACATATTCTTTCCCTTTCCAAATGGCAATATTAGATGAGATTTCTTTGGGATATAAAACCCAAACCTGGAACAATCTTCAGTCGAAATGACGAAAGAAAACATGACAAGAGGGGAGAAAACCTTTTTCACATCAGTTGGTTGAGTCCTCATTTCTTTTCCAGATGACTTCCCCTCCTTGCCATATAAGCAATGGTTGAACTATTACAGGCTTTGGACAATCACCGTTCCCTTACCCCGACACCATATGCCATTTCCCCAATGACCCCTTTCCCACCATGCGATTGGACTGGAAGGGTCCAGGATCAGTTTGGGCTCATGGGTTGAAAATGCTATCGAGTAAGTTTCTCCAAAAGGTTTTTTTCACCGTACAATCGGTTCTCGTTCATTCCTGCTTTTATGAAGTATAGGAATGTTTAGAATCCAGGACTGCATGTTGATAATTGGAAGTGACATGCTGTTGGAATTCTCCAGTGTTAACTTTGGAACCCTGGACCCAATTGGGACAAGAGTGGAGTCTTTATGGTCTGCAACCAAACAGACCTCACAAAAAGTGAAGGCCATCGGGCACTGCTTTCAAGGTCATGGCTGGCAGCCGACACAGGCCTTTTCTGATAGCGCGCCAGAGCTGAAGCAGGAAGTTGGAATGAGATCTCGGGATGGAGAGAGATGCTCTTCTCCACTGTAATTCTTATTTCTTTGCACGGTTTTGAGTATGACCACTTGATGTAACATTGTAGCAGACAATGCATGATTCGCCTTCCAAATCTAGCTTCGGTCCCTCAGAAAACCCAGTGGTCACGTTGTAGGCATGAACTTAGATATGGATGGAAAAAAAATCTATGACAGGCATGTAAAGTCTGCATTTTTATGAGGTTAGCTAGAGAAAATAAATTTTTTGGTCTCTGCAAGTGATCCTATTTCCAGACACCAGAAAAATGTTCAGAGGGCCAACTGGCTCTGATGACTCAATCTCATCTTGAAGAGAAACGGAGTGGAAGAATTGTAGGGATGAGGGATGGAACTGAGGATTTAAAAACAAAAAAGATTTGAAGTTGTTAGGATCCTAAAGGTAATATCTGAGTGTTTTCTACTGGCTTGCTTTGAAGGCATTTTGTTGGACTTACAACCTCTGTGCTCAGTTTTTTGGACCAGACCTTGTCTTCTCATTAAGAGAATAAACTCTGTCCAGTGATTGGCCCATAAGGTGGACACTTTCAAGTATCCAGCATTGAGTTAAAAGGATAAATTGGCTGAAGGTTGCAAAGTGTCATTTCTGATGGCAGTTGTGAAGGACAACTGGGTACAAAGGGTTTTTAGAGTCTTTAGAGGTATTCCACCCCCCCCAAACTTAGGAGATGAGATCTGCCCATGAAGATACAGATGAAGTAGGCAGAAACTGGCAAGGTGACTAATCTCTGTTAGGTTAGTCTCCTTGCTCGTTAAAGGTCAAATCCCAGAGAGGACACTTGTAGAGACCAGAAAATCACACGAGGAGAAGGCTGCTTCACCCATTGATGCAAAAAATCCATGTGCAGCAACACAAACAACAGAACAAGGCATCAGATATCATTTGCTGAGACTTCTTCTCCCCTGACCTAAGTCATGCAGCTCTGCTTTGAACTATGCTGTCCCAGTGAAGAAACAAATGACAAAGAGGGGTGGGAAGGGTGGCATTTCCAGAAGAACCTTCTAGTGCAGGAGTGACTGAGGGGATGCATGACCCCTGACTGCACCCTACTCCCCACCCCTCCACGTACATTTTTTTTCTTTAATCCTTTCCTCAGGCTCTGCCTTCTTAGACCTGTGTATCAGCCTGGCTTGTACCCTCTTCCACCTTGCCAAGCTTTCTGACTGGGCCCAGTACCACGTCCCCTGCTTTGAGCGTCTTTCCCCCTCCATGTTAAGTTTGAGCTGGGGTTTTATGTGGCTGAGCTCTCCTGCCCCTGCAGGGAGGCCTCCCCCCTACTTTTTTTTGATGTTGCACTTGCCCCTCGGGTGGGTTGTTACGTGACACTGGGTTTTGGACTGTTAATTGGATTCTAACGTGGTCCTCCCTACCTCTTGACTCTGGAATGCCCATGAAAACTACAGGTTTCCTTCTACAAACTGCAAAATGTATTTTTGACCTTGGGCTTCATAGCATCTGGGTGGTATTTCTAAATTAGCTAATCAAGAAGAGGCGTTCCTTAGCACGGGGTGGGGGGGCGCACGCGTGGCAGCAACAACACTGAGACACTGGAGGCCTGTGTGGTAGCTTGGGGGTCCTGCCCCTCTGGGCGCTGGGAGGGGGAGTGGGTCCACACAGGCGCTGCTGGCCATATGTTGTCTGAGGTGGCGGGCCTGCATGCATCCACTGGATGACCATGGAAACCATAACCTAGGCTGTTGTGACCAGAACCACCCCCACAGCCCCTCTTTCCCCTCCTGGCCCCCCCTGCCCTGCTGTGTCTGATTCCAAGTCTTGGGCCTGGGCTTCTTGCTGACTCTGCTCTGCATTTCCCCAGCTTCTGCACTTATCCTGCCTCCCTGGTCTTGAGACAGGGGCAGGGGTTTCCTCCTGCCCTGTTTGTGGATGTCACAATGGCCAAACTCCGTGTCCTGGCTATGTCCTTCCCTAGTGGGGTTAGGCATAGTGGGTCACATTTCCTATTTTCTGTCCTTCGATGTAGGGATCCATCCCTTATCCCCACCTTTCTGTAGAGACCTGAGTGGCTGGCTATGGCCTCGGCACAAATTGGGCTCAGGTTTGAAATCCTGCGTCTCCCTTTGTAGTAGGAGACCTTTAGTACTCATATATATTGTTAAACCTCCCTTTAGTATCCCATCAACTCTGTGACCCTTTTTTTACCCACAGTTCTATTCTCTAGGTGAAAACAGGCTCTCTGGGCTAATCAGATAAACACCTCCCATCATCTGTTTACTATTAATCTACCTCAGCTCCCAGGTGCAGACCCCACAGAATGTCCACATGTCTAGAAGGCCACTCGGTCTGGGCTGGGAGAGGCTAGCCTGTCAGCCCCTCCACTCTGTGTAGGCGGCTACCTCTACTTATGGCCAAACAGTGATTGACAGATGTGCCCTTGCCACCAGTCCCCAAGGGAGAAAGCATATGGGGAAGCACGTGGAACATTCCACTAGATGGTTAAACTGCCCAGAGTCTGGTGTTTAAATGCTGATGGCTATTGAGTACTGTCACACATGTCCACACAGGCTGTAATCTTAGAGGATAGTATATAGATAGGTCAGGAATGATTTGCTGCCAGGAATTAAAAGTACAATTAGAGAATGAATTTAAAAAGTGACTCGACCATCGACAAACAAACATAAATACAGAAAGTGAATAAAGAAAAGGAGACACACACCTATGAGAGAATTAGCATGAGAACCTTCCAGATGCAGCTGGAAACTCAGGTCAGCTATGGGAATTAAGAGGAAGGAAAAATGAACAAATGTGGTTTGACCCGCAGGAAAGAAACATTTATCCAGGGTCTCTTAAGGCAGTTTGACTTCACATTTGTGCGCTTACCTCTCCCCCTTTGACTTTATTTAAATGATTCATTCTTTGCCTCTTTAGGACTTTGTTACCTTTTACCTCTGAAGAGTTTAGATTGTTGAATGATAATTGAGGCTTGCCTTGGAACCATTATCGATGTTTACTTTGCCCTGTCCTAATAATTGCTTCTTTTTTTTTTTTTTAAAAGATTTTATTTATTTATTCGACAGAGATAGAGACAGCCAGCGAGAGAGGGAACACAAGCAGGGGGAGTGGGAGAGGAAGAAGCAGGCTCATAGCAGAAGAGCCTGATGTGGGGCTCGATTCCATAACACCGGGATCACGCCCTGAGCCGAAGGCAGACGCTTAACCGCTTTGCCACCCAGGTGCCCCCTAATAATTGCTTCTATCCTTAACAAGGAACATGATATTCCTCCAGAGTCCAGAAATAGATTCTGGAGAAGGTAGTCCTAGTGGTGGGGACACCTGTCGTAGATGTTCCAACTTTAAACCACGTGCTGGCTGCTAGACTCCAAAGGTGCTGTCCAACAGAACCTTCAGTTTTATCCAGAAAACAACCCCTGGTAAAGAAAGCACAATGCTTTTGAAGGAATTCTCGAGTGTCGAGTGTCGTTGTAAATGATTTCTACTTGCAGGTCTGAGCTGCCTGAGGCATGTGACGCAAGCTCCAGTGATGGGCTTGCGGCACCAAGGCCCCCCCCCCCCAATGAAGGAACAGCATCATTTTTTGCCATGGAGCAATAAGGGTATGTTAGGAAGTGAAGTGATTGGTTACTAGAAATTTTGGTATCCAGAGGGCATGGGAGCTGAAAAGTAGGACGGATGGCTTGCATATACCTTGCCACAAGGGGGTTCCTCAAGGATTAGATGTGCACCCATGTGTTTTTCAGGTCTTGCTGAGGGACTTAGAAAAAATGGGCTCTGGGGTGGGAATTCTTGGCGCATTTTACCGATTCCTATTGCGTTAGAAATACCAAATGGGAACTATTTTAACTTGGGAATCAGAACACATGGAAAGCATTAGTAGTTCAACACATGCAGCCAGTTGAATATTTAATTCGAAGGAGGTAAAAAAAAAAAAGGTGTTTGGGAATTGGTTATAAGTGCTGCAGTCTCAAGTTCAGATGCCAGAGTGGTAGCGACAGAATAGCAAAAGGAGAAAATGAAAAAGGTTAGCAGAATTGGAATCTCGTTAGTTTAATTGGAAAAAAGAAAACAGGGGCGCCTGGGTGGCTCCGTCGGTGAAGTGTCTGCCTTCGCCTCAGGTCATGATCTCAGGGTCCTGGGATCGAGTCGCACGTCAGGCTTATCCCCCCTCTTCTCCCCCCCCGTCTTTTTTTTTTTTTTTAAATAATGATTTTTTATTATGTTAGTCACCATACAGTATATCCTTAGTTTTTGGCGTAGTGTTCTATGATTCATTGTTTGCATATAACACCCAGTGCACCATGTAATATGTGCCCTCCTTAATACCCACCACCAGGCTAACCTATCCCCCACCCCCCTCCCCTCTGAAGCCCTCAGTTTGTTTCCCAGAGTCCATAGTCTCTCATGGTCCATTCCCCCTTCTGTTTATCCCCCCTTCACTTCCCTTCCTTCTCCTACCGATCTTCCTGCTATTTCTTATGTTCCATAAATGAGTGAAACCATATGATAATTGTCGTTCTCTGCTTGACTTATTTCCCTTAGCATAATCTCCTCCAGTGCTGTCTATGTTGCTGCAAATGTTGGGTAATTGTTCTTTCTGATGGCTGAGTAATATTCCATTGTATATACGGACCACATCTTAATCCAGTCATCTGTTGAAGGGCATCTCGGCTCCTTCCACAATTCCCCCCATCTATCCCTCCCCCTACTCTTGTGTGCTCTCTCTGTCTCAAATAAATAAAATTTTTTTAAAAAAATGAAAACATTGTTAATTGTACTAAAAGGTACTGTGGTTTATTTCTATCCTAGTAACTGGACTGTGATGGGGTGGGCAGGAGCAGGGTGCATTTTCAGGGATTTAGGGATATCTTTGTGCGACAAGGTCTAGCATTTGGCATGTATTTGATATTTCAATAATTTCTTAGCCTTTTAAAAAGATTATACTTTAGATTCAAAGGTTAGCTTACTACCGCTCTAAAAATTCGATAATGTGTCTGCAAGTATTTCAAGTTGTAAAATGCCATGAAGATAGTTTGAGAAGAATTCTACTAAATTGTAGACTGTTTACCTTGGCCATTTTAATTTTTAATTTTTTAAAAAAGACTTTACTTGAGAGTGAGAGAGTGTGAATATTGGAAGCAGACTCTGAGCTGAGTGCAGAGCACGATGTGGGGCTCTATTCCACAACTGAGATCATGACCTGAGCCAAAACCAGGAGTCAGATGCTCAAATGATGGAGCCACCCAAGTGCCCCCTACCTTGGGCATTTAAAAAAACCAAAGTAATGTGAATCACGTTCAGGGAGCGGCACCTTTGCAGTTGGGTCCTTTCCACCCTTGGTTTCACGGACCCTCACTAGCCGTGGGAGGGGTTGAGAGAGTAAAGCTTGAATTTCTCAATTCTCCAACTAGTGCTCTTTGTACTGGCCTGTTCCTCTGCTCTTTAGGCCGTTTATATGGTCTTTAGCCCTTTTCTAGATATGTGATTGTAGAGCCCAGTGCGACCCTTCAAGTCCAAAAAGTCTGAAGTTCTGCCCGAACCTCCAAATAGGTCTTTCAAAACATTTTCCCGAAGTGAGGTTTCACCAGGCTTCAAAGGATGGTTTTGGAGTTCTGGTGTGGTTCACAGATGGCCCTAGGGGAAAGTTAATCAGCTGAGAAAAATGGATTTCACCCTTCAAGAGCTGACTATGTTTAGTTATGCAGTTGAAATCCCTTTTTTCCAAGCCGGGCTGCTGACTGCTATAGAAGGAGCTAGAGCTTCCTCCTCCCTTCCAGGCTTCCATCCTGCCTGGTTGGACATGGCTTCTCATTTTGGGCTTCAAGTGGGGAAGACCTGGAAACGAAGGCTTTTAACTGATCAGAACTACATGCTGTCAGCTCTGGCTTTAGGAGCTGTCTGAAAGGAACACAGGGGTTCGAGGCTGGAGGCTGTGAGTCTTCCTGCTGTCGGTTTGGAGGTCTGGTCCTTATCTGGGAAGATCTAGGAGGTAGGGGTTTTGTTCTAGGTAGCAGTTAGCTCTTGAGCATTTGAAGGTGGACTGTTTTGTGTCCAGCCCACAGAAGCAGACCCTAAAGTATTTGATTGAGGAAAGCCACCGTGCTAGTGATTTATGATAAATATTTGACCTTCATCCTGTTTTTGGCACAGAGCTCCTAAAACACTTGAAATTCCTTAAGTGATAAGAGCAACAAAGGCGCCTTTTTTAGGTTAATGAGGTGACTTGGTCCCCACCTTAAGGATGGTGGTGGGTTAGAACCAGCCATGTGATTGGAGAGTTAGAACTTTCAGTCCTATCCCTGACCTCTTAGCCATTGGCAAGTGATTCGATCAATCATGCCAAAAATGAAGCCTCCTTAAAAACCCAAGAAAATAGGGTTCAGAGAACTTCCTGGTTGGTGAACACAGGAAGATTCGGGGAGAGAACACGGAAGGGCCATACCCCTTTCTCTCTTCCCCTATGCATCATTTCCATGTAAGTTACATTCTTTTATAATAAACTGGTGGTCAAGTAGAATGTTTGAGTTCTGTGGGGTGCCCTTTCAAATTAATCAAACCCAAGGAGGGATTCATTGGAACCTCTGATCAAAAGCTGGTAGATCAGAGGCACAGGTGACAACCTGGGTTTGTGATTGGCATCTGAAGGTGGTGGGCAGTCTTGGAAGACTGAGCCCTTAACCTGTGGCATGTGATGTTATCTACAGGGAGTGTCAGAATTGAGTTGAATTGTAGGGCACCCAGTTGGTGTCTAATGCTTGGTGGTGTGGGAAAGCGTACCCACACAGATGTTGCAATTTGGTCCAGGAACCCAAAAGATCTGCTAAAAGGTTCATGGTACTGATGCATGTTTAATTTATTTACTTGAGAAATGAATTTGGTATTTTCTTAGGAAGGAGAATAAAAGGCAGTAAGTAGAATGTGGAAGTAAATAGTAACAAATCTGTGGACGTGGGTGGAATGTCATTTTAAAGCGTTTCCAGGAGAGCTCTGGGTTCTGTGGGGGTGCTGTGTGGATCCGGAATGCAGGGCCTGACACGGCTTGTGGTCTGGGTGGCCCGCATGTATGCCAGGCAGAGCCATGTGACTGGGGCCTGGGGCCTCCATCGCTACCTCCCCTGCCTTCAACCTTGTGAGGTCTGTCTGCTTATTTGTAATGGTGAGGACAGGTGGGCCCTGGTGCCTCCCTCCTGGCAGTGCTGTGAGCATTTATGGAGACAGTGTGTGTACAGGCGAGCGCGGCCCGGCATGCGCTACCTAGAGCCAATGGTGGTAAACGCATCATCTTCCTCATCACAGCTTTGTGTTTCGTTGCTTTACAAATTGTCAGATCGAAGTTGAAATGGGATCAGCCACTGGTTCTCAAAGTGCTTGAAGAGTGTCTGATGTGTTTAGAGACCGAACTGACTTGTATGGTGACTAACATAACATAATAAAAAATTAAGAAAAAAACTGACTTGGATGAAATGCAAGCCTTGCCTCCCATGCTTGAAGGACCTTCCTTATCCAGAGCTGGATATCCGAATTGTATTAGGGTAAGACATGTAAAACCCACATAATGCTCAACCGGTGTGTTTACGGTATGATTCAGCTGCTCCGCTTTTCTGCTCGGTGGACAGATTGGAAACTGCAGGTCGGTAGAGTTCCATTAACATTTTACTTGATGCGATAGAATGGAGTTGGCCACCCCGAGTCCGTGATTCCTGTGTAACTGGTGGCATTGGGGTCTTTTTTGTGGTGGTCTTCTCTTCAGTTACCCTGGTTTTGATGCATTTTAGAATATTCCAGTGTTGGCAAGCATCAAATAATCAGCGTGTGTACTGAAAAACTCTAATTTTGACTGAAATTAAGTGGGTTTTGTGAGCGTGAAGGCAGTTTGATGCTCCCCTTCTGTGTGTTCCCCGGTGGTGTCCTCCTGAAGGGACCGCCGAAATGGAGGGTGACGCCGAGAACGTGCTCAGGCATTACATGAGACAGTTGGGTGCATGAAAGGAGTGAAAACACCATAATGTAACACCAAGTGCTAGTTACATTGTGTAGCTTTAAAGTGGAAAAATTGTGTTCTAAGCACTATAAAAGTAGTCAAAATATTCTGTATGGGTTGATATTTACAGAACGGTCAGATAAGCTGTTCAAATTGCACCAAAAAAAAAAAATATAATCTGTATGTTTTGTCGACAGCTACTCTAGTGGTGGTAAACTGGGACACATAAGTAACCTATCACAGCAGTTGTCAGCGGGCTTTGTATCTGGAGGATTTTTTTTAGGCCTTGTTTGGCCCACGGTACCTTAAAAAGCTCCCACCATCTCATGTGTCGGTGTCTCTTCGGCCTCCCGTTCTGCACCTTGAGGGCTGGGGTTGCTGAGGGTGGGGATGGGCTGACCAGGCGCTTCTTCCCTTCACTGGACTCAGGCTCCGTCTGGGGCCTCGGAAGCCACCAGGAAGCAAAGCAGGGTGCCACGGAGCACTTCACACTTCATCAGAAAGCCGTAAAACCAATTACCAGCCCATTAGGGACTTGAAAAGGAGCTCCACAGAGCTGTCCTTGCTGGGAATTGCCAAGGCCCATGTGAGTCACTGATGAGATTCATGCTGTGGATTTCTTTTTCTTCTTCCTCTTTCTTTCTTTCCTTTTCACTTTTTTTTTTCTTTTTTAATGGAAGATGGTAGATTCTAGAAGTGAGGCATGTCTGTTGGGATGGCCTCACAGACTGCCTGGAACAGCTGAGGCCAGGCTTCTCCGGGGTGGTGGCGGGCGGATGTGCTCATGGCAGGTATCGGGATGGTGATCGTCAGAGGGCTGCTCGGTCTTGGGGTTCTAGTCACATCCCTGCCTTTCCTTGGCTGTCCTCCAAGGTTTGGAGTGCAGTCCTTTCTGGGATCTGACTGCAGGCCTGGCCTTCGTCAGGGCTCTAAGGGAGTGCCAGGCTGTGGCTGCTGGCTCGGGGGCTTGGGGAACACAGCCTTCAGAGTCCACCCCACTCACGGCCGGGCCGGCCACCACGGACTTGGGCCTTGTGGGGAGGACTTGTGAGGACTCCAGATGAGGTTGTCCCTAGGATCCAAGGATAAATATTTAACACATACCAGCGTATATACATGTATTTTATAGAACCCTCCTTTGGCATGTTTTCATTTTAGTTAAACAAATGGCTAAGGAGGCAAAATAAATAAACAATAAAAATAAAAAGCAGACGCTCTGGCGCAGTCCTGCTGAGGTGTGGGCGCCCCGCCTGAAGTGGAGGGCGCTGGTTCCTCTTCAGGGCTGTCCCAGGTGAGGGGAGAAGGTGGGTGAGGGAGGAGCAGTGATAGGCGGGATCCGAATTCTGGAACCAGCGTGGTCAGGCGGCTAGGCCCGGGGCATGGCACCAACTTCCGCAGGAGCGGAGATCCTCACGCTTCCTTCAGAACCGCTGAAGGCACTGATGAGCCATGCGCTGTCTTAGGTCAAGGACCTGCCGTCTGGTTGCCCTGCGCGATTCTCATGAACATGGGCTTCGTGGCTGCTGCCGCCGAGAGTCAGCAGCGTCTGGTGGGGGTTGGAAAACATCACTGTCCTTTATGCGACTGTAATGTCGGACCTGATTAGCTCTCCACCTGACTTGGGAGAGAACTGTTCTACACTTACTAAACGCCTCCTGGGTGCCACCACCGTGTTAAGTGCTACAAAGGAAATAGGCATGAGGCTTTTCCATCCGCACTCTTGATTCTAACTAGAAGCTGTAGACTTGCAGGCTCCAGCTCTCCTGGAGTTCAGGAGCTGCCGTCGAGATCTGTGCTGGGTCCACTGGATACCAGAACTTGGTCCCACATCCGTCTCCTGTTCCTCACCCCTATCGGAAGGACTCTGGCTCCCCAGCCCCTGGTGCCCCAGTGCCTTTAGCACTGGGACACTGACCGTTTGTCTCTTGCTTCTCCAGTTGGGTGATCTGTGTCCTGTGATCCTGAAGGCCGGGTTGGAGGACCTTCTTCTCTCTCAGGGTAGAAGGGTAAAGAAGCCTCTAAGAAGGATTTAGATTTCTAGGAGCCAATCATAGAACTGCCCTGAGCCTCTGTTTCCCCACCTGAACTTGGGGATGGAATTCAATTCAAAGTAGGAGAATTTTCCATACACGTTGAAAATACATTTTTTTGGTCTCTTTGATACTATAGTTACACTGAGCTTTCTCTTGAATCTTATCTTCGTTGCTCTCCAAGGAAGTTTGCTCATAAAATTCTAATTATACTCTTCATTTCTCCTGATCCTGTGTACAGAATCTGACTGATAAGACTGTTAAACTAGATGTGTCAAGCTAAGCAGAGAGAAAACAAACCCCCCAGTGCCCCCATGTGCCTCCCAGGTCCGTTGTTTCTTAGATAGAAACGAAGTGGACCAAATGTGTTTTGGGGACCAGAGCTCAGCCCCCCGAAAAGGCCCAGGATGTCCGAAGGGAACAGGCAGCCCTTCATTCCCGCTTGAGGCTACAAGGTACATTGCTGTTTTTCTTTCCTTACTCCTTGAGGAGTGTAACAGTCCCAGACCCAAGAATTGAAGAACTCCTCTCCTTGTTTCCTAATGAATGTACACGGTTACTGGTTATTGTCCTTTCCTGGAGCAGTGATTTTTTTTTTTTTTTAAATCCTAGCTCCCGTACACGTTGGCCCTAGGATGATGGGGCATGGATTTTTATTTTCCTCTAATATGGGTACATCTTAGGGGAATCTTTGAACCCTGCTTTTCCCATGTGCAGTGGGAGCAGGGAATTCTCACTGGCTCCTCAGGGCACTGAGGCTACCCTCACTCCTGCCAGGGAAAGATGGGTGGGCCTGGGGGAGGGCAGTCATCCAGTGAGGCCCAGCCTCTCCCTTTCCTTGGAGTGTCCTTTTGTGAGGATCTTCAAGATCTTTGCTTGGCCATGGGTGAGCAGCCTGTCCCCATAGCAGGCCTGGGGTCATTCCCTGAACTACTAGGAAGCCTGTCTGGCCATGGGTGGGAGGCCAGTTCTCTTCTGGGTGGCATCGAAGGGAAGTCATCAGTGTGTCCGGTGTGCCTCTGAACTCAGGAGGGAGAGACCGCAGCGTGACCTGTGGACCCCCGGAGCCCCACACAGCAGTTCTCTGTATGTGAGGCTCAGCAGTTGGGGTTGTGGGTACTTTAGCTCGACCCCTTCTCCTGCAGGCATAGAGTGCCGTTGCCAAGCAGCTTAGAGATGAGCTGTGTGCTCAGCAGGAAGGGGTGATGTGTCCGGAGCAGAGTGGACAGACAGCTGCCTCTGCCTTTCTTGCCTCTGCAGTGTTTCCAGCTTGCAGCAGCGCGGCTACGCCAGGCTAAATTAAAACTGGAGGTGCCCTGAGCTTTCTGCTTTTTAAGGCTAGAGTATTTGAGATTAAAGAGAGGGAGTGAGTCTAAAATAAACTGTGACTCTGTTGGGGGTGTGCAACCAGATGCTCTCTTGGTGCTTGCTGTTCTAGAAGCGATGGCGCCTGTTCCAGGCTGGGGTCTGGTTTTGACCTGTGTGATGCTCATTGTCCCCAGTTCAGCCTTTGTTGATTTTTTTCTGGGAGCACATTCTCTACTTGGAAATTTTTGGCCAACACTTCTTTAAATAACGAGAGATTTAGGACCTCATGTTCTAACTTCCGGCTTGGCGTATCAAGGTGTGACCCAGACATGGTTTTGAGATGAGTGCGTGTGTGGCAGACTTGCTGTAGAAAGTCCCTTTGTGAGCAACTGATGTAACAGGACACATTCAGTGATGATGGTGGTTCCGTTAGGCCTGGCGTGATTCTCCGCTCAGCATTCGGAGGGGAAAGCGGGAAGCTCGGCTGTCAAGCTCTGGGACCTGGAGTAATCTGGAACAGAATTGATGGAAGCAGGGATTGCAAAATTTGGGAAATAAGGACAGGACCACATCGATCGATACCCCGTCACCCATGAATGATCAGGAGGCCACCTCTGGGTGGGAAGTGACACTGCTTTAGCTTTCTTTCCTTCTGCCTGTGAAAAGGGGCCCTGGGTACTGACCAAGGAGTGACGGTTGTGTGCACTGCGAGATCAGGAATTGGAGGGCAAAGAGCCCAAGAACTTGAGTTGTAGTCATTAGTCAGGGTTCTGTTTCTGATGCTGGAGCATCTTCCCGTGAGCAGAAGGCCGAGTTTCATGTGCAGATCAGTGCTCCTGGGAGGGGATGCTTTGGGTGGAGGCCTGACGTATGCCGAGCCTTTCCACGGCCTGGGTTTGGAGGACCTTAGAGGCACTCGGCATGTGAGTACCTGCTTTTGAGGGAGAGGGCTCATGCAACAGGTGGAGAGGTCGTTTTGCCAGGGGTTGGCCCTCGTCCCATACAAGCACCAGGGTCCCTGCATCTGAAGGGGTGCTCTTGGGTGCTTGGGAGCCCAGATGGGGATCCGTCCATCATCCACATTGGCCGCTCTTGCCCGGGGCAGCTTCCTCACAACAGTCGTGGGTTCTATAGGGGATACTGTGGGAATGGCAAGTTCAGGGAATTGGAGCTCTGGCAAGTTCAAGGCCTCCAACCCCAGGGGCATGGCCTGGGTCTTAGGAAGTCCTGAGACACGCCGGGGTAGTGGAGCCTTGGTTCCACCACTGAGCAGCAGGTGATCTTGAGCAGGTGACTTTCTTGTAAAGCGGTGGTCATCATTCTGTGCGTGTCATGGGGTGGTTGGGGATCTGGGTAAGATGCCTTCTGTCCTGCCCCTCCAGCTTCGGCTCTTCAGGGCTGTTGGGGACCCGTCACACAGGCCACGGAGCCCCATGACTCTGTGCCCTCCACTTGTTGACTCCTAGTGAGACATTTGGGCTTGGCTCACATACCCCACCACACCATCGGGATAATGATGGGTGGCCTTCCGCGTCCCCCACAGGTGAGATGGGACATATGGAGTGCTTGTCACAGCCCCCCGCACGTGAGGAGTGCTGGCTGTTCTGTGGTGCTGCTGGTCCCTGTTCAGGAGGGCAGACGTTGGGGCTGGTCCTCCGGGTTCACACCTTGGCTTGACCACTAAAGGGCTGTGCGACTTCAGCAAGTGACTTCTTTTGCCTGTCTTTTCTCACCTGTAAAATGACACAATCATACGGTTGTTGGTGGTTAAATGAGTTAGTCCACATCCGGTAGTGAGACCCCTCCCCGGGGCACACAGTCAGCCCTCTGTAAGCTCGGTGCAGCAGATACGATGGGTTTCCCCAGCACATTGTGCAGCATATGGTGGGCCTTCACAGACCTATAGGAAGAGGAAGGGCAGAAAAGTTTGGGATTATGGAGAATCAAGCTGAAATATCAGGCCAGAGAGTTGTCTTCCCCCCCCCCCGCCCCCCCGCCTCCCTTGAAACCTTCCCTGTAGTGCTGATAAGATATAGAGGCCAAGTCCGAAGGATTTGGTAAAAAAGCCTGCCCCGAGCAGGGAACCGAGGAAGGACTGCTTCCCACTCTTCCCAGCCCTGACCCCCAGGCTCTGTGTCCTCCTCCACCCCTGCCCTAGGGAGGCGGCACGGCTGCGTGCAGCAAGGACAGAGCTCCACGGGAGCCAAGCAGGACGCAGCTCTTGCTTCCCCTCTGGCCTCGCCTGCATCCTGTGCTCAGGCGGCTAATTTGTACCTCACCATGGAGCACGTTTTTTTACTTTTGGCTACTGTAATGGCACATGGGAAGGGCGGTTTTAATGAATTACTGTTTTCTTTCGGAGATTAAGCTTTCATTATGAATATAATTGTGGACACTTAGCCTTCTGGTGCTTACATATCATTTGCCAATTAGGATAATGGACGAGAAAGTCCCTTGAAAAGTGACAGGGACAAAGTTAAGCCTGTAACTCAGCTCGGGGTGCTGGCAAATGGAACGCTTTGCCAACTGGAAGCGACATATATCAAGTCTGTCCACAATATGCATGTGCTAAGAGGTCTGAAAATATTCCTGACCTTTGGGAAAGACAGATTAAAATTAGTAGGCAGCCATGCGGCCGCCAGCCCCAGTCGTTGGTGATGTGGTCATTCTGGAGTGTCTGCCCTGCCCGCCACATGCTTCGGGGACGGCTGCACGGCCGGAGGCTGAGCTGCTTAATTTTAGAATTCAGGGATGAAATGTAATGTTGAAAGCATTTCTGATGGCTCTGGATCTCATGTCGTGATGTTGCCTTCACTTTTAGAGGGCCTGGGTCTCCTGGGCACTTTCTCTTACCCCTGCTAGAGCCGGATTTCCTCATGTTGGCAGGGTTGACATTTCGGGCAGGATACTTCATTGTTGTGGGTCGCCCTGTGCGGTGTGGGATGTTTTCCAGCATCCCTGGCCTCTGCCTACTAGACGCCAGTAGCAACATCCCTAGTTGTGACAGTGAAAAATGCCTCCGGACTTTGCCAGATATCCCTTGGAGGGCAGAACTGGCTGCTGCTTCTTAAATTGTGCTAACTTGGTCTATTCCTAACTCCTAACTGCGTTGATAATATGGCCCCAACCTTCACAAAAATTGGAGTTCTGCAGATACGCTCTGTGAGGGCAGAGTTAAGCCACATAGACTTGCAGACGTGGGGTCTACAGTTGAACTGTCTCAGGGGAGGTCTTGGGAGGTGATGAGTCGTTTGATGAAAGTCTAGGAAGGACTTATACAGGTAACGTAGAGGGGGGCTGAAGAGGTGCCTGGAGGAAAGACACCTGAGTGGGCACAGGCAGGAGCAGAATGAATGCGGCAGCAGAGAGAATCTATTCTACTTGGATAGAAGATTGAAGCAGGAAACAACACAGGTGTGCATGGCGGCGGTGGGGGGGTGGGGTGGGCGCGCGGTGTGGGGAGGTGAGAAATGCCTTGGTTTTCTGACTTGTCTACTGGGGAAAGATACAGTCTGTTTCATAATTTCATTGTTAGGGTCAAACAAGATAATATCAATTTAAATATTGGGTTGCCCAAATAAAGATTATTAAGGTCTTTGTGTAGGCAGTCTTCAAATACAAGATGCCATTTTTACTTTATTTACTAAAAAGAAAATCAGGGAATCATTGAAATAAGATTTTGAATGGGGGGGGTAAGATGGAAATAGGCTATAAGGAAGAATATTCTGGAAATGGTATATAGAATGAATTGCATGGGGAGAAGCCAAAAGGTCAGGGTGGAGAGGAGGCTGGTGTTGCTGCCCACTACCAGAATACTTCAGGGGGTCTTGGTGGTAAGAAGGGACTCCAGGGTTATAATTGAGAAGTGTGGTTGTGGGATGCAGTGGTTGACCTGGTTCCATGATTAACTAAGGATGGTTACACTTTTCCTGCTCCCCAAAATGATTAGAAGTGATGTACAGTATTAAAACAATGCACAATAGTGTAGGGTCACCTGGGTGGCTCCGTCAGTGAAGTGTCTGCCTTCAGCTCAGGTCATGATCCCAGGGTCCTGGGATCAAGTCCCGCATTGGGCTCCCTGCTCAGCGGGGAGTCTGCTTCTCCCTCTGCATCTGTCACTCCTGGGCTTGTGTGCTCTTTCTGTCAAATAAATAAAATATTTTTAAAAAACCAAAACAACACAAAATAGCACATTACATACGGATCATAACAAATCAGAACGAACAAAGAAGCGGATACCAGTCCTCTGGGATGAACTCGCTACCGCAGCTGGTCATTCAACGTTAGCACTAAACTTGCTGCTAGTTCAATTGCAAAGGGCAAACACTGTGCTAGAACCTAGATGCTTCTCTTGATTTGGGGTATCCCTTTGAGATGGTTTAGAGGAAGAAACCAGTGTTTTGGCTCTGATTTAGATTGTTATACAAAAGCACAGAATGTTTTTAGCTGCAAATTAAAAAAAAAACACCCAAACCTTGTTAAAATGGACATTTCTTTTATTGAGGTTTTTTGGAAAAATGGAGGCACAATTAAAAATCTTGCCTCATTGGTCTTAGTGGGGTCATTTCTGTTTTTGCCATACCCCTTTCCAAAGCTCAGCTGGAGCCCAGTGGAACCTGGCAGGCCTGGGAGGAGCAGCTGACCTTGGGAGATGGTCGCGCATTCAGTTTGGGGCAGGCTGAGTTGAGAATAAGGACGAGATACCTTGCAGAGAAAGATGCTCTTGGAGGCATGTGGAAGGGGAGAGGCAGGCTATGAGTTCAGGGTTGCTTGTGATGCTGCACACAGAGTGGGGGGATAGAATTAGAATAGCCTAGAGTCAGCCCATACTCACAGAGGTACCAGAATAACAACACTACTACCACTGGCAATATAATCACCTAGAAGAGTTAAATTTCTTTTTTTTTTTCCCTTTGCTTTTTACTTTGCTCACTTGTGTAGTTCTGAATCTACACTATCAAAATGCAGAGCCGTTTCAAACTGTCCTCTTCATTCGAGCCCTAGTTTACTCCTAGGTGCACAGGCACCTTCATGCTTAACATTCACCACCAACCCTTACACGGCCACCTTCCTAGTCCTTCGGTGTGTCCAAAGCTCATTGCCTAATTAGGGAGTCCTTGAGGTCAAAACTGTTTTCAGGGGCGCCTGGGTGGCTTAGTCTGTTAAGCGTCTGCCTTTGACTCAGGTCATGATCTCAGGGTCCTGGGATCGAGCCCCACGTCAATGGGGAGTCTGTTTCTCCCTCTCCCTTTTCCCCCTCCCTGCTCATGCTCACTCTCTTTCTCAAATGAAATCTTAAAACACAACAAACCTGTTTTTGTAATAATTCTAAAATGTTAGTTTCCTCCCCCCACCTCATTCTGTCATGAGCATACAGTGGAGTTTTCCAGAAGCTGCTATGTGACTTATGATCTCACAACAAATTGCATAAACAGATAAGTGAGTCAGGCTGTCATGTATTAAGAGAGAAAGAGATTTACAAAAATAACAGCGATGCTACTCTTTTCACTAATTATTTTTGGTTGGGAAAACAGTTACTTTTCCTAAAATGTTATTTATGATAGCATAAAACGGGTCTGTTATTTTTTGACTATAAAACATTTAAAAACTTGTTTTTATTTCTAAGAGGTAAGCTATGTGGATTTCACCCACATACACAAAGCTCTTTGGGCTCCTCAATAATTTGAAGAGTGTAAAGAGTCCGATTACAATTTGAGCATCCTGATTCTAGTAGATTATTCAGGAAGGGCTTTGGGGTTTTGCACATTGGTAAGTTTGCTGATACACTTGATACTTAGGTGTTTTTGCTCTGTGTAATATGCTTGGCTGACACTTTCTTGTTACTCTATTTTCATCTATATAAAATAGTGCTTTAAAACAAGTCTGGTGGGGGCACTTGGGTGGCTCAGTCAGTTAAGTGTCTGACTTAGACCCAGGTCATGATCTTGGGGTCCTGGTATAGAGCCCTGCATTGGGCTCCCTGCTCGGCACGGAGTGTGCTTGTCCCTCTCCCTCTCCCGCTGCTCAAGCTCAATCTCTCTATCTCAAAAAAAAAAAAAAAAAAGTCTGGTGATCATCTACTCTCCTTTCCTTCATAAGTCACCTGTTTTTGGTTAGATAACCCCCTGTCCCCCAATTTTTCTTCTGTAACACTCAGTCATCAGACCGTGTCTTGGTGTGGGTTCTTCCCACAGGTGCATAGTGTGTTCTTCCAGTATGTACTGTCAAATATATGTATTTCTTAATTTTAGGAAAGTTTTCTTGTTTTCTAGATTTTAGTATTGGCTCTCTTGCTTAGCTGGTTGGCTTCAGGGACTCCAGTTTTCTGTATGTTAGATCTTCTTTGTCGACCTTTGGTAACTCACTTTGTTTCAAATCATTTTCTTATTTTTGAATTAACAAAGTCCTCATTTAAATGTACACATGTTTTAAAGCATTATCTGTTGTGTTCATTTACTCTGGTGTTTCTTTTAGTTTAATATTTCTGAAGTGATTTTTTTAAAATTTCAAATACCCAAGTTCCGTCATTTCATTTCTAAGTTTTCCTAATTCTGATTTTATATTGTTTTTATATTAATCCTCTGTATCTTTTCTCACTTTTTAACAAGGAGGTTATGGCTTTGTTCTTTAGGTGTGCCTTTCTGGCAGGCTTTCATTGCCTATAAGCTGTCATTCAGCTCCTTAATCACTTTTTCCCCCGTAGTAACTCTGCATGCGATTTGGCTTTTATACTTTATGTTGCTCATTTTTATATGAAATTAGTTTTCCTGAACTTTGAGAAGGTGGCTTGGTTCAGTGTTGTTTTCCTAAGCCATAGAGCTTCCATATCTATTTCAGTATAGTGTTCAGAGACTTGGCTGGTTGCATTCTTAGACTTCTGGGCTCTGTTCCTGTCTATTTTTAACTGGATCATCTCTTTCCTCTGTATTGTTCCTATCTTGCTCAGTTTTGATGCCACTCCCAGCATTTCTTCTATCCTGGAAGGGGGCCCTGGCAGCCAGTTTTAAGAGTTCACAGGGCTAGACTGCTCCAGATCATTCAGTCCCAACCACGGGCTCACTGACTTGCCTGGTAGTGGATTGGTCAATACCCATCTCAGTTTCTGCTGCTGTTCTCAAATTGGCCTACCATACTTTCCAGTGAATACCTATTAGCTATTTTGGGTTCTCCTGTTCTCATGTCTGTCAGATGTCTCATTGTTTCCTCTGTTTTCTGCTAAGCAGATGACAATACCATACATGTCTTAAGGCTACTGGTGGTTGTCCTTACCACTTAAATTTTAGTGTTTTGGGTGTTTTTCCTTAGCCTCCTGTATTTGACATGTGTCATTTTATTGGAAAAGATGTTATTGGAGTTTTTGTTTTGTCTGGTTGCTTTTTTTAAAGATAGAATGTCCTTAACATTGTTACTTAAAATTCAGTTTACCTTTCTATAGTGCAGCCTTCAAAACAACAGTGAATGGTTTGAAGATAGAAGGTTCCTTCCCTATTGTGTAAAGGAAGTCTGGAGGGATGCTCTCCAGGGCTAGTGTGGCAGTTCCAAGGTCATCAGGGACATAGTTTGCTCTTTCTCATTGGCTCTGTCATTCCTGGCACAACCCCTCACAGTCCAGGATGACCACTTGAACTGGAGTCATCCCTTCTGTATTTTAGGCAGCAGAGAGGAGGGAGGGCTGAGAAAGGCCCTTTCCGGAAGTTTCTGCATGCATCGGATTAGCCAGATTTGAGTTCTGTAGCTACAGATAGCTGCTTAGGAGTCCTGGAAATAAATTCTTTTAGTTGGCTTCAGGGCCACCCTCAGGAAAACTGGGATTCTTCTCATGAGAAAGAATGAGAGTGTGAATACTGAGGTAGGCAGCTCAGGCAAATGGACCTTTCCTGCTGGGTGCATGAACAAACCTACAGAAAGTGAATAAATATGTAGGAAGTTAAAAGGACATTTTGAATATGATTGTAATCTCTAACATATTTTTTCTTATTAAGTTTATGCTGTTCTGCAAATGAAAACAATTCAGTGTTATGTGTTGACCTTTTTGCACAAAGCTCGGACTGCTGATGGCATCTCAGTGCAAATCCTGAATCTCTTGGTGGGAGGGACGGGTGGCTCTGCCATCTGCCTTTCTAGCAGTAATGCTTAAATCACTGACTTGTCAGTGTGGTATTATGCCAATCCCTGAGTACATCCATCCTGTGTTGACTGGATTTAAAGGATTCCGTGGCTTTTTTTGTTTATTTAGATAGGTAAACATCCAATAAGTCACTAAAACATACGTATCATGCCAAAAGTGCTAGGTGATTTTCCACTTTCCTCCTGAGGCTGGGATGGCCTCATGGGAGCTTCTGCAGTTCCCTGACTGACTAGAGTCAAAGAACTTGGCAGAAGCTGAGTCTGATGTTAGGCTGGAAAAATTTGTATTGGGCTCACTTTAGTGTAAAGTGTGTGGAGCCCCAGATGGTCTTTGGTGCTTGGGTCATGAGAAAGCACGTTCCCTTTGCGGTTCTGTGTATGTTGGCCATTGCGAAGAATGTGACTTGTGAATATTGGTGTATAAATCTCTTTGAGATCTTGCTTTCAATTATTTTGTGGACATAGACTCAGAAGCGTTGTTGCCAGATCCTCGAGTCCTTCTGTTTCTCATTCCTTGAGGAATAGCTGTCTTGTCCATCGTGATGGCACCGTTGGACCTTCCCGCCAGCAGTGCATGGGCTTCCGGCTTCTCCACATCTCCATCAATACTTTTAATTTTCTTCAGTCTCTTTTCTTCTTCTTCTTCTTTTTTTTTTATAGCAATTCTAAGGAGTGTGAGCCGATAGCACACTGAGCTTTTAATTTGCATTTCTGCCGTTCTGTGTTTGAGTCCCTTCTTTCACTCTGTTTGACTGGAGAAATAATAGGGTATTGTGTCAAAAGGGTATTTGTTCTGGAATATGACAGGTGTTCAGGTGGTGCTAGTGCTGCCAGCTGGGCCGAAGGAAGTCCCCCAGGTGCTTCATGGACACATTTATTCAACTTTTGCACTGAAACCGTTGCCTCATCGTACTTGCGCCGTGGGGCCATGGCTCTGGCAAAAAGAAAGGGCAGCAGAAGCACGCAGGCTGAAGTAAATTGCCTTTTTAGAAAATCTTCAGGGGCAGGGAAATATTTTGGCTTTTTTAAAATGCGAAGGTCTTGTTGTGTGTTTAAAAATTATTTGCTGTTTGTCGAAAGTTTAAATATACAAATCCTGCTTACGTGGGCGAGATACTAATCTCTGAATACTCTAATACCCATACGGATTTTTCTCCCCAAGGAAGCTGCGCTGTGTAACTAATGTCTTGGTACCATTTTCGTGGGGGTGGGGGAGGGTTGGTTGAGGTCTCTCAGTGACGATTCAAATTAAGTCTTCAGGTCAGAAACACCCAGAATCTTCAATAGAAAAATTGGCATGTTTTTCTTAAGTAGACAACTGATCTTTAATAAAATTAAATGCCTTGGCTCTGTTTCTTCATAATTTCTCTTTTGTTGTCCCTTGTGCCCTGTCTTTCCTGCTCGTTCCCTTTGCTTGGTCAGAATCTCAATATTTGGAAATGCATTCCCCCTAACCCAAGCCGTGCTGGTTTGCAAGCCGGTTTTAAGCCACACACACTTACAAGCAAGTTATGGACCATTTATCCCTTTAACCACTTTTTTTAAAAAATGCAAAATACACACAGGTACCCGTCTTATCATTTTTGAGTGTGTGGTTCGGTGGTATTAAGTAGGCTCACATTGTTGTATAACCATCACCATCATCCATCTTCAGAACTATTCTCATCTTGCAAACCTGGAACTCCATACCCATTAAGCAACAACTCCCTGTTTCTCCCTCCCCCCAGCCCTGGCACTCACCATTCTACTTTCTACCTCAATAAATTTGACTACTCTGGGTTCCTTAGAAAAGTGAAATCCTCCAAAGAGATGGAAACAGCATTCCTGCCCACTCCCTGTAGATGGGCAGGGCATTAGAAAACAATCTGTTTGGCTGCTGTCTGCCCCCTACCTCCTAGCTCTTGAGTGGAGACCCCAGGGCCTGCTACTCAAAGTGCAGTCTCCAGAGCAGGTTAGAATGCAGCAGAATCCTTCTCTTTGTCTCCATAGGGCAGAGGAGAAGCTGTAGCCCAGAAGGAGAGTAAATGGTCAGAGAAGAAAAGGTTGCAGAGGCATTTGACATTCAGGGAGGAGTTTTAAGGAGGAGAGAGAGCCACAGACTTCCACCTCTGTGTCTCAGATGGGAGGACAGGAGCTTGGCTGGCCTCTTGCTCTGGGGGGACAGCGGGATGACCCTTCATTCCAGGGGCGAGCCACTGAGTACGAGTTACAGTGAAGGAGCGTTTTGGAGGATGTGATGCTTGATCCTTCTCGTCTGGCAAGGAGGGGCAGGCAAGTGTCTTTTAGAGAGTGCTGGCCTGGGAGGCTGGATCCCAGCTTCATGCTGTGCACCGTTTCCTACTAGAGTGTGACCGTGGTTGGGTCCTTGCACCTCTCTGACCCTTGGTCTCCTGGTCTGTGAAATGGGCACAGTAACACCCTGTGCTCTCTGGGCTTCTGTGAGGATCAGCTGTGGTAAAGGAAGTAAACATGCTGGAAACCTGTGAAGCACTTTATCAGGCCCTCAGCTTTTACCGATGAGGCATCCCATGCAGGACCTCTCGCTCGGAGTGCACCTCGGGACGGCCATAATTGGCCACACCAAGCTGAGTGCTGTGTTGCCAACTTCCTGATGGATGTGTAGAAACAAGTTAGTCACCCAGGAGACGATGCTCGCGTAGATGGGGGCGGCTCACCTCTCTCCCAGGTCTGCGGGCTGGGAGCTGCAGTGCCCGTGGGTGTGAGGCGGGAGCTTCATTCGTTGTATGACTCCGGGATTTGACGGTGTCGGGCGGGGGTAGCCTAGTGTGACCAGCCTGTCTTCCAGGGACTGAAGGCTATGGGGCAGGATGGGTCGCACCTCGCTGATGCTGCCAGCGGAACTGTGAAGAATTTTCTAGGAGTATCCCACACAGCCAGGTACATAGACGCAATATTTGATGTTTCGCGATAAAATACACTTACCCTAGAACTTCCTCCCCACCTTTGAAAAAACATTAATATATTCTTCCTGGTTGCTCAATATATTCAGAGTTGTACAACCATCACTAGCTAATTCCAGGATATTTTGACTGCCTGGCTTGTGCCCATTAGAGCTCCTCCCCAGTCTTCTCCCCAGGTCCTTGGCAACCACGAATCTACTTTCTGTCTGTATGGATTTGCCTAGTCTGGAAATTTCATATAAATAGAATCCTGTGACATGTGGCCTTTTGTGTCTGGTTTTGATTTAGCATATTTTCAAGCTTTGTCTGTTGTAGCTTGGCTCTGTCAGTACTTGATTCATTTTTATGGTTGACTAATATTCTCGTGTATGGATATACCGTACTCTGCATATGCGTCCCCCAGCTGATGGATATTTGGGTCGTTTGCGCGGTTTTGGTTATTGGGAATAATGTTGGTATGAACTCTGATATAGAAGTGTTTACGTGGACCTGTTTCCAGTTCTCTTGCATATATGTTTTTAAAATTCATTAAAAAAATCCATTAGTTTTTTAAGGCAGAAATCTTTTAAACATGGTGCTTTTGAAGTTGTGATGATTTGTGCATAGCCCTGAGCACAGGAGATGATGACAGGGAGCAGTGGCCTTTGGGGTAGGTGGGATAGAAATACTGAGCCAGCAGGGCTTTGCCTTTTGGTGTTTAAAAGCAGAAAACCTGATAAAACTCCAGGTTTGAAGAAGGCCAGCATGTCTCTCTCTTTTATGATAGCCAAGAGGCCCAAGCAAAGATTCCTAAGCTTTGAAGCCTGTGAGGAACCCGAGTACTCCTTGTGGTTGATGTCTAGCTATATATATGCAAATGCCCCCGGAGAGGGACTTGTCTAAGGTCACACAGCTAGCGACAGGCAAGGCTGGGGCTGGAGTCCACTTTGCCATGATATTAGATCAGTCCTTTTTCCCTGACTGTTACTGCTTCTCCTTTGGTGTGACACTGTGGGACCTCTTGGAGCCATGCCTGTCCTTTGTGTCCGAAAGGGAGAGGTCTTCGTGCCGAGTGGGATTTCATCCTTCTGAATTTTTAAGGCCTCAACAAATAGGTTCCAGTTTTCAGAGTATCTGAACTAGAACCACACTGAGTTTCCATCAGCTGCAGAAAACCCAACATTTACTCATAGCATCTTTTGTTTCACATATGCCGAGAGGCGTGTCTGCTCGGCCTGAAGCTGTGGCCAACAGTGACGCAAGTTAGAAACTCAAGCTGGCTCGGTGGTAGGAAAGCTCTCCTTGGTTAGTCTTTGCTAAGTCATGACCATGAAGAGAGAATCTGCGAGGATGGTTTTGTTGGGGAGGGGCCGGGGTGGTGCAGGGCTCGGGGACCTTGGCTCTGCATGGACTGCTCAGTGACAGGCCAGAGCTGGAGGAGGGCCTGGGCAAGTGAAGGGTGCTGGAAGAGGACTCTGCGGGGGTGGGGGGGTGCTGGCCAGTGTTGTCTTCTGTCCTCTACAGGCTTTCTGCCCTTGGGAACCAGGCTGGCAGAATAACGTGGGGTATCACTTGAGGTGACATGAACCCAAGGGTGTCAGTGTAGAAAGATGAATCCTGGTTAGTTCACAAAAAGCCCATAATTCACTTCGTACTTTTAATAAACTACATGTCTGAGCTACCTGCGGGATGGGCAGCAAGTCTTCCTTCCGGGCCGCCTACCAGGATCGACATGTGAGAAGCCCTCTCGTGTGTCAGTGCGTTTTTCAAACTTAGCCATAGCAAAACTGGAGATTTAAAAGCACAGAAACGGGTGCCTTGGTGGCTCAGTCAGTTAAGCACCTGACTCTTGGTTTCTGCTCAGGTCCTGAGCTCAGGGTCGTGAGATGGGGCCTTGTGTCAGGCTCTGCTCTCAACTTGGAGTGTGCTTCCCTCCATCTCCCTCTGCTCGCCCTCTCCTGCTCATTCTCTCTCTCTCTCAAATCTTAAAACAAAAAAAACAACAAAAAAACAAGAATAAAAAGCTGTAATAAGATGTTAGTGCAATCCTTACCGATTTTATTAGAATAATTCACATTATAAGTTATTCCAGAGTTTTCCCAGTGCCTGTCAAAGACACTTCAATTTAAGGTAGAAATTACTAGTGATTGTATTAGGGTATCCGAGCAATTTCTAAAAAGAACTGGAGCCTGGACCCCACTGCAGGCTGGTGTGGGGTCCCACTTTCTGCGGGTGGGGCCTGGGCATTGGTGACCCTGAAAAGCTTCCCCAGGTGATTGTCAAGGGTGCTAACTCATGCTTTGGTGCCCTCAGGGTAACTAGAAGCCATTGCTTGCTCTGTGCCCCACCTGTGCTAAGCACTCCACTTATGGGATCACATTTCTGCCTCATTAGCAGAGAGGTTTCATTATTCCTCTCATACAGAGGCAGAAGCTGAGCTTAGCCATGTTAAGTAACTTAAGGGCCCCCTTTCTAGCCCCCAGCTGCCTCCTGAAAGTTTGGGCCAGTGCTGGCTCCCAGCCCAGGCCTCCCTCACCTCCTTGGTTACTCTGCCTCCTGCAGGGATGGTCTGACTGGACAAGGCCTCTGGAGAGCCAGCCCCAGGTTGGGCAGATTCGAGGTGTGGTCTGCTTCAGGTATCTATGACATGCCTCCTGGGAGGGAAGCAGCAGGGCCTTGGGGGCTGGCTGGGTGTATGGACCTAGCCTCTTGCTGCCCTGTGACCTACTTCACCTCTCTGGGTCTCCACTCCCTCATCTGTAGATCAGGGATTGTAATGCCAGTCTTACAGGGTTGTTGGGATTTCATGAGCTAGAAGCGTGAAGGACAAGGCACGGTGGCCAGTACAGGAACAAGAGAGAGCTGCATATAATGTGGCCTGACCCCCACACAGGCTGCAGATGCCCAAAGGGTCATTTGTCCATCTTCGGTGTGCCCGTGCATCCCCTGGAGACACAGATTTGGTAGGTCTGGGGTGGGACCTGAGATTGTGTTTCTGACAAGTTCCTGGATGATACTAAGGCCCAAGTCTGCTCCTGGGATTCTCCTGCCCCCCACCATGGTGGCTCGTAGGGTGCTGCCGGCACGACCATGGGCTGAGTTGAGGTGCCCTGTGCTCATGGTGCTGTTCTTCCCATTCCTAGATCTGAGGGCTGCCCTGCTTGCTTTCCTCCTGGCATGGCTATGTGTGCTTTTGGCTTTGGTCTAGAATGGTTTTGAGTCCTTTGAGTTACCCACGACTATAGAAGGATTATGAAGTCAATGACATGTTGACACTGATGTGAAACCAGTGGACAACTAGATGATGTGTTTAATGGTTTTCATTTCTGGGCTTTTGTGAAGTCATTACTGTTCATTTCTGTCTTATAAAACATCAGCCCCATCAAGCAGAGTGAGAAATGGACATGAGGTTGGAAGTTCTGGGTTTAATTCCTGGCACTGCCACTTAGTAGCTGTTTCCGAGGACTTCTCCAGCCTCCATCTGTCCATCCGGGAAGTGGGCCCGACGGTACCCAACATACAGAGTGGGTCATTGGAAACCATCCCGAGCCACAGAGACCACCATTTTGTCTAATTATATTTTAAGGGAAAAAAAATTTTTTTTGTAATTTTTTATTATGTTAGTCACCATCCAGTATACCCCTAGTTTTTGATTCAATGTTCCATGATTCATTGTTTGCATATAACACCCAGTGCACCATGCAATACGTGCCCTCCTTAATACCCATCACTGGACTATCTCAGTCCCCCACCTCCCTCCCCTCTGAAGCCCTCAGTTTGTGGGGAAAAAAGTTTTAATCTGCAGGAGGATTTAGTTCTAAGATCAAATATATTTTTAGAACTTTGGAGCTGCTCCTCTTACTTGCCCCTCTGCCCTCTGAGGTGGTTGCAGCAGCGAGGGGTGCTGTCACACCAGGAGCCAAACTGATGGGCATGGGATGCTTTTATGATACAATTTACATCTTACGGTTCTAATTTCTGTGCCTACATTATTTGATGGATGTGTGACCTCTTAAGGATTTCTTGAACATGTAAAATGCCAGTGAAAATAGGATAAAAAACCCAAGGAATAAAGCTCAGGGCCCATATTTGTAGAACTCGGGACGAACAAATAACACATCTTCATACACTCCCCAAGGACCCAGCTGTGAGGACATTTTTATGACTGTGAACATGTCAAAATACGGAACAGATGTGCTGCTTGTCCACATGGAGGAATAACTCTTGTTTGTGGCTGTAAGGTTCATGGATGCCGGGCATTGCATAATAAATATTTTCCCTTTTCTTTCTTGGTTAAATGAAGCAAGACTGTTTCTATTTAAAACATGGTATGTCAACTTGCCTGTGGGTTCCAGAAGTTGAACCAGCTGCACAGGGGTCTGCCTAGCATTGCCAAGCACGTAGGAGTTTCTTGATGATGGCCTGATGGGAAATTCATTTCAGGAGTGGGTACTTTGATGGAGGTTGATCTGCCCTAAGCTCATACTGGGGCTTTGTCTGTGGGTTTTTTTTTTTTTTTAAAGTAAGGTGGCACCAGCCGATGCTCTTAGAGGCAGAGGGAAGTGAGTGCTGGCAGTCATGGGATGCTGGTGGGTCACATATCTGCTGCATTCAGCCATTAACAGGCATTGCCATTGCGAATGGACTTGCAGAAATGTGGCCCAACACAGAGATGCGGATTGAGGCTGTCTGAACTGGACAGCTCACCAACCCACCCATCTTCCTGCTTTCTTTGGTATTTTTGTGTTTTTGAAAGCTAAATTTTACACCTTTGTAAGGGCTTTCCTTTCCAAGAATTTCCAAGTATGCCTGGAAATGTAGCCTTGGATATGTGGGGATCAGAGTGGCATGTTTGTGCCAGAACCCTCTGGCCTAGGGTTAGAAGTGGGAGGTGAGAGAGGGGTACAGATAGCTCTGATACATGACATTGAGAGGAGGTGCACTTAGACTAGCAAACTCCTCGGAGAGTCTGCCCCCTCTTGTCTATCAGTCATTCTCACCTTGGGATGAATGAATTTGATCTGATTGTCTTTTACCTGAGATCAGCTGCCCACTGGGACTGGGTGCTCTTACTTTTGAAGTGTTATTAGGGAATTTTGAAGTTACTGATGCTGCATGTTCTCGCCGGCAGCTTGAGAGCCAGAACAGCCTGTAACCCCCTTTCATGGGCTGGTGAACAGGAAGGGTTGTTGGCAGGAGGCTGTGTATTAACGGTAGGCCCCACTGGGCCTCTTCATTGGGTGTACTCAGACCACATGTGAGTTTTCATTTGGGCTTGTCACATCACCCATCTATCCACTTGGCACCCACCCACCTATAAACATGTACTAAGCACACATGCTTCTGTGCCTATTGAGGGATAAGGTCATGTATGAGTCCAGTGCTTTGTACATAGAAGGCCCCTGGGGTCCATCAATAGGCAGTGTAAGTGTGTGGTCTGCCTGGATCACACAGTGATAAGGGTATGTCTGCCATTCTGTGGCTTCCCTCTCTACTTGCCTCTCTCCTCTTCTTCCTCCCCATGTGTGTAGAGTTTTTTTAAAAAGTAGATGTAGGGCAGGCCTAGGGGGCTTTTGTCAGGCCACAGAGCTTCCTGGGTGATGCCAAAGTGCAGTCAAATTAAGAATTAATGCTTCACAAGTTCTCCTTGGGCTCCAGTCTCCAGGAATTCCTTGGCCCTCCCTAGTTCTGCATTTCTCCACGGGTGCTGTCTCTGTTGTCTGTGCTCGTGAACAACAACGATGGGAGTAACAGCCCTGGTGCTTGAGAAGCACATCTGCCATGGACTCTCAGCATGGCTTTAGGAGCCTCACACTCATTATTCCAATCAGGTTCAAGTCTACCGCCTTGTAAAATGGGTATTCACATCCTCATTTTACAGATAAGAACTGAGCCTCAGAAAGATTCACAGACCACCAAAGACACAGGTGTTAAGTGGTCAAGCAAGAATTTGTAGGGAGGTCTGCTTGACTCCAAAGCCATATTCTTCTCATATGTTAGGCTGCTTCACTAAACTCTACTTTGAGCTCTGTAGACACCCTACATTAAGTCACATTCAGTGTAGACTCGGTCTCAGAGTGTGGACAGGATTTGCATCCTGGCTCTTCCACTCATTGGCTGGGGTCTTGAACATTCTACTTAACTTGTGCCCCTCAGTGTCCTCATCTGTAAAAGGGTAATAATAACATTTATAGGGTGACGTGGTCAGTGATTGTCAAATATTATTTTAAGTAACATAGTCCTTTCCTAGGAGGAAACAAAGGCAAATGCTGTTGGGAATGTTTGAGGCTGAGAAGTATGAGGTCTTGACTGCTCAACTTCCTGCAGGGAGAGCCCCTGCTGCCATGAGACCACATTGCAGAGCTCTTGGGCTATGCTTGATGACATCTTCTCCAGGGTAAAAGTGAAATTTAAAAAATATTAACTCATCAAAAATGTAGGAAGATAGTCTTTTCAACAAATGGTGCTAGAACTAGATACTAACATGTGAAAGAATAGGTTGGACCCTACCTCACACCATATACAGTCTCAATGGATCAAAGACATAAATGTCAGAGTTAAAATGATAAAACTCTTAGAAAAAAGCATTGGAGTAAACCTTTATGATATTTATGATTATATTTGATTAGCCAATGATTTCTTACACAGCACCAAAATCAGAAGCAAGAAACTGATTGCAGGCTATGTAAACTTCTGTCCATTTATCAATCTTTAAAATCAGCAGGAAACTTGGTGGTGGTTATAGTCAGTTGTAAAGGAGGAAAAGAGCTGAATGTTGTGCAAAATCGGGGGATATTAATGTGGAATCTTAAAGATGGTCTTTGTCATGAAGAGGAAATGCCCATATCAGCCTGGTGAAACTCAGTCCCCACTGGCAGGATTTACAGGGCAGGGCCTGCATCAGTGGACAGTAATGCATGCCCAGGAGATGGGTGTTTCAAAAGGTAAGGGTTAACCCCTCTAGGTGGAAGAGCTGTGGACAGGGCTGACAGGTGTTACAGGGCAGTTGAGAAGGAGATGCGAAGGGCATAGGGAGCATGGGGTGGGTGCGAGCACTGATGGCAGCAAGTGGGAAAGGTGGCAGCCTCACCAGAGAAGGAAGCTGAAGATCAGCACGCTCATTTGGCTCATATCCAGGATGCAGTGCCACTGGCCACCCAGAGTGAGGGCTGGATAGCCGGGGCCTTGTCAGGGAGCAGCTCGGGGTAGAGGTACTGGAATCTGGCGAGGCTTGGAGAGTGTCCATCATGAGGAAGACCAAGGATGTCCCCGGCCCAGGAGCCAAGCCCAGAATGTGTGGTGGTTCACGTCCTTGGAAAGGGCAGGCCTCATGGCTCCACAGTGAAAGGGACACATTCCTGGGCTGGCTAAGTAAAAAGTATGAGGGATGACTGGGGCAAGTGGCCTGTCGTGGATAAGCTGATCAGGTCATGCAATCCTTGTTACTGCTGTGAGGGGCTCCTGAGATGCTTTGCTTACTTCCCTGCTGGGGAGCTAGGCCTGAGGGCTTTGGTGACTGGGTCGAGGTGATACAACCAGTTAAAATCAGGGCTAAGACTTGAGTTGGGCCTTGCCCTTGCTTCTTGGGGAGCTGAGCCTGGCAGCCTGCCAAATTCCTTCTCTCCCAGGAAGAGACCATCTGAACCACCATCTCATTGACAGTGGGTAACTTCTCCTCCAGTGTGGCTGAGGCATATGCTCATCTCCTTTAGCTCCTGCTTTTCAAGGCCTGGAAGAATCAAGCTGCTGGTCTGAACATGCAGGCATGATATCAATAAACAGACAAGAATGGCTGTTTTAAAGAGTGATGGTAACACATGGTTGGCAGTTCCAAGAGTCTATAAAAGCTCTTCATCCATGCTGTTGCTTGACATGTCTGTTCCATGCTGATCACCCTTCTCTGCCTTCCTTACCTGGTTAGCGCCTTGTCTTTCCCGATTCAACTCTGTGTGCGCTCCTCCAGCAAACCTTTTCATCCACCTGGTCTAGATGCCCACATATGTGTTCTCAGGTGCCCTTATGCATTGTTATTTACTCGCTTTCTCCTTTACTAGTCTCTAAGTTCCTTGACTTTGTCTTTCATCTGTGCTCTCAGCACCAAGTACTATGTGTATTTTACGGCCTGGTAATAAATGGATGCTCAATAAATGTTTGTTGTTTGAGTGAATGAAGTTTGCTGTCAGTCTTCAGAACTGACCACCAGATGCAGACTTCTGGCCACTGGAAAAAGTCAAAGCTTTGATATTTGTCCCATAGCTCTGCTGGTATGGCTTGGTGGGGATGCTTTGGTGGCTGTGGTGGCAGCTTGAGGGAGAAATACCGCTCACTGCTTGAAAGGTGGTTTCATGGTGGCTTGTGCAACTCTTATCAGGACTTGGAAATCAAATGTCCTCTTTGCCCTGATGGCCCCTGTCAGTTGCTCATTGGTTTTGGAGAGGGAACAGTTAGAGAGTAACAATACTCGTGAGAAAAATGTTCAGAAGAAAAGAACATTGCCCAGGGACCCCATTGCCTACAATCAGTTTCTTGCTTCTGATTTTGGTGCTGTGTAAGAAATCATTGGCTAATCAAATATCATAATCATAAATATCATGAAGTTTTACTCCAATGTTTTTCTCGAAGAGTTTTATTATTTTAACTGTGACATT
Organism: Ailuropoda melanoleuca; assembly: GCF_002007445.2. Lineage (NCBI taxonomy): Eukaryota > Metazoa > Chordata > Mammalia > Carnivora > Ursidae > Ailuropoda > Ailuropoda melanoleuca. The sequence goes on from NC_048231.1 coordinate 70,345,577, forward strand.
TGTCTTTGATCCATTGAGTTTGTATATGGTGTGAGGCAGGGTCCAAGCTATTCTTTTGCATGTTAGTACCCATTCCTAACACCATTTGTTGAAAAGGCTACCCCCTACATTTTTGATGAATTAATGTATTTGAAATTTCACTCTTATAACTTAAGTGCTTTTGTTAATTTCGTGGGATCTGTTGTAAAGAGAGTTGCTAAAAAAAAAAAAATTTAATTCCTCAAAGGGCAATTATGTGATCCTGAAGGAAGAAGCAATTGACTTCATAGCTCTGTTTATATTTTAACATTTATAAAAGGATATTTAGTCACTGAATTTTAGCACACAAAGGTCTGGCCTCTAGACCCCTTGTTGCTCTTTCTCAGTGGTGGTTTTTCTCTTATTCACTGTGTTCTATGTTGATTTGCTGCTTTGTTATTGCTTTTTTCGGTATAATAGAGTGCCCACATTGAAAATGTTTGGGGCACAGTGTAGAGTAGGTACCTCCATGGATGTATCTCCAGAACCTGGCCTCAGTGGCACGGGACAATGCTGCAGTTGTTAATTTCCATAAAGAGATCAGAGCCAAGATTCTGGTTCGTCTTCACAAAGTGAGAGTACCTGGATTATTCCAGAGTTATTTGACACTCTTCTGCTTCAGAACCCAAACGAAGGCCACCGTCCCGCCATTGGCAGGTTGACCTGCCTGCCGCCTTGCTCCCTTTGATTAGCGCCTGCTCCCGGCAATGGCTGCTCCCTTGGCCTCCCTCTCCCTCCCACTCAGATGCTCCTAAAATAGATATTGCCCTGATGGGCCATCTGCGGGGTGACAAATGGATCCCTGCAGTTGTAGAGTGGGAATTGAGCCCTTTGTATAAAGTGTGCTCTGTACTTGCCTAATTATAACCAGGACCGCCCCTCACCCCTACCCTGCACAGGCGGCTAGGGTGGGGGGTGGGGGGCTGTTAACAGTGCTGGGGCTGTGGCCTTAGGGGGAGGGTGGCAGGGGGAAGAGCTTTTCAAACAGTGCCCTTTCTTTAGCACTTTTAGAACAACTATAATAAGGGTGTCAGTACAAAGGCAAGGGCCTTCCATTGGTATGTTCACACATGCATTGAAAGACCACTGTGAGATAAAGCTACTTACCCAGAAAATAAAAGCTACTTTAGTTCTATTTAAAATTAAGCTAAAATTTATAGAAATGTGGCAAACTCTAAAGGGAAAAGGTGATGCCATTCTTAAAACAACAAAAGCTAAACGTTGCTTAAATACACATAATTTAAAATCAGGGTAATTGACAAGCGATGAGGGAAAAATCGTATTTATTCTTGAACAGCCGGGAAAGCTATCTACGTGTCTTGGAAGGTTATTGTGACATTTTCCTCATGTGAAAGTAAATGGGATTCTGGGGAACAGTTGGCCAGGTGAATTTATTCCCCTGTAAAGCAAGACTTAAGGTAGACAGGAGCGTTGGCTCTTAAAGCAATTTTATAAAAGTCGAAATAGCTTTTGCCGCAGTCATTTCAGATTTTTTGCTTTAATTAGTGAAAATTCACTATTGAATAATATTAAGGATAAAAAATATTGATTAGGTGTAGAAATCTAACCATGAAAAAAGCATAAAAATCCAATGTGTGAGAAAGAGTGAATGATAGAATTTTCTCACACTCTGGCAGCCCATGGCTATGGCACATGTGTCCGAGGTAGCTCACCGGTGAAGTTGTCCCCAGAGCCTGGCCAGGGCCTCTGCCCACCAAGGCCACATGGTGAACCTTGGTTCCATGAATGACTCGGTGGAACAGCCAGCGATGGGCCAGGCCAGACCCAGAGGACTGCACCTCTCTCAGAAACTCAGTATAATTGAAACATCCTAGTTTTTAGTAATACTGATCAGAAACTCGTCAAAAAGGTGGGCTCTTCACATTTTATGTCATAAGTCCAAAGTTATTGTCTGGTGGTGTTTGGATAAAGAGACCTTAGCATGGGTGGCCGGCGATGTCCTTCTGGCCTAGAGGTAAAGGTGCTTATTTCCCAGGTGAGTGGCCCGGTCCGGCCTGGGTTCATATTCACCTGCAGGATGTGTGCACAGAGACCCCGACAAGCCTGTGGCTCCCTCCTAGAGGTTTCTTTAATGTTTCCCTTGATTAAAAAAGTAGAAAGTGTGACGTGTCCTAACTGCGAGCCCAGAACGTGGCATCACTTAGTTCTGGGGGCTGTGCTCTGAGGTCAGGCCTGCTGACCAGAGCAGGGAGCCCTTACTGCTAGGCAGCCTTGGGGTGACAGGGGCTGCTTTTCCTGTGGATGGTGCATTGATTTTGCAGTCAAGATTGTCCCATGTCAGATCTCCATTTATCAATCCTAGCCAGACCCATAATGTTAGGCAGCCCGGGTTTATAGATTTCATTCATGGCCTGTTCTAAGGCGTACCACTTATTTGTTGAAATAGTTATGCTCTCCTTATTCCCCAGCACTCACCATATCCTATATACAATTTAATTAAATGTTACTGTGGTAAGATACATGTAACAGAGTTTGCTCTTTTAGCCATTTAAAGCGTACAACTCAGTAGCATTAGTTACGTTTCACAATTTTGTACAACAGTCATCACTATTTTTTTAAAGATTTTTATTCGTTTGAGAGAAACAGAGCACGAGCAGGGGGAGAGGCAGAGAGAGAGCACGAGAAGCAGACTCCCTGCCGAGCCGGGAGCATGACATGGGGCTTGAACCCAGGACCTGGAGATCATGACCTGAGCCGAAGGCAGATCCTCAACTATCTGAGCCACCCAGGCGCTCCAACCATCATCACTATTGCCGAAATTTTCATCTTCCCAAATAAACTTTGTAACCAAAAACAATAACTCCCCTTTCTCCCCTCTTCCAGCCCTGTAACGAATCTACTTTCTGTCGCTATGAGTTTGCCTATAATTTTATTTTGTTTTTATTTTTTTTTTATGTAAAGTTCGATGATTCATTAGTTGCGTATAACACCCAGTGCACCATGCAGTACGTGCCCTCCTTACTACCCATCACCAGCCTTAAAACCTAATTTAAAATACTACTTTAAATTGGTCTTAGAAGCAAAGTTTATATGAGAGTCGAAAACTTGAAAAGCTTGCTTCAGGTTGTACAGTTTCTCAGCGGAGCAGTTTACATCAGATCTGCCTCATTTTCCACCCTCGGACCACTGCTCGGAGAGACAGAAGACGGGCTGAAGGGGAGAGGTCTTGAGGGGGTATCACGTAGCAAGCACAGAGGAGCTGTGCAGACGTCGATGTGAGCAGCTCCACACGGAGCCTCAGGGAGTGAGTCATTCCTGCTTTAGGATGATGAAACTGATTTTCATTGTGAAATTCATTGACCTAAAAGTCCTGTTAATAGAGGAGTTAGAAACCCAAACTCTTCTGACCTCAGCATGTCCATCTCTATGATGACTGTCTTCCAGAGTGCAGAAAGGACATTTTGGGGGGTGGGTACCCTCCATTTCTCTGGCATTAAATTCGGCAGGGTGATTTCCAGAGCGCAAGGTGGCAGCAGTACCAGAGAGGGCCAGAGTGACACCAGGAAAATTCAGGGGGCGCCCCTCCCTTACCCAAAGCCACTGGGTCACTTGTCTACACGTGTCAGCTCATCCCCAGTCCGTTATTGATGCCGGGCCCTGGGGGGTGAGCCAGTGGCCCCATCTAGCTGCCAGTGGTGATGACAACTGTGGAGACAGTAGCAGCCGCCCTCACATGTGTATCAAGCATATCCAAGGGCTGGGCCTGGGTAGGGCGTTTCATGAACATTCTCTATAGCTCTCACAGTCCATAAGAGAGATGGCAGTGGATGGAGCATGGGGAAATGGAAGATCCCGGAGGTCAGCTGAAGCTGTCATGAGAGCACTTGGCTGGGGGCTGCCGACTTTCTAGCCCCTGCTGCATCCTGTCCTGTGCTAGGTAGTAGGTAGGGCAGGGCTCCTTCTTCCAGGCCACTNCTGGCCTAGAGGTAAAGGTGCTTATTTCCCAGGTGAGTGGCCCGGTCCGGCCTGGGTTCATATTCACCTGCAGGATGTGTGCACAGAGACCCCGACAAGCCTGTGGCTCCCTCCTAGAGGTTTCTTTAATGTTTCCCTTGATTAAAAAAGTAGAAAGTGTGACGTGTCCTAACTGCGAGCCCAGAACGTGGCATCACTTAGTTCTGGGGGCTGTGCTCTGAGGTCAGGCCTGCTGACCAGAGCAGGGAGCCCTTACTGCTAGGCAGCCTTGGGGTGACAGGGGCTGCTTTTCCTGTGGATGGTGCATTGATTTTGCAGTCAAGATTGTCCCATGTCAGATCTCCATTTATCAATCCTAGCCAGACCCATAATGTTAGGCAGCCCGGGTTTATAGATTTCATTCATGGCCTGTTCTAAGGCGTACCACTTATTTGTTGAAATAGTTATGCTCTCCTTATTCCCCAGCACTCACCATATCCTATATACAATTTAATTAAATGTTACTGTGGTAAGATACATGTAACAGAGTTTGCTCTTTTAGCCATTTAAAGCGTACAACTCAGTAGCATTAGTTACGTTTCACAATTTTGTACAACAGTCATCACTATTTTTTTAAAGATTTTTATTCGTTTGAGAGAAACAGAGCACGAGCAGGGGGAGAGGCAGAGAGAGAGCACGAGAAGCAGACTCCCTGCCGAGCCGGGAGCATGACATGGGGCTTGAACCCAGGACCTGGAGATCATGACCTGAGCCGAAGGCAGATCCTCAACTATCTGAGCCACCCAGGCGCTCCAACCATCATCACTATTGCCGAAATTTTCATCTTCCCAAATAAACTTTGTAACCAAAAACAATAACTCCCCTTTCTCCCCTCTTCCAGCCCTGTAACGAATCTACTTTCTGTCGCTATGAGTTTGCCTATAATTTTATTTTGTTTTTATTTTTTTTTATGTAAAGTTCGATGATTCATTAGTTGCGTATAACACCCAGTGCACCATGCAGTACGTGCCCTCCTTACTACCCATCACCAGCCTTAAAACCTAATTTAAAATACTACTTTAAATTGGTCTTAGAAGCAAAGTTTATATGAGAGTCGAAAACTTGAAAAGCTTGCTTCAGGTTGTACAGTTTCTCAGCGGAGCAGTTTACATCAGATCTGCCTCATTTTCCACCCTCGGACCACTGCTCGGAGAGACAGAAGACGGGCTGAAGGGGAGAGGTCTTGAGGGGGTATCACGTAGCAAGCACAGAGGAGCTGTGCAGACGTCGATGTGAGCAGCTCCACACGGAGCCTCAGGGAGTGAGTCATTCCTGCTTTAGGATGATGAAACTGATTTTCATTGTGAAATTCATTGACCTAAAAGTCCTGTTAATAGAGGAGTTAGAAACCCAAACTCTTCTGACCTCAGCATGTCCATCTCTATGATGACTGTCTTCCAGAGTGCAGAAAGGACATTTTGGGGGGTGGGTACCCTCCATTTCTCTGGCATTAAATTCGGCAGGGTGATTTCCAGAGCGCAAGGTGGCAGCAGTACCAGGGAGGGCCAGAGTGACACCAGGACAATGCAGGGGGCGCCCCTCCCTTACCCAAAGCCACTGGGTCACTTGTCTACACGTGTCAGCTCATCCCCAGTCCGTTATTGATGCCGGGCCCTGGGGGGTGAGCCAGTGGCCCCATCTAGCTGCCAGTGGTGATGACAACTGTGGAGACAGTAGCAGCCGCCCTCACATGTGTATCAAGCATATCCAAGGGCTGGGCCTGGGTAGGGCGTTTCATGAACATTCTCTATAGCTCTCACAGTCCATAAGAGAGATGGCAGTGGATGGAGCGTGGGGAAATGGAAGATCCCGGAGGTCAGCTGAAGCTGTCATGAGAGCACTTGGCTGGGGGCTGCCGACTTTCTAGCCCCTGCTGCATCCTGTCCTGTGCTAGGTAGTAGGTAGGGCAGGGCTCCTTCTTCCAGGCCACTCCTCTGTGCAAGACTGACACCTGAGTAGCCAAGGAACCTGGCCAGCAGGAGGGGGGTGTTGGGGGCCTGGGGAGCAGAGATTGCAGGACTGGGGTGTTGGACATCTCCGTTTCTGAACTCCTTGGCTGGAAGACCCTCAGCGTTTCAGGGAGGTGTTGGACCTCTGGGGAGTGCCCCTTTCTTCGTGTAAACAACACAGGCTGAGGTGGGGGCAGGCTTTGAGCCCAAGACAATCAGAGGAAGTCATGTGCCAGAATTTTAGGTGTTGGTGCTAATTGGGAAAGGTTCTCACACGACGCTTGTTTATTCTTACCCTGCATATATTCCTATCAGCTTTGATTTCATTTCTTAGTCACAAAATATCCACAAAATCAAATTAGGAGCGGTGAGGTTCCTCTGATAGTCCTAACAGCAAGAAGTAAGGGTGTAGGATGAGAGTTGATTGGGCTGTCAGAGAAAGGGGAGGGAAAGAGAAGGAAGAAAATTTGACTTGGTAAAAATGACTTAGTATGCAAGGATTTATTCATACATCATTAAAATTTAAATTGTATGCTTCAGTTTGACACTGAGGACAAACAGGATCTTTTCAGCTTCATTTCATTTGAACTGTTTTATTAAGGCAATAAATATTTAATTGGTTGATGTTTTAAAGTTTACCAGGCTGCTGTATGTCTATATTTAGCGTAAACCACAGTAACTTTGTTAGTCATTTCCAATAGGATTAAAATGATCAGCATGTTTCTCAAATCCTAAAAGAAATACCAAACCTTGGGGTATTTACAGTTGTTTATTCTCAATTTCGGACAGTCATTTTTGTCCCACCAGCAAGTGATTCTTTTTCCAAGACCACATAAGGGTGGTGCTGCCCCTTCCCACGCCACAGCATCCCCGAAAGTGAAAGGAATCTGGTCTCCTCGATTAAGGTTGATGATCTAATTAAGTGGTCATCAGATGATCTCTTTGCCTTCCATATTGCTTAACTTGTGATTTGGCTGGAAATAAATTTGCTTTTCAAACCAATTTCAAACACCCTAAATGTCTAAGTATCCTGGACATGGGTGTCGTTTCTTAACCATGTGTCATGACACAGGAATATGAGAAGGTGGGTTGGATATCACTTAGGAAGTGTGAGGAGTCCTGACCCCCATCCTGGGCCACCTCCTTCATATGGGGGAGCTGGGCTGTGCTTCAGACACAGGTGATGGAGTGAACGGTAATACACCCTCCTTCCATGGCTGTTGGGTTAATAGCACTCACTTGGGTTGATCTCTAGTTTCTACTTAATGAAAACCCATGATTTTGATTTGTACAGTTGTTCCCATGAGCCCCCTTTCTCCATTCCAGTTGCTACCACTGTAAATTTGGGGTCCTGACACCTCTGCTTGGAATTTTGGTAGCACTCTCCCTGGGGGGGGGGTCTCTCCTCTGGGAGGGATTCCCCGACAACCCAACAACCCGTCATTCATTTTGCAGGTGATGCAACTGAAATGCAGATCTGACTAGGACATTTGCTGCTTTCAAGACCCACCCCCACCCTTGCTGTCCAAACACATCTGTACCCTTGGACTAGTACACATGCCCTTCCTCCTGCTGCCCGGTGTCCTGTGCCCTCCCGAGCCCTTCTCTCTGCCTGCATGGCGTCCCCGCCTCTTATCTCCTTGGCTGTCCAGCATTCCATTGTCTATCCAAAAGTTCAAAGCCAAGGAGACCTGCATCCTTAATTCTATTTAAATTTCTCCCCCCCTTGGTGGGAGATGCTAGAAGACCCAGAATGTGTCTGTATGCCCATGCTTTTATTTTGTGAGATTATATCCTTTAGAAATTTCCTTAACCACATGCTTTGTTTCTTATTGCTGCTATGTAGATGTCGGAGTTGGCAGAGGATTAAGAGAGGAAGACGACAAATAGGGAACTTTCAGTGAGGCTCCCTCCCCAGATACTTGGAAAACAATTAAGCCTCTTAGCAAATGAACTGCCTTAGAGAAGATTATAATGTTGGCCTTAATTTCTTTTACCAACTTCTCATTTCCTTGCAATGCATCTAATCAAGTACTATTTGCTGTCTTGGAAAATTTTTTGGTGTAGAGGTTTTATTTTATTTTTTAATGTTACTATGAATTCAAGAAATTTAGGCTGAAACATGTTACTTTTAACAAAAAGGAAAAGCATTAGACCTATTAATGCATATAATTAAGCATATTATAAGAGACAGTCCTATTCTTCAGTTTTCTCACCAAAAATCATCATTTTTTGTCTCAGAGTCGCTGACATTTGCTCCCGTACGCAGGTGGTGGTTTGGAATTTGGCAGCCCTGCACCTCATTCCATTTAGACAAACATCCCCATTTCTGATGGGGCTCAGAGTGGTGGGGTTAGCTCCGAGCATAGATGGTCACCACAGCTTCCCGTCTTAATGTATTCTGAAAAGGAATTTCACAGAGATTAGCATCTAGAATGTGTCTCATTTCAAGTGAAGACTTAAGGGGTAGAAAGATGGAATAAAATGCTTTCTCCTCTATTGCAGTTTATTATTTTTTTAAGAAGGCCCACATGTTGCTTTTGTGAAACCAGTGTGCAGATTCTCCACGTTGGCTTGACTGTTTTGTACCCCAGAACTTGGCTGGGGTTTAGGGGTGCCGCAGTGAAACGGAGGTGACGGGAGTTGAGGTTTATGGTGAAAATCTGTACATGAAAGGCATGCAGAAGTCAGCCCCTTCTGTCAGAACCTACATTCTCTCTCCAGATGGGAATTTCACTCACAAATAGGGCGAAAACCGTGTGCAGGAGGGAGTGCTCCATGTTAGTGGGAGAGGTCTGGCCATAAACAAATTCTTACCAGTATCAAATTCAAGGAAAATGTTGTGAAATAACACTGGATGCAGTAAAAGGAATTCTAACATAATTATAATTTGCCGTCTTCTCTGCAGTCGAGAGTACTTTGGAATCGGACGCCCGGCAGCAAAGTCAGAAGGAACTATTACTCCTTCTCTAAGCATTTGGCCTTGCTCCGTGGTTGACTGTCTCCCCTTCGGTTCACGGGGAGGCCTCCTGGGCAGCTGGTGGCCGGGGCAGCTGTGGTGACCTAACTCCAGGGTGCCCCTCCCATCGATGGAGCTCCCAATTTAGCTGTTGGGTTTGTGCATGAAATGCCACAGCGCAGCAATCTGAGCTCTTGCTTTCTGTTTAAATAAAAAGGCAGATGCTTCACACATGTTTCCATGAATTGACATAAACCATGGAAGGAAAGAATGCTGATACTCAGGAGTTACCCTGTAGCAGCTCGCTACTTGTAATTTTTAGGTTTACTGGAAGAGCGAACGCTGACAGCCAGCGTGCATCTGTGCTGACCCTGGATTAGGAGGAACCCAGGCACTTTTAAGTGCCTGAGTAATGGGTGGATGGGGTGTCTATAAATAGGGGGCTTGTGTGTCCGACGGAGCTCCGAGAGACAGGAGGTCTTCCTGGGGCCAGCACAGGCCCGTGTGGCTGAGGGGAAGAGGGCGCACTCTGTGTTTGCCTTCCTTTCCATACCAAGAAGAGCAGATGCTTAAGTCACGAGATGAGCTGGCTCAAGAGTGTTAGCTCTGGAGCACAGGCTCCTGGGAAGCCCTGGAATAGCACTGAGAAATGGTTTGCCCCTTTTCTTGAAGTTACTGGCCTCTAGACGTGGAGGCATCAGATGGCTCCCACCGGAGGATCCTGTTAAGTGACACTTGATTAACTCTTGCATTTCTTCTTGGGCTCAGTCCTTTATGAAGCTGATCATCTCTTTGAATGTAGGCGCTAGAAAGGAAGGAGGCGGGCCCTGGATATTCCTGACAGTTGTTGTGGGTTTATACTGATCCATCCATAACCGTTCCAGGCACGTGTCCGCATTGAACTCGCTGACGGTGAGCACACTTGGAGGCAGAGGGGAGCCCATGACCAGCACATGCAGTCAGCTATCACTTGGACGGAGGTGTGCAGCCTGCCAGTCGAGAGCCTACTGCAGACACTTAGAGAGTGGATTGTTTGTCGTGTGCCCGTCTAGAATCATGGGTCTTCCTTGTCACCTGGTGCGGTGTCCCCTCAGCGTGGCTGAACACCATGAGTGCTGATCTGCTCATGTTGGAGCACCCGTGCCTTGCGTGCTGCCTCGGGATGGTGGCCCCACGGGATCGGAGGGTGGGGCTGGGAGTGGGTCTATTAAATGAGCTCTTAGTTTTACATGGGGCNGCTGAGGGGAAGAGGGCGCACTCTGTGTTTGCCTTCCTTTCCATACCAAGAAGAGCAGATGCTTAAGTCACGAGATGAGCTGGCTCAAGAGTGTTAGCTCTGGAGCACAGGCTCCTGGGAAGCCCTGGAATAGCACTGAGAAATGGTTTGCCCCTTTTCTTGAAGTTACTGGCCTCTATGACGTGGAGGCATCAGATGGCTCCCACCGGAGGATCCTGTTAAGTGACACTTGATTAACTCTTGCATTTCTTCTTGGGCTCAGTCCTTTATGAAGCTGATCATCTCTTTGAATGTAGGCGCTAGAAAGGAAGGAGGCGGGCCCTGGATATTCCTGACAGTTGTTGTGGGTTTATACTGATCCATCCATAACCGTTCCAGGCACGTGTCCGCATTGAACTCGCTGACGGTGAGCACACTTGGAGGCAGAGGGGAGCCCATGACCAGCACATGCAGTCAGCTATCACTTGGACGGAGGTGTGCAGCCTGCCAGTCGAGAGCCTACTGCAGACACTTAGAGAGTGGATTGTTTGTCGTGTGCCCGTCTAGAATCATGGGTCTTCCTTGTCACCTGTTGTGGTGTCCCCCCAGCGTGGCTGAACACCATGAGTGCTGATCTGCTCATGTTGGAGCACACGTGCCTTGCGTGCTGCCTCGGGATGGTGGCCCCATGGGATCGGAGGGTGGGGCTGGGAGTGGGTCTATTAAATGAGCTCTTAGTTTTACATGGGGCTGGTCCTTGTGAGGGCAGGACAGCTGGCTTCCTAACAAACCCTTAGATCACAACAGTTAAAAATTCAGTGTTAAACAGGTCTCATCCTCACACTTCAGGGGCTTTAAAAAAGTGGTATTTGCCTAAAGTCAGAACTAGCTTCTGGAAACAGGTCAGGCAGAAGCCCTAGTAATTGGCCTGCATCCTTTAGCTTATCTGTGATTAGCTTAGATGCTTGATAAATTCTTTTCCCATTCCAGCAGCTTTATGACTGTTGGGGTCTGACTGTCTGGTGGCAGTTGAGGATAACAAGTAGGAAGTCACGCAGCCTGGGTGGTGTAAATAGTAAGGGGAGACGTGTCTTGCTCTTCTTTAATTTCAGCTGATGACTCCGCAGTAGTGCTGGGGTTTTGATGTTTATCACTGTTTCTTTCACTCCCCCATTCCTTACCCAAAAGACAAATGGTGAGGTTAAATATGGCCGTGACTCAGCCAATGCTTGGCGGAAGCCCAGTCATGACCATCGGGGAAGATGGTGCCACGGTCACAAGTCTTGTTAGAATTGGCATTCAACTGGTCTTTGTCTTCGCTTAAGTTTTCATAGCTCATTATTAGAACTTATTCTGACTGTTAGCTAATAAAGTATTCCCAGGCATGTTTCAAAAACTAAAGCATTTTTTAAAACAAAAATATAGAGGAGATTGATTTGCCACGGGACATTCACGGGTGAGGAAAGACACACAATTGAAGTCTAACTTTTATGCTTAGATAAAAAATGTTTTTGAATTTTCAAAAACTGATTGAAGTAACCAATGAGGAGGTTGGATAGCCTCTTTTGTAAAGCTTCTCATTCTTCTAAAGTTAGTTGGCTCTGAAAACTTGGGTCGAACCAAGAATCTGCGGAGCTGAGGTTTCAAAGACCGGAAGCACTGCAACCTAAAGCAAGACTGGAGATTGTACATAGTTAATTTTTTGTACGGGTTAAATTCTGGAAGGAAGAAGACAGTAAAGTGGTGAATGGCTGAATTTTTTTCATTAGAAAATATGGCAGAGCGATAAATGTAATATGTACTGTTGAAAACTTATAAATGTGGCTCCAAGTCCAATGGAGGTTGCTAGCAAATCTTCTGGAATAATTCTCCACCATTAGCAGTTGACAAGAACACAGTAGTGACGTGCAACTTTGTCATCCAATCAGGACTGCCGTGGATGTTGGTGGTGGCTTTGGGTCACATGCCAGTTCTAGGGGACAGCAGGGCCATGCTGGTTCCGTTCCTGGGTGGCAGCACCTGTGTGAGTAGGGAGTGGATAATGGAGAGAGAAGGTAGGCTACCTGAAGAATTACAAAACAGTCAATGTCGGAATGGGTGGAGCCAGAAAAGAGACAGGAAGAGGAGAGCAGGGGTCTGCTGGATCCCAGTATGCCCAAAGCCTCCTTCCTATATTGGTATACAGCCGTCGCTTTCAGAGTGGGGTTGGCATTTCAACAAGGTGTACAATGTTTATTCTAATTTTTAAAAGTAGTTTAAACTTTTTTTTTTTCAAGAGTGGCACATTCACGTGGCTATAACTCTGAACGGTGTTGAATGATGTATAGTAAAATATCCTACCTTCTTCTCTGGTAGTGTTCTCTAGCCCCATTCCCCAAACTCACCAGTTTGCCATCACATGTAATCAGTGTTATTAATTCCCTATATTTTTATGCATGGAGAAAAAATATAATTTACTTCCTCCTTAGAATAAAAAACTTTAGCCTTTCATATGCACTATTTTTCACTTAGTATTTTTTTTAAAGATTTTATTTAAGAGAGAAAAAGAGAACACGAGTAGGGGGAGGGGCAGAGGGAGAGGTNGAGAGGTAGAAGCAGACCCCCTGCTGAGCGGGAGCCAATGTGGGGCTCGATCTCAGGACCCTGGGATCCTGACCTGAGTCGAGGGTAGCCGGTTAACCGACTGAGCCACCCAGGGGCCCTCATTTAATATTTCTTGAGGCNCGGTTAACCGACTGAGCCACCCAGGGGCCCTCATTTAATATTTCTTGAGGCTCTTTCCATTTTAGTGAATAAAGTGCTTCCTATTTTAACAGCTGCATAATACAGCATTACATGTATGTAGAAACCTCTATTCAGTCCACCCCCTATTGAAGAATAGTTGGTTTCTTCTTGGCCATGGGAAACAGTGCTACAATGAGCAACTTTGTATGTGTGTCATTTTGCACATGTGCAAGTTTATCAGCAGGATAAATTCCAGAGTCAGATGGTCTGTGCACTTAGAACTTGGATAGATATTGCCAAATAGCTTTTCATAGGACTTGTTCTAATTTCCCCTCCCACCAGCAATTTGAGATTGATAGATTTGAATAGGTTGGAATACTTCCTAGGGTGTCAGATAGTAACGGAAAAAACCTATTCTGCATAGGTGTGAGAACACCATCAGAAATGAGATTGTAGCACTGACCAACAGCACAGGAGACCCACAGAGGCCTGCTGTCATGTCAGAGGAGCCCTCCCCGGACACTAGGGCTTGTTGGACCCTGACCAAAGACACCCATCCCAGAAAGCTTGAATGGGCCTGTGATCCAGCTCAACCTCTTGGCTGCCCAGAGGGGCATCATTCTCGAATACCCCAGCAGCAGCTGTGGCTGAAAAAGCCTTTTGAGAACCAAAAAAGATCCAATTCAGATTAGGAAACACAAAGCCGGGTCCCTGAGTAAGGCCTTAATCAAATCTGATTTAATTAAACACTGACAGGAGCTGTCTTCATCAGATGTGTACTAAGGGTGTAACAGGGAGATGAGCAATCAGCTTGAAATCTCTGTATTTTGACAGCACAAAAGATTTAATGTTTGCATCATTGCAACATGAAGACAGGAAGCCACCAAGCAGGGGGTGGTAGGATGGGAAGCAGGGCTCAGGGAGCCTTCCTGGCTGTCCCACTGCCCAGGCTTCCCCGCCTTCCCCGCCATTCCTTGCTCAGGGCCTGCCTTCTGGGGGTTTACCGTGCACACATGCCCCCCAGCACCTCTCTCTCCTTCTCCTCCTCTGATGCTCTGTATCCAAATCCTCTTTGGGCTAGGAACTTTCAGATGTAAGAACCGGAAGCTTTCTGGTGATTAGAGAAGAGTACACATTTATGATAGAAAATTTGCAGGATTTGATTGAAAGCTGTGATTACAATTTTGAAGCCTTGTTAGAGGTTAGTTTGGGTTAGAATAAGGAATGAGCAGATGTGGAAAAGGAAGTTAGAAATGGGCTGTACTGAGTTGGAGTGAAGTTCTCAAAGCCTGTGGAACAGCTGAAAGATCTCAACAGCGCCTTGACCACAGGGAAGTGTGAAGAGAAGATAATCTACCACTTCTTTGCCAGGGTGAATCTGCGAATTCCTGAACACAAACCAATCCGATGGTGGACACTCAGATGTGTTTGGACTCGCTCGTCACACATGGGGCTGACTTGGAAATACTGTGCTGTCATTGTAGTGTGTCAAATCCTTTTGGATGAATAGTAAAAAGTACCTGATGTCCCATGGGAGGGCTGTGAGCCGTGGACACAGTGTTGGGAGGCCCTGGGACCACAGCATGCACTTGGGAAGGTTGGAAGAAGCACCAGAAGGATGGCAGGCTTGTGCGTAAATCCAGTGCACCCAGGGGTTTTTCTTAACCGTAGGTATAGAGTGAAAACGGTAGTAGAGAATAATACATTAAAAACTCAACAGTATCCTAATTCTCAGTTGTCCTTATTATCCTGCTCTAGTTTCTCACAGCAATTACCACCTTATATGCCCAATGCTGTGCACCACTTGTTTTTAAAGCACGTGTTTGTTTCAACATGCTTGATACAGTACTGAACCATTTGACCATAACACAGGCTTCAGATTTGCTGATGTGTGATTTCCTTTGCAAAAGCGCTAGATGAATGCAGAAAACTGCACCCAGCTGAGCCGAGCCACAGAGGAATACACGGCGAGCACACGCACACCCCTGAAACATCTCCCGGCCGCCTCCATTCACGTCTTGTTTCACGAGGCACATTCTGTCCTCATGTGACAACTTCATCTGATTTCAGATAATGCTCCTACCACTCCACAGTTGCTCACAAGCTGCAGCCCCAGCGTCCGCTTCCGCAAGCGCACTTCAGGTTCTATTTGTTTGTTTGCAGTCAAGTGCCATGTTTATTGTAGTACTTGTGTCTATCTTAATCTCTCAGTGTGTTTACAATTGTGGTCATTTTTACTAGGTTCTGCCTTTTCCCCCATGTATGGCCTTTGGTGTTTATTGTGTGATTTCTTGCGTAGCGCGATGACTTAGGGATGCGTGTGTGGTGGTCTCACAGGAATGGAGTATGACTGCTTTAGGTTTATTGCTCATTGTCTTGTCTCTGCCTTGTCCCCCAACAATGTCATTTCAAGGGGGCAGAGCCTTTTGATCATTGGCTTGCAGTTGCGTTCCCAGGCCCTGGAACAGTGTCTGGCACAGAACAGGGGCTTAACAAATACTTGGTGAATGAATGAGTTATCAGATCTTTTGCTGGAAATGGTGTTCTAGCCACATTCTGTTGCAAATTAATGGTCCTATTAAAATTACTACAGTTAAGGGATATAGCATAGTGGATGAGTTTGGCAAACAGGTCTGGCTCTTTGGCTGACACAGCCCACTAAGGGAAGGCAAAAATGGTAGTGTGGAATGTAGGTCACATAGCTTTTGAGAATTTGAATCGGAGAAGAAATGTTCTAACAACATATTAAAAGTCAATTAAAGCAAGAACAATCAGAATAATAATACAAGAGGCCAGCCCTGTGGGAGACGTTATGTTCACATAGTAAAAAGAGTGAAAAAACAAGGGATCATAATGGTGTTGTTTGGCTCCAAAGGAATTCAATAAATAAAAAAGGAATTTTAAGATACTTTGGATTAGTTGTTCGGAAGGACCCAAGTTTGTATTTTTAAACTAAAATTCTTAAGTCAATGAATCATTGCCTCAGCACCTAGCATGTGTATTGAAAATATGTCTGTACTTAGTGTTCAGTAAAGGACAGACTGGGTGTGTGCATAAAACTGTTAGCTGGAATTGTTGACACACACATATGTGTGCACGTGTATAACACGTACACACATGTAACTTTGCTATGACTTTGGGATGTGCTCCGTGTGCTGATAGCAGTTTATCCTCCCAGCAGCCTGACAAGGCAGCTGCTGTTACTTTGTCCTCTTTCAAATGAGGACACTGAGGCCCAGAGAGGGTGGTGTAGCTGGTGAGTGATAGAGCTGGGATGTGGGATTTTGGATTCAGAGCCCATGTCTCCATGCGTTGAGGGGATTGCATAGGTTTTGGTGATTCCAGTTAAGAAGATGTGTCTCCTGCCCTCCCTCAGAGGACATAGAGATGTACATAAGAAATAACAGTGATCTTGGGTCCCATGTAAGCAGAGTGTGAGGATGGTAGGGTTGGGGAGCAGAGCAGAGGCCTACCCGCTTTATGTCATGGGCCCACTATCCAATGACTAGGTGCTTTGGAAGGTGGTCTACATCGAAAGGAACCAAAAACTCCCCCAAAAGAAGAAAGCACAGGCGTGTAGATGCAGGAAGGAAATAACATTTATTCGATTTCTACTTCATTCTAAGACCAGTTGCTTTTTATACATTAAGAACTGATAATTGGGGATCCTGACTTTGGGATAAGTGCTTTTAGTTCTGTTTCATTTAATCTTGACAATATTTTTGAGGTTGGTTCTGTTACCTTCATCTTCCATACAACTCAAAGAATGTGTCCACAGTCACTTTGGCTTTGTTTGGTTCTCATGCACCAAGCAGTGAGATAGGAATTATCTGAGAAATGATGAAGACACACAGAATGTAGCACAGTTAGAATTTAAACTCAGGTCTGTCTTGATAGCTTTTCTTTTTCCATCATAAATAAGGCATGCGTTGAGGTAAGGTGTGTTTCTAGAAAAATTACGGGAGGAGATTTGAACAGAAGTGATGACACGTTTCTACAAAGCTTAATAAAAACTTGAACTTAGAATAATGGAGATCTACTGAAACATGCCAAGCTTCTCTAATGAAACTTTGCTGATAGCCACTGGCCCTTGGATTCAGTACTCATGGTCACTGTTCAAGGGGCTTAAGACAAACTAGATTATTTGTTCACTTATTGTGTACCTGTTGTCTGTTCCCTGCTAGAATGTAAGCTTCACAAGGACAGGCATGTTCGTTGTGTTACAATGAGGAGGGTTGTAGGTGAGGATTAAAGAATATAGCTCTTACAGTTGAACATGGGCATTGTTTAAATATAAGACTGAGGTCACTTTTAGCCAATCTAAGTATCTCTGGATTGAAGCTTTGGCATTGACCACGGTCAGGTATAAATTTTGAAAATTTTTAATAAAGTTGGTAAGATTCTGGAAAAAAAGTTTCAGCAGGAATCAGTTGAGAGGAGAATGTTAAATTGAGGGGGCCATGTTGCTCGGACTTCAGGTAAGGATATACCATGCTGGTACATGAAGCTTTGGCCTAGGAAGTGGCACCTCATGAGGGGTTTTGAGGTCCCATTAGAAATTGAAGATGGTCAGACTTCTTTGTGGCAGGGGCATCTGGGAAAAACAAATTGGCATGGGAAGCAGTAACTGGAGTGTCATTTGGGTGCTTACTGTGCTATGAATGGCAATGCTGGAAGGCACAGGACTTCTTTGGGCTGTTGTATCTGCTGTATCTGTGCAGGGGGATGGGAGTGACACCTATGATAGTATTAATCACTACTAATCTTCAAAGATGAGTACACCTCAGTGAAAGGAAGCTGAAGAGCTAAGTAGACTTACAACTAATGATATTCAGAGCCCCAGCCAAACAGGTGTGGAGAACACAGTTTTCTGGCTGGCCCCAGTGGTAGCCACTCAGGGCTTCCATTCTCATAGATGACCAATCTGCTGTAGAGGGGCCTCCTTATTCCCTTTGTATTTTGAAGCAATTTTCAGATCCGTTAGAGATGAAGTTCATTCCTTTGCTGGGGGCGGGGGGAAGAATGGCTTTTAAAAATGTCTAAGGGCACCTGGGTGGCTCAGTTGGTTAAGTGTCGGCCTTGGGCTCAGGTCATGATCTGAGTTCTGGGTTTGAGCCCTATGTTGGGTTCCCTGCTCAGCAGGGGGTCTGCTTCTCCTTCTGTTCACTTGCGCTCTCTCTTGAAATCTTTTTAAAATGTCTATTTTTTAAAAAGATTTATTTATTTATTTGACAGAGGTNCAGCAGGGGGTCTGCTTCTCCTTCTGTTCACTTGCGCTCTCTCTTGAAATCTTTTTAAAATGTCTATTTTTTTTAAAGATTTATTTATTTATTTGACAGAGGTAGACAGCCAGCGAGAGAGGGAACACAAGCAGGGCGAGTGGGAGAGGAAGAAGCAGGCTCCCAGCGGAGGAGCCTGATGTGGGACTCGATCCCGGAACGTCGGGATCACTCCCTGAGCCGAAGGCAGACGCCTAATGACTGTGCTACCCAGGCGCCCCTAAAATGTCTACTTTTATAATAAAGATTAGAGCAGAAAACAATAATACAGAAATCAAAAACAGTACACATCAATGAAACTAAGATGGTTCTTTGAAAGAATTTGGGTGATGGGCGTTAAGGAGAGCACCTGAGGTGTTATATGCAACTGCTGACTTATTGAACTCTACATCTGAAACTAATGATGTACTATATGTTGGCTAATGGAACTTAAATTAAAAAAAGAGTAAAATTGATAAACCTCTAGCCAGATTTAGCAAAAAAGAGAAGAGATAGGACCCAAATAACATCACGAACAAAAGAGGAGAGATCACAACCAGCTCTGAAGAAATACAATTATACGAGAATGTTATGAACAATCATATGCCAACAAACTAGGCAATCTGGAAGAAATGGATAAATTCCTAGAAAGCTATAAACTACCCAAACTGAAACATGAAGAAATAGAAAACCTGAACAGACCCATAGCCAGCAAAGAAATTGAACCAGTAATCAAAAATCTCTCAACAAACATGAGTCCAGGGCCAGGTGGATTCCCAGGGGGAATTCTACCAACCATTTAAAGAAGAATTGATACTCATTCTTCTGAAACTGGTCCAAAATACAAAAATGGAAGAAAAACTTCCAAACTCATTCTATGAGGCCAGAATTACCTTGATCCCAAAACCAGACAATGACCCCACTAAAAAGAATTACAGACCAATATCCTTGATGAACATGGATGCAAAAATTCTCACTGAGATACTAGCTAATAGGATCCAACTGTACATTAAAAGGATTATTCACCATGGCTAAGTGGGATCTATTCCTGGACTGCAGGGTGGTTCAACATCTGCAAATCAATCAATGTGATATACACTACCTGAATAAAAGAAAGGACCAGAACCATATCATTCTCTTAACAGATGCAGAAAAAGCATTTGACAAAATACAGCATCCTTTCTTAATAAATACCCTCCATCATGTAGGGCTAGAGGGAATATACCTCAATATCATAAAAGCCATATATGAAAGACTCACAATGACTATCATCCTCAATGGGGGAAAAACAGCTTTTCCCCTAAGGTCAGGAACGCAGCAGGGATGTCTGCTCTCGTTACTTTTGTTCAATTTAGTACTGAAGTCCTAACCTCAGTAATCAGACCACAAAAAGAATAAAAGACATTCACATTGGCAAAGAAGTCAAACTCTCACTCTTTGCAGACAACATGAAAGACTCCACCAAAAAGTTGCTAGAACTGATACAGGAATTCAGCAAAGTTGCAGGATATAAAGTCAATGCACAGAATTCAGTTGCATTTCTACATACTAATGATGAAGCAGAAAAGAAAGAGAAATCAGGAAATTGATCCCATCTACAGTTGCACCGAAAACCATAAGATACCAGGAATAAACCTAACCAAAGAGGTAAAGGGTCTGTATTTGGAGAACTATGGAACACTTACGAAGAAATTGAGGAAGACACAAAGAAATGGAAAAACATTCCATGCTTGTGGATTGGAAGAACAAATACTGTTAAAATGTCTCTACTACCCAAAGCAATCTATACATTCAATGCAATCTCTACCAAAATACCATTGGCATTTTTCACAGAGCTGGAACAAGCAATACTAAAATTTGTATGGGACTAGAAAAGACCCCAAATAGCCAAAGTCATGTTGAAAAAGAAAGCCAAAACTGGAGGCATCACAATTCCAGACTTCAAGCTGTATTACAAAGCTGTAGTCATTAAGACAATATGGTACTGGCACAAAAACAGACACATAGATCAATGGAACAGAACAGAGAACCCAGAAATGGACCCTCAACTGTGTGGTCAACTAATCTTCAACAAAGCAGGAAAAAATATCCAATGGAAATAAGACCATCTCTTCAACAAATGGCTTGGGAAAATTGGACAGCCATGTGCAGAAGAATGAAACTGAACCATTTCCTTACACCATACACGAAAACTTGAATGAAAAACCTCGTTGCGAGACAGGAATCCATCCAAATCCTAGAGGAGGAGAACACAGGCAGCAACCTCTTTGACCTCGGCTGCAGCGACTTCTTGCTAGACAATTTGCCAAAGGCAAGGGAAGCAAGGGCAAAAACGAACTACTGGGACTTCATCAAGATGAAAAGCTTTTGCACAGCAAAGGAAACAGTCGACAAAACCAAAAGACAACTGATGGAATGGGAGAAGATATTTGCAAATGACATATCAGATTAGGCTAGTATCCAAAATCTATGAAGAACTTATCAGACTCAACACCCAAAAAACAAATAATCCAGTCAAGAAATGGGCAGAAGGCATGAATAGGCATTTCTCCAAAGAAGACATCTGAATGGCCAACAGACACATGAAAAAATGCTCACCATCACTTGACATCAGGGAAATATCAAAACCACAATGAGATACCACCTCACACCACTCAGAATGGCTAAAATTAACCACTCTGGAAATGACAAGTGTTGGTGAGGATGTGGAGAAAGGGAAGCCTCTTACACTGCTGGTGGGAATGCAAGCTGGTGTAGCTGCTCTGGAAAACAGTATAGAGGTTCCTCAAAAAGTTGAAAATAGAGCTACCCTATGACGGAGCAATTACACTACTAGGTATTTATCCAAAAGATACAAATAGAGTGATTTGAAGGGGCACCTGAACCCGAATGTTTATAGCAGCAATGTCCACAATAGCCAAACTATCAAAAGAGCCCAGATGTCCATCAACAGATGAATGGATAGCTGATGTGGTATATATACACAATAAAATATTACTCATCCATAAAAAGAAGGAAATCTTGCCATTTGCAAGCACGTGGATGGAACTAGAGGGTATCATGTGAAGCAAAATAAGTCAGACAAATTCCATATGATTTCACTCATGTGGAATTTAAGAAACAAAACAGATGAATATGGGGAAGGGAAGGAGAAATTAAGATGAAAACAGGGAGGCAAACCATAAGAGACTCTTAACTGTAGGGAAAAAACAGAGGGTTGCTGGAGGGAAGGTGTATGGGGGCATGGGTTAATTGGGTGATGGGCATTAAGGAGGGCACTTGATGTAATGAGCACTGGGTGTTATATGTAACTCATGAATCCCTAACTTATACCTCTGAAAATAATAAATTTTTTTAACGTCTATTTCTAGCTTACTAACATAGGTTAAAGAAGTCTTAGGATTGGAAAAATAACTGGGGTCAAGGTGAAAGGGAGTTCAAGCTTAACAGGAGATGAACACAACATAGAGGGCAGGAGGGAGGAGGCAGCTCAGCATCCGTGGAGGTGCCGGGAGAAGGTGTCTCTTGGGAGAGCAGCCTTTCCTATTCCCTGGAATGCCCCGAAGGCAGTGTGGGAGTGCCGGCCCTGGGAAGGAATCATGTTGCGTTGCAGCGAGCAACGAGCAACGGTGAGCAGTAGCTGTCGAGAGCACTGACCTACTAGCAGACCAGTGGGTCTTGTTTCCACGGGGGTGGGGGGGCAGAGCCCGACCAGATTCTTTGAGCTCACTGGTGGAAGTGGACGATTGTTGCCTCGTGCAGACTCTGAACCTCTGGGTCTCGCTCCACAGACCTCGAGGTTCAGACTGTGAAGCTGAGAGATCTCAGAATACAGGACAGAGTTTCATCTCTTCTTACAGTTGAAAGATCCTTATTTGAAAGAGAACAAAGATAAGGGACTCTGACAGCTCATTGGTGTTGATAGAAATTTCTGGTTATTTCGTTGTGACGGCTGTCCATTTGCCAGAGGACTAGGTAGGGCGAATAGCCAGTTTTTAAAACTGGAAAAGAAACAAGGTCAAAATGTTGGGCTCCTAGAAGTCTGGCAGCAGTCTTGAGTGAAATCTATACCACTCAGCACATAGGAGATAAAAATTTATTGAATAATGTGTGAAATTGGGGGCAGACTGATAAGCATATTGTGAGCATTTCTGAATGATGCAGAATTAGTAGGAGCGAACCAGTGTGGGTTAGCTAAGAGCGAGTAGTGCCGAGCCAGTCTCAGATGGGAGATAACATGGGGTGGTAGGTCTTATTTTAGGGAATACAGTCGATAGGGATTCTTGTAATGTCCTTGTGGACTAGAGTATAGAAAAAAAAAATCACCATTTCTTCAAAAGCAATCTTTTTTTTTTTTTTTTGGTAAGTCATCAGAATGGACCCCAAGAATGCCACAAGGCTTTCATATTTTCATTAAAAAAAAAAGTGTCCTATATCTGAGGGACNCAATCTTTTTTTTTTTTTTTTTGGTAAGTCATCAGAATGGACCCCAAGAATGCCACAAGGCTTTCATATTTTCATTAAAAAAAAAAGTGTCCTATATCTGAGGGACATACTCTGAGCAATTTCAAGTGCTAGGAAGCTGACAAGAATACCTAAACGGTTGCAGGACCAGTTACGATCTCAATTCAAGTCCACCAAAAAGGTGGAATGTAATTGAAGTAAATGTCTTACCTTTTGGGTTAAACATTTTGACGGGAGTATAGGCTTAAAAAAACAGCAATTCTATAAAAGACCTGTATGTTGACCACATTTACGGAATATAAAGCTTTATAGGAGGAGACGGCCTATAAATTTTTACTTTCCTTTAAAGGCACATAACGTGCCTCCAGCTGCAGTACCCTGCGAGCCCTATCTTGGGGGCCCTGACTCTTTGGAGGGTGTATTGAAGAGCGTGCAGGAGCATACTGGACGGCCAGAGGGCTGGGGGAGGCCTGACTGGGAAACCTGGCAGGGTTGTTCAAAGCCTCTTCCCGTTGGTCTCGTCTGTTCTGGGTGGTCCCCGAGCGCAGCACTAGCTCTGTGGGTCAGGGTGACTGGTGGACAGATTGAACTCCGTTGTGAACAAGCCTGAGGGCTGGGTTAGGGTGTGTCTTCAGTGGGTGGAGAGCAGAATTTGGTAGCCTTTATAACTCAGAGATTTTGCAGTACTGGACAACCTACGCTTCAATTTTGGAGTCACTACCATATGGTTTAGAGATGAGTTTATCATTATAATTTGGGTTGTGTAATACTATAAAAGGAAACCGTGATAGGACGGTCCTTTAAGCGGGAAGGCTCAAGGAAATTTCCAGCGAAGCGAGAGAAACCTTGACTGTTTTTGCAGAGAACAAGTCCTGTGGAATGTACTTGTGGGGATACAATGAGCCTGTTACTTGAACCAGGAGAGCGAGGGGAGAGAGGGCAGGGGACATGGGCAGTGTGTGGAATGTGTCCCCAAGAATGCATTTGCATTGAGTCTGTAAAGGTTGACTCCATTCAATAAATCTTGAAGATAAAACAAAAAGTCCTTTCTCCCTTTGGTAATTCTTTTTGAGCATTTCCGCTTTCCAGTAATCATAGCTTTGATTTCCCAAGAATGCTGTGCCTCTGAGGGAGTCGTGTTTTTCAGAGCGGTTATTAGAGCTGGCGTGGGTAGCTGAAGGCCGTCAGGCCCATGGCTGGCCTGGAGATTTTCTTCAGAAAGAGACCCTGATTGCTCCTTATTTTTGCTCGTGTTGTTTTACTCTAATCTGTAATTTAAAATCCACTATACAAAGAGTCTAAAGAGCGCCAGCTGGATGCTAGTTTAAAGACTTTCTTTTCTTTTTCTATTTTTTAAAATTTTAAATAGGACTGTCAATTTTGGTGTTTGCTGTTTAGAAATTGGTGAGATGCGTCTTTTGGTCTCCTTACTTCAGTGCGTGGGGAGGTTGAAAATGAAATCACCACTTCGAGATTTCTGTTGAAGGTCCCTCCCCCGCCCCAAGTAGGAAAGGGGGTAGGAATTCCTCCACCCCCTTCATCTGACATTGAGGATGGAAGGACCAGCAGGTTTCTGGAATTAGTCCTCTGATTACAGCCTGAGCAGTTGTGATCTCAGGAGTGTGTGCTGGGTGCCTGGCCCTGCCATTCTCTGGGTGTGTTGGGGTCACACGTGGAAGGGAGGAAGGCAGGCGGGGCTAAGACACTGCTGGCACTCGTGGGTCACGGTCAACCACAGAAGGCAGTAAATGGCACCTTCTTGCTGTTTTTGTAAAGCAAATGTTTCACTCACATATAATAATGGCTCTGTCTTGACTTTTGTTTAGTGTTCTTAGTTTGGACTGTATTTTTTTTGGGGGGGGTGGCTTTTCTTGATTGTATGAATCTCTGCCTTTTCAGCATAGATGAAAGCCTTAGGGGCGCCTGGGTGGCTCAGTCAGTTAAGCGTCTGCCTTCAGCTCAGGTCATGATCCCAGGATCCTGGGTTCGAGTCCCACATCTGGCTCCTTGCTTCTCCCTCTGCCTGCAGCTCCCCCTGCTTCTGCTCTCTCTCTCTCTCTCTCTGACAAAAAAAATAAAAAAAATAAAAATAAACTCTTAAGGCTTTCATCTTTTTTTTTTTTTTAATCTTTTACATTCCCTCTAATTGTTCAAATGTCTTAGGCCCACTCATGGACTTTTGCACAAGATCCTTTCTACAGCCCAAGCTTAATAGGACATGAAGTGGACATTTCCAAACTCTGCTCTTGCTTTGGAAGTACAGTTCTTTCAGAAAAGCAATTAAGCAGTGTGTTTAGATATTTTTACTATTTAGGAAAAACCTTTACAAATTTATTCTTTGTCCCAGTAATTTAACTTCCAGGAATCAATCCTAAGGAAATCATATGAAATACAAAAGCTCCACATGTCCATTTTAAAGCATTATTTATAACAATGAGCTCTAATAATATAAACAAACTTTATGTCTAATGGTAAGGGGATTGGTGTTATTTCTTCTTTCTACTTGCCTGTATTTTTTTACCATCTTGTTAAATGTGTTCATTTGACTTGTTCCAGTAAGTCACGGGACTGGATCTTTTATGGATGAGAGGCTAGACTAGATGAGGTTTAAATCACTTTGCATGCACAGCTTGTGTAAGAAAAAAAAGAAGATGCTTGATTTAAAATATCTCTTACTTGTTGAATGTATATCCTGGGGCTTCTGCCCCTGGTAGTATGGGAAGTGGGAGATTTCGGAAGCCCTCCTCTTACAGAATGCCAGCACTGCTGGAGGTAAAACACTGAGCATCCTTTTGAATGTGTGCAGAGAGAACAAGCACTCATAGGAAACCCCGAGCGTCCGAAAAGCTTTTTGTGAGGACTCTGAGCTGAGGCTGGAGCAGCTCCAAGAAAGTTGGCCAGTCTTGGCAACTGCAGGTCATTTTAGGGGTGTGGGCAGGAAAGATGAGCCCGAAAGCCCAAGAGGGGTGGGGACCCCTATTTAAAGCCAGGTCTCTCGGGACTATATTCTTGGTGAAAGAATGGGCCCCAGAAAGTGTGTGCATCAGATTGGGGAGATCACCAGGAAGTTGACGCACCCTGGCTTAGGGCTGGGGGTGGTAGAATTGGTAACCTCAGGCCGGCCCTCTCTTGGGTTTGGGGGTTGAACTGCATTAACTTGTGTAAGAATCCCCAAGCTGGTAAATTTACATGAGAGGGGCCCGAAGCTGGCGATGCCTTTCCTGAGGGATATGCTATACTCAGGTGGCTCAGGATTCTCACATACGGAATGCTCCCGAACATGAGCTCACAATCCAAAACTACAGGCCTCCTGAGAGAGACATCCACCACACTGGAGACTGTGCATACAGTCAGCAGTGGGGTTAGAATGCTGTGATATCAGATCTGTAAAGAACTACTCAAACTGAACACTCAAAAAACCAGTCAAAAAATGGGGAGAAGATATGAGCAGACACCTCTCCAAAGAAGACATACAAATGGCAAACAGACACAAGAAAAAATGCTCAACATCATTAGCCATCAGGGAAATTCAGATCAAAACCACATTGAGATACCACCTTACACCAATTAGAATGGCAAAAATTGACAAGGCAAGAAACAATAAATGTTGGTGAGGATGTGGAGAAAGGGGAACCCTCTTACACTTGGTGGGAATGCAAGTTGGTACAGCCACTTGGAAAACAGTGTGGAGGTTCCTCAAAAAGTTAAAAATAGAGCTACCCTCTGACCCAGCAATTGTGCTACTATACAGATGCAGTGAAAAGAAGGGGCACATGCACCCCAATGTTCATAGCAGGAATGTCCACAATAGCCAAACTATGGAAGGAGCTGAGATGTCCTTCAACAGACGAATGAATAAAGAAGATGTGGTCCATACATACAATGGAATACTACTCAGCCCCCAGAAAGGATGAATACCCACCATTTGCATCGACATGGATGGAACTGGAGGGGATTATGCTAAGTGAAATAAGTCAAGCAGAGAAAGATATGTTCCACTCATATGTGGAACATAAGCAATAGCACGGAGGACCATAGGGGAAGGGAGGGAAATCTGAAGGGGGAGAAATCAGAGAGGGAGATGAACCATGAAAGACTATGGACCCCTGGAAGCAAACTGAGGGTTTCAGAGGGGAGAGGAGTGGGGGAGGGGGTAACAGGGTGATTGAGGAGGGCATGTGTTGGGATGTGCATTGGGTGTTACACGTAGCTAATCATTGAATACTTCATCAAAAAGTCATGATACAGTGGCTAACTGAACATTAAAAAAAAAAAAACCCGAATTTGAAAGCAGCAGAAATGTGTTCTTTGTGTGTGTGTGTGTGTGTGTGTGTGTGTGTGTGTGNACCAGGCTATCCCCTTCCCCCACCCCCTCCCCTCTGAAGTTGTGTGTGTTTAAAGGTATTTTATTCTTCAGTGAAAAGCCTCATCTGGTGGAACTAGTTACAAACCCCTGAATAGGTAAAAATGATCTCTCAGGCAGGTGTGGGATTTTCTGACCTTTGAACAAGAAAGAATTAGTGTTGAGGAAGAAAACAACTATCATCAGTTGTTGTTCCCTTTTCACCTTCATTAAAGAATTTTGTAAACCTAGAGCTTGTGTAACCCTTGGCCATCATCAACTGGGTGAAGAAGATGAGCCTCAAAGAAAGGAAGTGACTTGTGCAAGCACCACGATGGGATTGTGGCTGGGCAGTCAGCAAGGCTCTTCCTCTGGATAACCAGAATTTATAGAAAGGCTCAGTATTTTTGGCTATTGGTACAGAAATGTGTTCTTGATCTTCATTACTCTGTAAGAAGTTAGCCAGAAACTGGATTTATAGCCAATTGTGCTTGATTAAATAATATATGTATAATGAATGATTCAGATTAAAAAATGCTATAAACTTAAATAACAGATCGCTGGATAGAGAATATTAAATATATTTAAAACTATGGGAGACCTACAAGAAGGAATTTAAAACATAAGAATAAAAATGTTACGAAAAAATAGACTTGAAAAATCAGAGTAATGTACATACTCAGTAGACGGTTAGCCATCAGTTTAGTGACATTGAAGACAGAATTCTGGACTGCAAGGTGAATGCGAGTTAGTGAAATTGCACAGAAATGCGTACCTCCTGTGGGAAAGATGCTGGGAGTTGTGGAAGAACACACAAACCAGGGCCAAAGAGAGAACTAGCAAAATCTAAAAGCCAGTAAGTATTACCGAGCAGTGTATAGCCTTCACATGTAGTTGGATTATGTTTCCAAATCATCTTCTTTTACGACAACTCGGGTGTCAAGTAGATGACAAGTAGAGGCTAGTAATTGCTGCCATTCTGAGCACTTGCCGTGCGTAGAGCCTTGTTTTCATACTTTCTCTTCTGTGAGGAGGTGGTGGGGTGTGTGTGTGGGGGCTCTGTCATGTTTCCACCTGTCTGACTCCCCTCCCACCTTGCTGCCCCATTGAGGGACCCCCCCGTCCCAGCAGGACCTGATGTTTGGAGAGCTCTTATGGAGGCTCACTTGTGAATCAGCTTAAACAGAGCTCCCTGACTCTGCGTCCCGCTGGGATATCTGTCTTGGTGGAATCCTCATCTTGTGGGGGAGGGGAGCAGATTCAGGCCAACAGCAGAGGCTCCTGATAAGACGCTGGTGGTCAGTTACCTGCACCCCCAGGCTACTGTGTTTCCAGCACTCCCCAAGGCCCAGCCCTTAGCCTTTCTTTTGATTCTGAAGCCCATGCTTATATTGTTAATGCGTTTCTCTGTCGTTTGTTTTAGCCAGTAACTTTCTTGGTTGTGGCCCTAGAGACTTCACTGATTTAGTAGGTGTTCAACCTTCTGTCTCTCTGATAAGCAAGATGAGGTGTGGAAAAATGATTCTCCACAGGTCCTGGGGTCAGAAGGGTGGAGCTGAGTTGGAAACCAGATCTGGCCTGTGCCAGAGACTGCCCTCACCAGTTTGCCATGTGGCCTGCCTCCATGGGCTTTTCTGTGAGCTGAGACAGCTTGTTCCTTGGGACAACTTGGTCACATCTGCTTTCCTTTCGTGATGATATCTCTGTATACTTCCATATCCTTGGGGTGGAAACTTGCCAAAAGTTGTTTGTATATAAATGTAAATTATACTTTTGGATTCTCTTAGCGGTTTCCTTTTTTTTTTGAAAGGTTTTATTTATTTGAGAGAGAGATCACGAGCAGCAGTGAGGGGTAGAGGGAGAAGCAGACTCCCCCATAAGCAGGAAGCCCAATGCGGGACTCGAACCCAGGGTCCTGGGATCATGACCTGAGCCAAAGGCAGACACTTCACTGACTGAGCCACCCGGGTGCCCTCTTATTGGTTTCCTATTGTTGCATAGTAAGGTACCACAAATTTAGTGGCTTAAAAATACACATCTATTTTCCCTGTTTGCATAGGGCAGAAGTCCCCGCATCATGTACCTGGGTCCTCTGCTTGGAATATCACTAGGCTGAAATAAAAGTGTCAGCCAGGCCTTGTTCTCACCTGAAGCTCAAATTCCTCTTCCAAGCTCACTAGTTGTTGGCAGGATTCCATTCTTTGAGGTTGTGAGACTGAGGCCCTCAACATCTACAGGCTACCTGCCCTTGCCTATCGTGTGGCTCTTGTCAACATGGCAGTCACTATTTCAAAGTCAGTAGGAGAGTTTCTCTGCCACTACTTGTCTCTTTGCTATTAAAGGGATCACCTGATTAGGTCAGGCCCACCCAAGATAATCTCTCCTTTGATGGACTCAAACAGATTTGGGACTTTAATTACACATGCACAAATCTCTTCCTCTTTGCCTTATAGTGTAACCTAGTTGTGAGAGTGATATTGTGTCCTATTCATTAGTCTCATTCACTATTCAAGGGGAAGGGATTATAGAGTTTGTATAGTAAGGAGGGGGAATCTTGGGGGCCATCCTAAAATTCTATCCACCACACTGCTCTAAACATTTGCTCATTTATTTTTTTTTTTAAGATTTTATTTATTTATTCAACAGAGACAGCCAGCGAGAGAGGGAACACAAGCAGGGGGAGTGGGAGAGGAAGAAGCAGGGCTCCTAGTGGAGGAGCCTGATGTGGGGCGATCCCATAACGCCGGGATCATGCCCTGAGCCGAAGGCAGACGCTTAACCGCTGTGCCACCCAGGCGCCCCTAACATTTGCTCATTTAAAGCTCAAAGAATTGCAGGGGATAGTAACAATTTTCCTTACGGAGCTTACATTCCTTGCCTCCTCAAGCTCCCTCATTAGTACTTTATTAGGAATGTCACCAAAATCCCTATAAGGGAATGAACTTCAGTACGACTTTGAGCATAAGTGAAGAGGGTAATAATTTTGGTCAATTTTGAGCGCGTTGGGGTTTTATTGAATCTAAAGCATTCCAGGCATGCAGTTGAGACGTGGCTACTCCAAGTGTCATCCATAGATGACTGCGGATCTGTGAGCTGTTGGCTGGCACTTGACAGTGAGCGAAGTACAGAACCTGAGAGAGAGCATTTAGAAACAGTCACAGTTATCTCTTTTAACTACACTTCTCTTAATTGTGCTTCACAGATGATGCATTTTTTAATAAATTGAAGGTTTGTGGCAACCCAGTGTCAAGTGAGTCTCTTGGCGCCACGTTCCCAACATCTGTTGGAATGGTTCATGTCACTGTGTCACATTTCGGTAATTCTTGCAGTATTTCAGACTGTCTCATTATTAGTTACAGTGGTCTGTGATTGGCAGTTACAACTTGCTGAAAGCTCAGGTGATGGTTAGCAAAAATTTTAAGCAATAAACTGTCTTTTAATTATTTTCTACTTTTTTTTGGATGCAGTGCTATTGCTTAATAGATGATGGTATAATGTAAACATAACTTTTATACGCACTGGGAAGCCAACAAATTCATTTGTCTCCCTTCGTGATATTCACTGTAGGCGTTGGCTTAGAGCCGAGCCTGCAGTATTTCCAGGGTACGCCTATAGAATAACGTAACATTGCTAGAGTATGCAAGCATGAGGTCAGTAGACAGTCCTGTTGGCCAGGGTGTAGAACAGATGGGGTGTTGCTGGACTGATGCGTGGAGTTACACACGGCCTAGGCTGTGCGTCAGTCACGTGGTTTATAACTGTGTTTCATGGTGTTATTTTATTCTTATTCAACTTTATTGAGGGATACCTTATGTTCAGAAGCATGCACCCATTTAAGTGACAGTTTGATGAGCTTTGACAAATGTATACATCCACATAACAACCACGACCACAGTCTATGTTCCTGAGGTTTTCTTGTGCTTCTTCTCAGTCCATTGACATTTTGTCCATTTCCCACCCTTCATCCTTGAGCCACTGGTAATCACCGACATGCTTTCTGTCACTATGGGTTAGATTTATCTTTTCTAGAGTGTCACAAAAATGGATTTATTCACTACTTTTTTGGGGGGAGGGGTCTGGCTTTTAGTTAGCATAATGATTTGGAGACCCATCGAAGCTTTGTGTTATCAGTAGCTTATCATTCTCCATTGCTGATGACTAATCCATGATATGGATGGACCACAATTTGTATAAAATGTCAAATGTTGATAGATTTTGGGTTGTTCCTGGTTTTTAGCCAGCATGAGTAAAGCTGTTGTGAAGATACATGTACAAGTTTCATATATTTTTTACCTTTCTTATGTAAATAGCCAGGAGTGGAATTGATGGGTCATTATGGTCAATGTATGTTTAACTTTGTAAGAAACTGACAGTTTTTTTCCAAAATGATTATACCATTTTACATTAATAACAGCAGTGTATGAAAGTCCCAGTTGCTCCACATCCCTGACAACACTCAATATTCCAGTCTTGCTAGTATTAGTCATTCTAAGAGGCTTCTTATGATATCTCATTTTAGATGTTTTTTTTTTTTTCCTCTAATGGTGTTGAGCATCGTTTTAGGTGCTTTGTGGCCGTCCAGGTATCTTCTTTGTGAAAGATCTATCCAAAATCTTTGCCCCTCCCCCAACTTTATTATTATTATTATTATTGGGTTGTCTTTATCAAATTATGAGTTCTTCATGTATTCTGCATACCTGTCTTTTGGCAAATGTACATTTGGACTGTTTTTTTTTTTTATGGCTTGTTTTCATTTTCTTGAAGTATCTCTCAAGGAGCAGAGGTTTTAAATTTTGATGGGGTCCAGTGTATTAGCGCTTTCTTCTAAGCTTAAATCTGTTTGTATTCTACTTAAGACGTTTTTGCCTATCCTGCTATTACAAAAAATCTTTTCCTTGGTTTTCTGATGGAAGCTTTGTGGGTTTAGGTCTGTATCTTGGTCTGTGATTCAGGGTGTGAGTTGATTTTTATGGATAATGTAAGGTATGGACATCCAGTGGCTTAAATCACTTTTTCTATTGAATTCTACTGGCCCCTTTGTTGAAAATCAACAACATGTGTGTGGTTCTAGGGGTAGAGTCTGTGTTCTCTTCCCCTACTGTCTGTTTTTGCTTAGGACAATACCATGCTGTCTTCCCTGTCGTTCTACAGCACTCGTGGAAATCACGTAGTGCAAGTCTTTGAAATTTCTTTGGTTCTTCTATAGCCTTTGCATTTCCATATGCATTTTAGACATCAGATTGTGGATTTCTACGAAAACATGGGATTTTGACTGACATTGCAGTGAATCTGTAGATCAATTTGAGGAGAATTGACAACTTAATCTCAAGTCTTGGTACAAGGCTTTTTTTAAATACATATCTCCATTTATTTAGACCATCTTTAATTTCTCTCTGCAGTGTTTTATAGTTCTCAGGGTACAGGCCTAAACACATCCTTGAAGTGTATCCCTAAGTATGTCATTTTTGGATGCTATTATACATTTAAATTTCCAATTCTTATTGCTTATATATAGAAATAAAATTGATATTTGTATATTGGCCTTTTATCCTGCAGTTTTGCTATACTCCTTTATAACAGCCTTATAAAATTCCGTTAAATATTCTAAATGCTTAATTGTCTCCTATGTGAATAAAGATAGTTTCTTAAAGCTCAGTGTTTGCTAAATATTTTTCAGTAAATGTATATTGATTCTAACTTTAAGGATGGCAAAGCACATGTCACTGAACTTTTTTTGCAAAGGAAAAACTCCTGAATGCATAGTAGTAGTAAACAATGCAGTGACGGCAGAAGCCATTTTGAGAGCAAAGATTTTATATTAGTTTTTGTTGGCTGTATGGACCTTCGTACATTTAGTTTTATAACCATAATTAGCCAAATAAACTGCTTAAGCACAATGTGTTATTTTGTGAGAATGTACTGGCTGATGGAGAGAGAAGAGCATGGATACTTAGAGCATTAACAGATAAACCAAAAAATATATTGAAAAACAAAGAATTATTTGAAAATATCCAGTTAAGAGTTGCCAGACTCAGGTGTTCACTGTTGCACGTGTCAACTTTAGTACATCGTGGGCTTCTTATTAAATAACACTTTGATTTGCTAAGAATCGAAAGACATGCGCACCTGGGTGGCTCAGTTAAGTGGCTCTTGATTTCGGCTCAAGTCATGATCTCGGGGTTGAGAACGGGCTCTGCGCTGGGCGTGGAGCCTGCTTGAAATTCTCTCTTTTCTCCCTCTGCCCCACTCCCCCAAGACAGTTGTTGAGACTGGCATCAGAAATGCTTGCGTGGAAATGGTGGGTGAATCTAGGGCAAAGAAGCTGACTCAAGTATCACTTTCCAATGATATATTCTGAAAACTAGCTAGTGCCACAGAAAACCAATCCATAGAACAAATAGTAGAGAATTTTTTGTTATAGCTTGAAGAAGATGCAATTTGCTGGTGTGGCAATTCTAGTAAACGTGTAATATGAGCATGATGTTGAGATGGGAGAAATTCTCAGCTTTCCTGATTAACACAACTCACCCTGAACCATATAAAACTGCAGAAGTACGTGGTCAACGAGTGTACTTTGGGATTTCTTTTATGTAAGAGAGTGTGTTCTGACAGAATAAGAGAATATTCTAGAGCAGGTGCATGGATTAGGGAGGTTGTAACGCAGTGTGGATCATGCACTCCCTCCTCCTTTTTCAGAGGCTTTAAAAGCCGTAATAGGAAAAATGTCATCTGGACTAAACAGGGTGCTTAGCGGTGTAAGAATTGTAAATTATATAAAGGCAAAGGTGTTAAAGTGTATCCTCCCTTTTATATGATATGGATGCTAATCATTAAAAACTATTACTGAGTGCTGAGGTGTGATGGTTACCTATGGAAAAATTCTGTGGTAAAGGAACTGCAAAATAAGTTGTTAGTGTTTCTCGGAGACCAGGAACCCGCTTGCTCTCAGTTCTTTGAAGATAGCAGTTAGTCAGACTTAGTTGTTGGAGATCCTAGGTGTTATAAGCTGCACGCACAGAGGAAGGCATCATGTTTTTAAATGGCAGGTAAGATCAAAGGGCAAAAAGAAGTTTGTAAGAACAGAATCCACAGACGGCTGTGTTAGGTTCCACGATTCAGCTACAGTTATCGGTGAAGTAGGTAATGATCTTGACATTGAACGTCTAGGAAACATTATCACTGAATACCTTCTGAATTTGAACATTTTGAATCTGATTTCCTATCAAAAGAATCAATGCTTGGGAAATTTATGGATCTGGCATTTAATTATTTCATCAAAAGATAATTTAAATTGAGCTGTAACTGCACAGGGTAGATGGAGAACTGGCAACTATTATAGGATTGAAGTTGGGTTTTGGAAATGCAGCATCATTCACTTTTGTTTTGAATAAAAGCTAAGAAGGAATGTTCTGGGTTTGTCAAAGTCATGCTCAATTCTCTTCCCCTCCTATTTCCGTCAGCATACCTCTCCATAAGACTGGTTGCTACAATGAGTGTTACTAAACAAAATACAGAAACAATTTAGATATATGTTATTCCTTAAGAGTAATTTCGCTGATACCAAGCTAAGTTAATAAGTGAAAACTAAGGTAGTTTTTCTCATGAAAGACCTTGAATGCTGATATATGTAGCTTTTCTTCACCGTACGTGTATTAGGCTCTAATGTGGGAATCTGTTTCACTTGGGACTTTTTGTTTGCACGACGACAAAGTTGTGAGTGTCTTAGTGACTTTCTACATTAATTGCCCATGTACTTTCTTTTAGATGCTTATATGTGTAATTCTTTTCACATTAAGTCTTTTATTTTTTCATTTTTTTAATGTTTTTTATTATATTATGTTAGTCACCATACAGTACATCCCCGGTTTCTGATGTAAAGTTCGATGATTCATTAGTTACGTATAACACCCAGTGCACCATGCAGTAGGTGCCCTCCTTACTACCCATCATCAGTCTATCCCATTCCCCCACCCCCCTCCCCTCTGAAGCCCTCAGTTTGTTTCTCAGAGTCCATAGTCTCTCATGATTCATTCCCCCTTCTGATTACCCCACTTTCTTTATCCCTTTCTTCCCCTACCGATCTTCCTAGTTCTTATGTCTTTTAGATCCTATTAATGCAGAATTTTGTGGATCGAGACTAATGATAAAACATTTGGTATTTATTCGTAGGTCCTGTTTTATTTCCTTTGCTAGTACTTTGAGTGTAATTGACAAAAGCATTGGTTAGCATGTATTGGAAATTATAACCTAAAAAACATTTCCTCCAACATGGATAGTCAGAGAAGCACTTAAGGGATCATTTTGGTTTTTCTTTGAGAGCATTTATTTTAGGTGGCACATCCCCTGGACTGCCCACTGTGTCCCACCTCTACAGAGGTGGCGCTCAGGGGCGCCTCAGGACCTGTTACCGGCAGGTTCCACCACGGGGCTGTGGCGAGCCTCGCCGAAGACTAGACTGTAGAAGGCGTTATCCAGAAATACAGTTGACCTTAGGCATACCAAGCACACTAGCATGGCGGGTGTTGTCAGCAGCTGCTTTTGCCTCTGTTCTGAGGACGGGCCAGCACCCCGGTCCTGCGTCCGCATGCCCTCCCTGACGCCATCAGCAGGGGACGTGCTTACAGGTCACCAGCTACTGCTGCTTCGTACTTCCCAAAGGCAGGGACCTTTTTTTCTTGTGTCCTTCCTTCCCCTGAAGCACTGGAGGTGAATTGTCATCTATGATTTTTACATTCTCCTCTCCCACTGGCTCCCCTGATAACAGGCTTCCGTGCTTTTCCCCTCTTTTTTTTCTGGCAGCTGCTGTGGGTCCTCTTTTGGTTCCTGGGGTCACACTCCCCCTTGGGCCTTTGCTCAGGTCTTACTATGTCCATTCTCCTCCAGCTGTGGCTGCAGTAGCCTTTCTAATCAGACCCAAGTTCCTCCCCTCTGGCCCGCACCTGGGTCAGCCCACGGATGTCTTGTCCAGCAGGCCCCAGACTCAGCCTCGCCACAGTTTAGTATCCCCCTTGTCAGCAAAAGCTGCTGGTGGTCCCCCACCCAGCTGGCTTCCTTCTCCACCCACTGACCAGTCTTGGAGACCCATGCCTGGCATCACGGCCGGGAAGCCCTCCAGCCTTGCTCTCTGTTCCAGTTCCCAGCCTGACTTGGCTCTGGCCCTCACGGTCTGACAGATGCTGTGCCCCATTCCTGTCACTCCTCTAGCTCACCCTTCACTCAGACACTTGAGCTTTCACGTAAAAAAAACAGTTCTAATCCTGACCTGACCTCTCGGTGGCCTTGGGGTGAGGCCCAGACCCTCCACATCCTGGCCCGAGCCTGTCTGGTGTCACCTTGGGTGACTCCGTGTCCACCTTGAACTCCAAGTCATGCCGAACGCAGTCAGATGCTGATATGGGCCATGGTGGGTTCATGTTTTCTGCCACAGAACAAAGCGAATCTAGCGGCTCCTGGAAATGTGGCGCGGGAGAGAATGGACAAGTTTCTAGCCCGCAGAGGAGGCCGGATGGAAGGAACAGTACAGCACCTTATTGACCAGCACAGGTTGTAAGGGGCCCTTTATGGATTTTAAGAGTGCGCTCTCACTGCAGCTAAATGTATCATTTTTCTGAAGACTTTCATCCAGATCCATCCCCAGCCTTGGACCCTCTGGCATCTTTCTGAAAAGTTCTTAAGTTGGTCAGCCATGGATTTCCTCCCTGGGGTTGCCTGAGGGCAGCTGGATCACTGCCTCTCTTGGCTCTTTCTTCCCCAGGGCCTTGTTAGGTGCCTGGTCAGCTCTTTGGATTCCCCCCTGGATTTAGCAGAGAAGTCACTGAATGCTTGAGGAATGATAAATCCATCTTCCTGCCGTCTAGGACTCGGCCGTTGCTTCTCAGATCTTAACGTACATGTGAGTCTTGCAGGGATCTTGTCAAGATGCAGGTGGTGCTTCAGTAGGTCTGGTGGGACTAAGGCTCTGTGCTCCTCACCAGCTCCCAGGTGATGCTGGTCCAGGCTCCACACTTCGAATAGCTCTGGATTCAACTAGTAACCGAAGAAAAA
This sequence comes from Ailuropoda melanoleuca, assembly GCF_002007445.2. Lineage (NCBI taxonomy): Eukaryota > Metazoa > Chordata > Mammalia > Carnivora > Ursidae > Ailuropoda > Ailuropoda melanoleuca. Next base: position 70,382,526 of record NC_048231.1, read on the forward strand.
ATAGGGGGGACCTTCAGGTTCAGCCAGCCACGTGCTGTGAGGTCTGGCTCAGCTGTTGCCTCCTGTGCGAGGAGCAGGCCCCAGGGCATTTCAGGAAGCCATTCCACATCCACCCCAGGGGGGAGCCTTTTCTTCCTGATAGAAGATGGGGCTGCCCACCTGATCTCCAACCCCCTTTCCTTGTTTGAGGCGCCCCTGCACATGGGATGGAAAGGGAATGAGGTGCTGTCCTGGTTGGGTGCTGGGACCAGCTGACTGTACATCTGGAAAATGACCGGACAACCTCCAAAGCCCTCCATGTGCTCCTATTCAGCCACCAAGACCCCGAGGCTCACCCGTTGCTGCTGGTCCCCAGGGGGTAGATTAACTTGAGGCAGCAGTGGCTGGGGTGGAGTTCTAAAGTTTTTGTTAATGGACTTCAGCACCTTTATGGTAGGAAAAAAACATCCAATCTGTAGTAAACTCTATGAATATCTTCTCACATATCAACATAGTTCACATACTTGTCATTTTTAAATGGCTCAGTAGTTCCATTCCCTCAGGTTGCCTGGATAAGGCCATGTGGGGTCATTCCCCTGAGGCTGGCACTTGGCTCACCTCCAGGTTTTTTTTCCTTATATTTTCAGTGCTGGGGTCGTGTCTGCTGAGATTCTCCCCAACCCCCATTACTGGCTTGGATAACCTTTAAAAATCGGGAACTTATGTGCTCATGTCATCTAGTTACATGATTTTTTTTTTTAAAGCTTTATTGCGGGGGGGGAGAACGTGTGCGTGCGCGCATGAGCGAGGGTAGGGGCAGAGGCAGAGGGAGAGAAGCCTCAAGCCGACTCGTTCCCGAGCACTGAGCCAGATCCCAGGGCCTGAGCAGAAATCACGAGCCGGCTGCTCTAGTTACGTGATCTTAGAGCCCTGCTATATTTTTGTTTTATTTGACAATTTTTTTTGCATTCATAGTTATATGATCATTTGTGTGGTTATGTATTTAAAGTCCATTCCCCCCCCCCAAATTCTCTGTTCCATAGGATGGTTGGTCTCTCTCTCTCTGCCATTGCAACATTCTCCTCACCTAGAACACTGCCTAGTTCTAGGCATGTAGGAGCTCAGTCAAGTGGGTCACACGAACAAGGATGTGCTCCATAGCGGGACTGCACGCATGGTCAGCTGCGCCTCCCACTGGCTCTACTTGGCCGCCAGTAGGCAGTAAGTGTCTGTATGGACCCGGCATCATGTCAGACGCTGGTGCAGAGTGCTGTGCGTGGACCCTGTCTTCAGGTAGCTTAAGTCCAGCTGGGAGACTTGATTGTTTGAAGTGCTAGCAAATGTGGAAGTACGGGGATCTTTGGGAACATAGAGGAGGAGGGCCAGACTCTGAGACCCAGGGGTCTAAATGAAGTCTGCTTGGAGACAGGGAGGCCTCGGTGGGGAGTCCAGAAGAGTTCACACATGTCCTGATAGCCCTGTTGCAGGCTGGGTGTATGATAGCTGTTGTAGCAGGCAGAGCCTTCCCTGGCAGGATTCTTCTTGGCTTTGTGTTTGCTGGTGGGCTCCTTAATTTTGATTTCTAAGGTCATTATAGAGATGGTACATGGGGAAACCGCATGTCATGGTGGAAGCATCATTCAAACAGCTGGCTGTGCAAATGCCTTTATGAGGCTTAATTATAAGCTCCAGCTTTCTCTCACATTTCAGATGAAGTGCCTGCCCTGGGGAACAAAATGTACCTTCTCAGAATGAGGGACTCCTTGAATTTGTTCGGTAGAGCTAGAAGAGACCTTGGTTAAGTTAGTGACACGTTGCTTGATAGAAAAAAGTCCTCCCCCACACCCCCCACCAAAAGTAGAAAGGCTAAGCCAAGCTATGCTAAGTTAGGATTCAGTTCATGAAAGACAGTGACTAAAACTGAGGAATAGAATAAAAAATGACTGATTACGGAGTGTTTCCTTTATGAGTCACTCTGTGAGAGAGCGTCATTATTTTTCACAATTTAGAAATGACATTGCTAGCGTCTGGAATACTCAGCACCTTCCAGACACTGGACGTTCCACGTGTTCTTGGATTGCCCCTCCTGGTTCCCATTCCCCCACATTCCCCTTCCTGTTCCCTCTGTTTCATGTGATGTGTTTGCAAGATAGTGGTTCAAACATTCTTCTAAGTATGTGGCATTCTTTGAGATGAAAAGAGTCTGTCGAGGCTAACAGGTTTTTTTTTTTTTCTTACAAGGTATTTCAATGATAATGTTTATCATACATAGAAATGTGTTTCCATATTTAGCTTAAAAACAGTGGATTTTACTCCTCATTTCTTTATAAATGGATTTCCCCTCCTAGATACTTTTTTTTAATTGGATTTTTTTTTTATTGGATGACTTCTTACACTGATAGACTTATTTTTCATCCAGTCTGTTTCTCTCTTACCTTAAGTAGTTGTATAGAAAAACACAGGCAGATTACCAAGAAATGAGGATTTATTGGGGGAAACTTTGTTTAAATATATTTTAATTCTGCCTTTTGAAATAATTGGAGACCTTCCCCCCCATTACAAGAATAGTACATAGACTTTCTGTGTGCCCTTCACCCAGCTTACCCAAATGTTAACCTCTTACAAACCATAGTATCAGCATCCAAATTAGGAAATTGATAATGCTATAATACTACCAACTATTCTATACACTTTATTCAAATTTTGTCAACTGTCCCACTTTTTTTTCCCCCCCAGTTCCAGGGTCCAACTCAGTCTTCAGTCCAGGATCCCGCGTCTCACAGGTGTCACATCTTCCTAGTCTCTTCTGCTTTGTGGCCATTTCTTCGTCTTTTTCTTTGATGACCTTAACATGTTTCAAGAGTACTGGCCAATTATTTTGTAGAATGAGCCTCAGAATGGATTTGTTGGATGGTTCCTCATTATTGGATTCAAGTTACATGTTTTTGACCAACATATGGTAGAAGTGTTGTGTTCTTCTTCGTTTGTCAGAAAAGGTGGCACGTTAGAGTCTGTTTCATTGCTGCAGATGGTAACTTTGGTCATGTGGGTCAGGTGTTGTCTGCAAGCTCTTGCCCCTTTGTCATTAATAAACATCCTGCCAGGAGGTCCTTTGAGATGAAGCAATATTCTGCTTTTCATCATACTTTTCAATTCTCTTTGTAATTCTTGCCTGTGACAATCAATACTGTGATGTTTGCCTAATGGTAATTTTCTCTCTTATTTGCATTTATGAATTGAAATTCTGTAATGGATGTCTTCCCTTCTTTATGTGTTTATGTATTAATATCACCATGAATTTAGGGATATCTGTTTCATTCTATGGGTTCTAACCCATTATTATCATTTATTCTCCAGTTTTTCCAGACTTGACCTTTGGGAGATCATTCATGTTGACTCCTGTGTCCTTTAGATATTCTCTCATTATATTTTTTTGGACTTAAGAAATTTTTCCCATCTTGAGATGTTTTATGCTCATCTTGCGTTTATCCTGTTCAGTCCTGGAAGCTGTGGTTTCTCCAAGGAGCTCTGTTGCCTTTAGTGGAGAGTGGTGTCTAGAGAACAAGATCCCAAATGCTAGGTGTGCTCATTGATCCTGGAGTGTCATTGGTTTTTATACCTTCTCAGAGCACAGAACTAAAAAACATGTTTTTGTGTAAGTATGTACATATGTGTGTGTATGAATTCACACACTTCCCTATCTCTATGTATCCAAATATTGAGTTTGTAATGAAAGGACCTATTCTAATCTGCCCACACAGGGCTTATTCTGGTCTTCCCCCTTTTTCTTATTCGTAACTCCTTTCTCCATCAAAAAGAAACCTGGCTCCCGTTAGCCACAATGTGTTTACTTATTTACTCAGTCTTAGAAAGCAGAATAAAGTGCAATAGTTTCTGAATCATTAACCCATGCACTTATGGGGGGGAAAACTAAGTAGAGTATAATAGTTACTGTATAGTCCTTTCATCTTTAGCTTTACAGGATCTAGTCAAGATAGGTTCTTTGGAGAATATATCAATTACATACTTATTTCTTTACTCATTCTTTCAGTGTGGTTAAATTATTCATTTGTAACATGCTTAGATCTGTTTCTTTTTGCACTCCATTTTGGGTTCCTTTTACAACTTGGTTGATTTTAATTATTTTTTTTGAAAATGTGAGAAACTAAGCACAATTTTTTTTAAAAGATTTTATTTATTTAATCGACAGAGATAGAGACAGCCAGCGAGAGAGGGAACACAAGCAGGGGGAGTGGGAGAGGAAGAAGCAGGCTCATAGCGGAGGAGCCTGATGTGGGGCTCGATCTCACAATGCCGGGATCACGCCCTGAGCTGAAGGCAGACGCTTAACCGCTGTGCCACCCAGGCGCCCCCTAAGCACAATTTTTTAAAAATAATTTTTATTTTGTTATATTAGTCACCATACAGTACATCCCCAGTTTTTGATGCAATGTTCCATGATTCATTATTTGCATATAACACCCAGTGCACCATGCAATATGTGCCCTCCTTAATACCCATCACCAGCCTATCCCAATTTTAAAAATCGAAACAATTCAAAAAGGGGTACTCAGAAGTGTTGCTTTCCCCTTCACCCATCATGTTACCATCCCCCCTTCCTTCCACATTGTTCCCAGCACAGCCTGTAGGTAACCAATCTGTTTTTCATCTATCATTCTGTATTTCTTATTGCACAAATGAACAGATACATGAATAGTATCTCCTCTTTCTAACGTGAAGGGTAGCAATACTATAGATACTCTTTTGCCCTTTTTTTTAAAGAGAATGCCATGGAAATCCCTTCCTATCAGTTCGTTGAGATCCTCCCCATTCTTCTTTATAGCTGCCTCGTATTCCATTGTGTGGATGTACCAGTTTATTCAACCCTCCTATGTAAGGCATTTAGGTTGTTTTCAATATATTGCAATTACTGCACGGAATAAGCCTCTTGTGTGTATATTTTCATGTTGCAGGAGGCGTATGGTCAGGGTAAATTCCTAGGAGTAAAAGATAAAGGGCCTTTCCAGTCCAGATGTGGTAGGATAATTTAAATAGGACAGGCCTATCCGACTGACTCGTGTGTCCCTGAGGTGGTGGGCTGTGATGACAGTCAGGGCTTATGGAGAGGGCCGTGGAGGGCATGGTAGTTCTCCGGGAGGACCCATTGTCCCTTCTCTCCTCCTGTCTTCTAGGGCAACAGTACAGTGTAGTGGACAGAGAATGGTGGCCAGCCTGGGATTTAGATAACCATGCTTCCCAGGCTGCGTCAGGGACATACGGGCTGCTCTTCATGGTGGTGCATGAAATGATCTCTTTTAGGGAACGAGCCTGGGCTGAGATGGGGGGCTGGGTTAAAAACTTCTGGGTTTGAGTCCTGCCCTGAGTTTCGGTGGTATGACTCATAAGCAGGCTTTTTATTTAACCAACCTGCAAAATGGCGGAAATAAATACTAATGTATGGAAAGTACATTTCATGGTGTCTGGTAAGGTTGTTAGGGTTGGTCTGAGGAGTAAAGAAATCGTAAATGGAGTGGTCAACACTGAAACGTATTTCCCTTCTCCACTCTCAAATCCGGTTCAATTTATTTAAAGTCAGAAGAGGGATTCTCTGGGGATATACTGTATGGTGACTAACATAATATAATAAAAAATCATTAAAAAAAAAAAGAAGAGGGATTCTAAATCATTCCACTGACCATCAGTCTGTGTTTAAAATGCCTACAAAAATAAGGTTTGTTTCATTTCAATGTCTGATAGCCTGGCTACGGGTGTGATTAGAAAGGTTTGGGCCTCTGCCTCCTCTTGGATTTCCTCTTTCCCGTGGAGGATGGCTTGTTGGGTGAGTTCCAGGAACTGGGGCATTTCCAGGTAGTTACCACTGAGGCTTTTTATCTGGTTAGCCAACACAATTGCGATTATGGATTTTGATACAGTCAGGTTGAAAATGAAGTTGCAAATGTCTTCCAGGGTTTTCCACTGTTTTTGTTGCATCCAGAACACTGAAGCCTTCCTTGAGGCTTGTACTGGCGAACGGATGCCCCAGCTCCTATGCTGGGTCAGGCTTGGAGGGCAGGAACAGGTTGCTCGGATACGAGAGGGTTTAGAATTGCCCAGGAATTGACCGTGGTTCATCCTGCAACAGGTACAGGACTGATCCATCTGGGGTGAACAAAGTGTGTGAAAACCAGATCTCAAAATGTGATGTCACCCCGGGCCACCACTTGGGGCTCCGGAATGCTGGGAACCTGGTCTCCCTGCCATCTAGAAGGGCCCTGGGGGTTATCAGAATGACGGATCATCAGTAGTGACAGTGACCTCACCAGCAACATGAGAAGCCAGCAGCAGAATCAGGCTATCTTTTCACAGCTTTAAATCTACGTATTGATTTCTCTTACTCAGCAGCAGGAGCTCTGCGGGCATTTTCCTTTTCCAGCGCGCCGTCTCATCAGCTCTGGAGACTGCTCCCCAGGGAGGTCCTGGGGTAATTTCTCATTGACAAGTCTTGCCTCATTTTAATCCGCATGTCCCAAATTGAACCCTTTTGAATAGAAAGGCTTTGCAAGTCAGGATCTGAAAGTAAGTGGAACTGAGGGAGGCCCCCCCCTCCATTGGGGAGGTCATGAAATCACAGCTCATGCATGGTCGGTCCTGGAGGAAAGCTGCTCTTCGCCCTGGCCAGCTTCTCGTGACCCCCTCCCTGCGCCCTCGGTGTAATGGGTGCTCCAGGAGCGGTTGTATCTGCCTCCCTCGACCAGAGAGCGTTAGTGCAAGGTGATTGTCATCTTCATTGATTTGTCTAGTTTGTGCATGGCCTTAAGTCTTCCACAATAGAAGGGTATCCAAATGAAGAGAACGTCTGGGATGTAGGTGCAGAGAGGTGGGGCTGCTTTGGACTTTTCTCACTGGGAGGCTGTGGAGCGTGCGACAGGGGCCCTCGGGTCTTCGCCTTGGGCCTGCTGTGATCACCCAAAAGGCCTTGCCACGCAGCGCCTGTGGCAGCTCCTCTTTTGAATTTGAGATGGACTTCTTTCAAACACCAGTGTCTTTACGACGCAGAGCTTGGAGTAAGTGGTGCGAACTTCTGTAGGGCAGCATTCCTCACACTGGAACCTCTGGGAGGAATGGGGGCAGCGCCTTCACTGCCCGCCTTTTCCCAAAGTGTTGAAATCTTTTCTTGTTTCCTTAGCCTTCTTTTAGAAACTCACTTGGACTAGGCCTTCCACTTTCTAACGATCAGTGATCCATATGAATGTAGTAGTTCATTTCCCAGATGTTTGAGTAAGAATGAGGCTCAGGATGGGGACCATTAATCCTGCAGGCTACTTCTGTGTCCTTGAGGATCCTTGGGGTATGAGCACGTGTTGGAGGGGCCCAGACCAGAGCATCTCTCAGGATGCCATCATCGACATACCTCTGTGCTTGGTCTGGGAATGATGTTGGTTTGGCCTTGGTATGTGACAGGTGTCCAGGCATCATCAACCTGACCGGGTTCAATTTGACCACACGAGCTGGTCTTTAGGTAGCAAGGCTGGTGTGGACCTCATGCTTCTCTTTACCTCCAGTATAGTTATCAAAAGGGTTGGTGGAGTTGGGGAGGAGGATAGGCAGTTCCAGCCTCAGGAAATTTTCTACAATATGACAAAAGCCAACCAATGTCCCCAGTTGGCTTTTGTAGCATTATTTATCATGAAAATCTGAAAGCAAACTTAATTGCAACAGGATAAGTTCAAGCAAACTATCAATTTAATGGAATATCATGTAGTCACTAACATCATTTTTAGTGTAGCCTCCTGAAAAAGGTTTTTAAGGCATATAAAAGCAGATTTTTTACTTTAAAAAATTTTTTATTTTATTTAAATTCAATTAATGTAAGTGAATTACCAGTTTCGGAGGTAGAGTTCAGTGATTCATCAGTCTTATATAACACCCAGGGCTCATTACATCACGTGCCCTCCTAATGTCCATCACCTAGTTACCCTATCCTCCCACTCCCCTTCCCTTCAGCAACCCTCAGTTTGTTTCCTATAGTTAAGAGTCTCTTATGGTTTTTCTCCCTCTGATTTTGTCTTACTTTATTTTTCCCTCTTTTCCCTTATGATCCTCTGTTTTGTTTCTTAAATTCCACATAAGTGAGATCATACGATAATTGTCTTTCTCTGATTGACTTATTTCACTTAGCATAATACCCTCCAGTTCCATCTGCCTCATTGCAAATGGTAAGATTTCATTTTTTTGATGGCTGAGTAATATTCCAGTGTGTGTGTGTGTGTGTGTGTGTGTGTGTGTGTGTGTGTGTATACCACATCTTCTTTAGCCATTTGTCTGCAGATTTTGCACTTCATTTAGAAACACATTAAATGCATATCTGAACAAGAAACTGGTTTCTTTGGCTGCACCTGAGAATGGGAATCAAATAGCTGGGGGGACAGCAGGGCTGAGTGACTGCATAAGCTTTTGTACCTTCTGACTTTCATACCATGTAAATGTATTTCCTTTTCAAAAATAGAAATAGGTAAAAAATGAAATGTAGCAAGAGAAGGTTAGTAGCTATGTTCAAGGAAGCCATGAAGCCAGTTTTCATTTCACTTCAGCCTTCTTAAGATAATAATTATTACTACTATTTTGAAATAAAAGGGAAGTGTGAGTATATATGTGGAGAAAGAATTTCCGTAACATTGCTCACATGTTCACAGCAGAGAGTTCACTCTCTGTTTTCCATGCTGGTGCATGAAGAATGGGGGAGGAGCCAGCTCCCAGATCATGCAAAACGATGGGTATGTGACAGTAATTTGAAAGCGTGGACTGGATTTTCTGTTTCCGAGCCATACATTTATTATAATACTGAAGCCCTGTCCTGCAGACCCGTGCTGGCACCCTCGTCAGCGTGCCTCTGCCTGGGCTGCTGAGGCCTGGAGATGGACGGCTACCATTTCCCCCACGGCTCACTGGGACCGGGCTGACCTGGCTTCCCAAACATTTGGTGCACAAGAGTCCCTGCTTCCCTTGCATCAGAGAGTGCTTTCTTTAGACAGCCTTGACCGGGCGCAGTCAAGCTCCAGGCAGAGTGGGTGGGATGACTGAGGATCGGCTGCCTGCCAAGGTGCAGAAGGAAGCTTGTGTGCCATCTGTGGCTGTCCCCGGGGGTGACCCATACTGGGTCTTGCAACTGAGATGTTTGTCCTTGGTGCCTTTTCTTGCTGCACTTCTTGATCCCTGAGGCCTTACCTCCTTGCACTCTGTGACTAAACATGCAGCCTCTGTCCTCCTTGACTCAACCCAGGGCTCCCCATTCTCCCCTGTTCGACCTCACCAACCCCTCCAACTTGCCCCTTCAGGACAGCCATTTGTCAGTGCTCTTTTTTTCTGGGAATGACTGGAAGAACTTGTTTACTCTGAGGCCTCATGAGGTTATTAGTGTTTAAAAGATGCTTGGGGAGTACAGTGTTTTAACCAAAGCAGTTAAACCTAATGGTAAAATTTGGGATTGCATAGTTAGCAAGGACATACTGAAGATGTGGCTCAGTGGCTCTCAACTCACTCTGCCTTAGAAGCGACCTACATTTCCTGTTTTAAAGGCAGTTCTATCCCTGGGCTTAACTGCTAGAGAACTGGGAGGAAATGGTACATGCATATTTTACGTTTTTATTATGTCAAAATCAAACATGTAGGGAAGGCATATAATTTTGAGTATACAGCCTGAAATAGTTTTTGGTACTATTCTGTATTTTCTTTACGTGCCCATATTAGCTCCATGCTGTGTATGCCCTCATTATCTTGATGTTCTGGGCGGAGGGCAGAGATGGTGAGTGCTTAAGGCACCTGCCCACTATTGTAGAACCAAAGAGCAGGATCAGAGCCCAAGTCATTCTCACCGCAGAACTTGAGTCACAGTGTTAGCTGTTTCCCTCACTTTACTTCCTTTCTTCCTCAACTTGCTCCCCAGAATTTTACTGCAAGAGATAATTACATGCATTCTAAAATAGTAGCAAAATGTAAATCCTAAAAAACTTCCAATATTTTTATGCTTGGCTAGAATTCTTGGAATTTTAAAAATGTCATTTCTCTCCTCCTGTTCTGATGTGCATAATAATTAGTCCAGTAAGCTTTTCTTGATACGTGTATTTTAAAATAAGAATTATTTAGGGAAAAATGTTTTTCCAGTCCAATTTCATTATTGGTTCATTATTGATTGGAGGCCCATGGCGGGTAGAAAAACACTAAAGATTTTATATGATAATTATGAAAACGAACATATGATATTTGGGGAGACTTTTGGAGTCATGTTTTTATTATAGTTTGATAAAGGAAAGAAATGTCCACCCTTAATGAGCAGCAAGTGACAGATCTAGAAGCAGAACTAAGGAGAGAAGTGGGACCCCTTGCGGGTTGGGGGAGGCAGGGCTGCGGGGGCCCAAGGTGAGTTCATCTATGGTGTTTTGAAGTTAAGCATTTAACATGGGAGCCTTTAGACAAACAGCATTTGTAAGTGTTTTTCTAAAAAGAAAATTCATTGCATTAGAGAATATTTAGAAAACATGGTATTGTTTCAAAAAAACGTTGACTTTAGGCATCTGAAATAACTGTTTAGTGAGCAGTAAACCCAGAGAGTTTGAACGTGGCTTCCATTCCCTGGGGTCTTAAAGAAGAGTTGATAATCCGTTTCATTCATTTACTTGCTCCTACTGCAACTGTCCTTCAATTTAGTTTCTTTTTACAAGCTAAATGTACCCACATTGGCCTGATGAGTTTTCTTAGCAAACCACTTTCATGTCTTGATCCCAGAGAAAGAAGAAAAACCCTAAAGCAATTGAAAAACACATGATCGCCCTGTCCCGACGTCCCACATTAACCTAGTGTGTATCTCAGCGTCCCATGCTGGTCGTCAGCATTTGGAATGTGATGGGTGCAGGAAAGAGAGCTAGTTGATGCACGATGTTAAAGCACGCGGCTGAGGTCACAGATCGGAGTTGAACCGGGTGCCGTGTCCGGCCTTAGGATGCCAGCACGCAGCCGGTCGCGTCTTGGAGTGGTACCAGGGTAAAGAAAGGCTCCTGAAGCCAAAAGTCACTTTAGAAGAGTCATGGGACCTTTGCTTTCTTCAAAGTGATGACCAAGTCCCCCTTTCTCTCCTCTCCCTGTCAGAACTCAAAGCTGCCTACAATGGAAAAGCCAAAAACTAGCCCTTCTTCCCCACCTGGCAACCGTGGCGTTGCCCATCTCACCCTTCCCCACCCCCCTCTGCTTCAGTACCGCAGGCGGTAGATCGGCCTAGCCAACCTGGTACTCCCCCCCCCCCCCCGGCTCCAGGGCAAAGTACAAGTTCCCTGTGGTGGTGGTATGGTGAGTGGGGAGGAAGGAAAGGCACCTGGCTTACAGCTAGTTACCCAGGCTGGGACTGTGCTGTGCTGTCCTGCGTGTCGTACCTGCTTGTCAGAGTTCCTGTGTACAGAATGAGCTTGACCGGGTAAGAATGCAGTTTGCATTCTCGGGCCACCACAGTTGCCCAGCACACCTGTGGTTGTGCGTCTGCTCCTTTTCAGCCTCACACTGCTCTGCTCTCCCTGTCCCTTTTTTCCTGCCTGTGATTCCTTCTCCCAGACATGGCCCTGGAAGCGTCTCATTTGCCATAATCAGCCATAATCAGCAACCTCATTTGCTTGCAAGTTCTTTTGAGCCAGGAGCCAGGAAGGAGGGAGGGTTGGGGTCCTGCTCACCCTCTGGAGCGACTGGCCACCCTCGCAACTGTGACTGCCGCTCACTGTCATCGGGACTTAGGATTACGAGGGTTCCTCTTGGCATTTTTTCGGTGCCGAATTGCGGAAAACTTTGGGACTTGACTCATAAAGTCTCGTGAGCCTTTTTGGTACTTGGGCTGCCTTTCCAGAGCCGTAGGATCTGACAGTATTTTTCCTCAGGGAATTAATGAAGTCTGCCTGCAAAGCAGGCCTGTCTGGCTTGGAATTACTCACCATTGGTTGTCAATGTGAGTCGAGAAAAGAAGCCCAGAGAATCTGAGGAGTCAAGAAGAGAACCAGAGGTAGCTATCTCTGGATCTTGAGGCTTAGAGATTAATTTTTTATGGCAGTAAGAACATCTATCATGAGGTCAAGCCTTCTAACAAATTTTTTAAGAGTATAATACAGTATTAACTATAAGCAAGCACCATCTCATACGGCAGATCTCTAGAATTTATTCATCTTGGGTAACTGAAACTTCATGCCCATTGATTAGCAGCCCCCCATTGCCCCCCCCCCACCAAGGCCCTGGGAACTGCTATTCCAGTCTTTGCTTCTGTGAGTTTAACTATTGTAGCTACTTCATGTAAGTGGAATTGTGCAGGATTTGTTCTTCTGTGACTGGCTTATATCACTGAGCATAATATTTTCCATGCTCATCCATGTTGCTGCGTATTTCAGGATTTCCGTTTTTTTTTTTTTTAAGACTGAATTTCACTGTATGTATGTACCACTTTTTTCTTGATCCATGTATCTGTTAGTGGACACTTAGGCTTCCATACCTTGGCTCTTGTGAATAGTGCTGCAGTGAACATGGGAGTGCAGATACCTCTGTGAGATTCTGATTTTAATTCTTTTAGGTACATACTCAGAAGTAGGATTGCTGGATAAAATGGTATTCGCTGCTAATGGAAAACTGCATGGAGGCTCCTCCAAAAATTAAAAATACAGACTAAATACTTTTGCCAGAGTTCTTCGTGGTCAAGCTTAATTCTAGCCTGGTGTTGCCCTGACCACATACTCATTTTCTGTTAGCTTTTTGTCTTAGGTCCCATGCTGTGGAGACATCAGGACCAAGGGATCAGCTTAACGCAGTTCTGGGTCTAGAAACACCTTTGGTTAGACAGAGGTTTTAATTTACATGATGATTTGATCCCCTGCCAAAGGAAGGTCGTCAGGTAAGAACAGTGGAAAAGGGGCTCTGAGGAGAGTCAGCCTGGAGGACACAGCCAGTGGGAAAGGAGAAGCTGGATCTTCAAAACAGTCCTGTGCCCCCCAGTCAAATCCTGTTGCTCACGGTGCTCTGGCATGGTCATGGGTGGGTGTGTGTTCCCTCCGTGTTCCCCACGTGAGGCCTCTCCAAGGGGCTTCATACCTGGTTTTTGCTTTCATGGAGCCTGTATATTGGAGGGGACATGGGTATCAATATGGGTGCTGACTGTCCACAACCTTGAAGTGGGGTGATCATGGGGCACAGAAAGGGCTGGGCTGGAGCAGGGAGCCCTGGGATGTCAGGACATAGGACATCCTGCTTGCTTGTCTGTGTGTCTGTTGTGAATTTATTCCTGAATTCTGACAGAGCTTAAAAAAAAATCCTCAATCTGTTTGGACACACCAGAAATTCTACCTATTCAATTTTTTTCTCGACTTTTTTCCTGGTGTCCATCCCTCCTGTCTCTCTGTAGTGTCTCCACAGCCTAACACTTTCTTCTTGGTCTTATGATGAGGCACAATTGGTTTCCTGGCCTTTTGGTACAGGAAATGGTGTCTAGTATCTAGTCTAGTATCTAACTTCTCCATTTAAAACTTGCNTGTGTCTGTTGTGAATTTATTCCTGAATTCTGACAGAGCTTAAAAAAAAATCCTCAATCTGTTTGGACACACCAGAAATTCTACCTATTCAATTTTTTTCTCGACTTTTTTCCTGGTGTCCATCCCTCCTGTCTCTCTGTAGTGTCTCCACAGCCTAACACTTTCTTCTTGGTCTTATGATGAGGCACAATTGGTTTCCTGGCCTTTTGGTACAGGAAATGGTGTCTAGTATCTAGTCTAGTATCTAACTTCTCCATTTAAAACTTGCAACCAGTCCTGTTTTCAGCTCTGTCCTGTGTCCCGCTTTCTGCATCCTGAACTAACTTGCTTCCTCATGCTCCTACTTAGGGAGATTTCCCTGGTCCGCAAAGTCTGAACACAGGCCCATTTAGCGCTTTCTTCTTCAGACCCACCAGTGTGAAGTTCGTTTTTGATGCAACAAAGGCATAAGGCCACAAGAACAAAGGAGATGGGAGAGGAAATGCCAGCAGAGCAGGTGTGGTAGGAATATTTCGGAAACCAGACTGCCTGTGTTCAAGCTGCCGTGTTTAGCTGGAAGGCACTTCAGTTTCTTATCAGTTTTCTAGTTGATGTCTTGCAGTGACTATTCCAGAACCTTCCAATCTGCAGGGCCCCTGCAATCCCGTTTCCCTGCTTCTGGCATGGAGCCCACCCACTGTGCTAGTTTATCAGCATTGACACTAGAAAGAGCCTACTGGGGCAAAACCTTTTAAGACAATTTTATTAAGAGAGACTTGTTGTCCATTGAGACAGGTGCTGTCAATATTTTTTTAAACTTCCATTTCTAAAAAGCTGTCTAAGCATCATAGGTAAATGTATCTGATATGGGAAAGAGCCAAAGAATTTATTAAAAAATATAAACCATGCCGTGGGGCCTGCCTTCCTCATGCTCTGAGATGACTCAGCGTTACTGGAGTGATCACCGTGCACATTTGATTCTGGTTGCTGCCACTGTTGGGGGCAAAGGTAGACGCAGATTGGGCTGCAGCCTTCGGGAGAGTGGCACATTCCTTTCTTGGCATCCGTGGTTTGGTTCTTGCACCCCCTCCCCGTCCATGATGTGTTAATGGCTGGAGACACCTGCCAGCTCTGTGTCTCCTGGGCCCTGAACCCCGGTACAGAACCTCTGCTTGTAAATACTGCCAAATCCGTGTGCCCTGGCATTTGGGTCCCTGTCCCTGAGGACCTGTACTTTTCCGATGTTTTTTAGGCCTCTTCCATGGAGTTAATGGGGCTTCTGTTCCTGTTGAACTCCTTTTGTCCAGAGCAGTGAACAGTGACAGGTGAGTCCAACTCCTGGGCCCCTGGTACAGTTATAATTAACTGTGGGTCTTAAAGCATTCGGCTATCCATGGTTTTCCGTGTTTGTACAACCTTTGATGGTCTGTGATGAATCAACTTCTGACAGTGATCGGAAAGAGGAATTCTCTGACAAACACAAAAGGTTGAACAGAGAACTGGGGTTCAAGCTATAGACTTCACAGCTGTGCCAGCTCAGGGGTTCATAGGTTGAATGTGCTTCTTGAGACAGAGAAGGCAGTTGATTGTGTTGTATTAGAAAGTATTTTGAAAAGAGACAGTCATTTCTTGTAAAGACAAATGTGTGCTCTTTGACCCCAGGGCAGGATGGAGTAGGAGGATAGGGCTGTCGAAATCCTCTAGCTATAGTTTTCAAAGTGCTCACCGAGGCCCTCAGTGTTCCTTGGGGGCTGCTGGGTGGGAAAGAAAAGGGTTTCCAACCTGTGGATGCCCCAAGGGTGACCGTGTCAGTGACAGGGTCAGAGAAGGGACCCCACTTCTGCCTTCCTGCATTGAGTTCTCTGGGCTGTACCAAGCTTCCCAGGAGAGCCCTGCTTGAAGTCTGGACTTCGGATAGCCCCAGCTCTTGCCTGTGCATGTGAGGCAGGACCCCGGAGCTGTGACGACCATCCTCCCTCTGTCATGGGGGGACTTGTCACAGTGTCATTTAGTGCTGATGAATGAGTCTGAGGAGGAACACACTGGTGTATAAATATTCTCTTTGAAAGGGATCACCTTCTCAAGGACTGTGTGTTTCCCTATTTAGCACCTGTACATTTGCTTTTGTGAAACAGTGAAGAGAAGTATTAGAAAGATATGGGTCAGGCTGCTTGGAGCATGGCCTTTCGACCTGGCGTGTGGGGAAGTGGGAAGTGAGCCAGAAAGACCAGAGTGTTTTGGGAGGAGAGAGATTCTTAAGGGAGTAGCTGCCAGGATGCATGTGATTGGAAGAGAGAGACAGGTGGAGAAAACCTTGAGATGGTTTTACTGTGTGTTGATACCTGTTCGAGAGATTTCAATATGGATTTAAAACGCCATTGAGGGTTAATTTGATGTTGACTTGCATTTTTTTTTTTTTTTTGATAATGAACGCTGGGTCCTGCTGCGGCATAGCTGTGCAAGTCACTCAGCTTGGTTAGGGTCCTCCTGCGATGGGTCATACAGACCTCCTGGTGAAAGTTACAGCCACCAGGACTGGTGGGTTATCCATTGGTACGAGCATCTTCAGATGTGGTAGGAAGCTAAGCTTCTGTACAGAGCATCTGGTTTTTGCAAGACTTTTGGCTTACATTCAAACACTACAGTTGTCTGAATCCAGAGTATTCAGAGGCAGAGTGTTCAAAAAAGAAAAAGAAGCAGCTTTTGTAATTTGCCTCGATTGGTAGAATTGGTAATGCTGAAACTGATGGCATAGAGTTTGACAGTTTTGCCCGATAGGATGAGAATGAGGAAAACCGCAGTGCTGGTCGCCGCAGGTGGAGAGCCAGCCAGGTGTCTGCTCTGAGTGTTTGTTCTCTGACTCAGTTCCTGCTTGCTTTTGATTTCTCTGACCCACCTTCGGGGCTTAGTGCAGTTAACTTGGCTCAAGTCATCATAGCTTGGAGATCGTAAAAGACAGAATTTTGTATCTGCTTAATCCCACGCTGTGTAATAAGCCAAGATCTAAGACAAATTACAGCCTCATGGTCTATGTGCTATTTATTCATAACATTTGGGTAACATAGAAAGTCCTGGGCTTATAGAGGGGTAAATCTTGGAGTCCCCAGGGAGGAGAACACTTGAGAATCCATAAAAAATTAGAGGAAGAGGGAGAAGGAAGAGCAACACGGAGTCCCTTCACCCCCTGGGATCCATCTCTTCCTAGGTCCCTGTAGCAGGGGGTCCCTACTCTGAGACTTGATTAAAGCAGTCATTGGCATGGTGTGAATGATCAACCAGTAAAATCCTCCCTGGCGGTATTTGGAGGTTCGCAGAAAACCCATAGGAATGACTCTGGTGAAATAAGGAAGGACAGACATGAAGACTTACTAGTTAGGTTGGGCAGTGGAGGGGGTAGGAAGGTTGTCTGGGGTCCCTTCTGGTTGTCGTCAGGTGGCTGTCTCACTCCCTTATCCCTTGATAATTCTGTAAGAAGTGAAATAAAAGAGAATGAACAGTTTTCAAAAAGTATTTTTGGGGAGCATGCAGCTTACCAGCACTCACCCTGTCACCTGTATGACTAGATGTCTGCACATCAGGAGTCATTGCAGAGAAGACTGAAAACGAGAATCAAGGATGTAAGTGTCTCGGTTCATTGTGCTCCCCTCTGCTCAGGCCCTTTTCCCTGCCTCTGTTGGTTCATCGACCTTTTGCTGCGGCGAGGGGAGGTGGGACAGTCTCAGCCTTTTAACAAGCATGCTCATTTGTTTTTGGTGGAAAATCATCTCCCCAATTCCTTTCATCATGAAACCTGAAAATGGCTCAGTCGCACTATCTGGTTGATTTGCCCAAAGTAAATTTCATGAATCCTCATTTTTTTTTTACCTTAATATTCAAATAAATTTTAGTTCTTTCCAGCCTAAAAAAAAAAAGAAATCAGTCTCTCTACTGAACTTGACCTGTTTCTGAACTGCATTATTATATCTACCTGTGTCCTTGATCACTTGGCTGATGTGGTGTATGTCCAGTTTCTCCAGTATAAAGTTATTCATTGTCTGCCCTTTCTGTACTGGACCTTTGGAAGAAAGTTACTCACCAGATACGGCCCAAACTCAAGGGGGTGGGGAGTTCTCTTCTTGTCTGTTCTTTCCCTTTATTCAGTCTTATATCAGGTTAGACTTGTGGGCATTTCTTTTATGTTTTGGACTATAATCCAGTACTACTTTGGAGCAGGGGTGTGGGAAGCCACAAATCATGATGCAGGTGTGAGACATTAATGCAATCATTGTGTTAGATGCCATCCCGTAGGTCACTTTCCCCATGAAGCGTTGCTATAAGTTATTTCCTGAACAGTCCCAGACACCTGTGCGGTGCACAGCTTGGACTGTGGGCTTCAGTAGCTCCTAGTTTCTGTGCGCGGTGGTTTATGGGAACAGGCATCAAGTGATGGCAGTGGCACACCTCCCACTTTGCCATGTGGCCGCACAGTTGTAGATTTGAGTCCTGATTCCCCTCTGCTTACCATGTAACCTTGAGCAAGTCACCGAACCTGTGTGAGCCTTAGCATCGAATGGGTCACATGAGGACATTAAGACCTATGTGGGAGGTGACTAAGGAGCCACCTGTGAGATGTGTGACATGGAGCAGATGATTATTCACTTCCCCACTTGCCCCTGTTGCACCCCTGTGCCTGCTGATCAGGGAAAGGGAAGCTCCCTGGAATCTGGGGTGTTGGTGATGACCCCTCCCATGATAGCAGTTGGAGAGTTGTTAGAAGTGGGGAGGAGCACAGGATGGGGATGGGGGGGCCACCAACTAGCTAGTGGCTGGGGTGTCCCCACAGAGTGAAGGAGAGCGGGGCTTACATGGTACCTTTTTGCAAGTCCTCCTATGGCCCTAGGCTTCTTTCCTGGACACTGGGGCTGGCTGCCTGTGTCCTTTTTCCATTGCCACCAACCATTGTTTGGAGCAAGGTTTCCCTCTTTCCTCTGTGGGATGGCATCTTTCCCCCATTCTCTCTCTCCCCTTGTTCCTGAAGGGAGAAGGGCTGTTTTGACTTCTAAGCCACCCATACGATGGGCACATGCAGGGATAGAGAAAGGATTTCTTCATCCCATCCTCTTTTTCCATGAGATTCCTACAGAGAGAATAAAGTCTATCACTATCTGCTAAGGTTGGGTGAGGCTAAATTTGAATCCAGGCTGGATTTATTCCAAAGCCTTTATATTGACCCTCTTTGCCCTCATGGGTCGACAGTGAGTTGGCTCATGAGTCCGTGCTTGCCCGGCACTGGTACCTGCATTAGAGGTTTTGGAGGACTTCAGGACTCAGAGGGCTCAAGGATTACCCACTTCGGCTTCTCAGTTCGCTTTTGTGGGCTGGCCTGACAATGTTGCTTTCATAGGGAGATTTCTTTTAAATTTCAAGTAACTGACTTACCAGTAAGTTCTTGGAACGTAGGTAGTTCGCCTTGCAGACTTGGGGTTCTGCCTGTCTGTTGTGTAAGAAAAAGCAGGGTTCCAGCAGGGAAAGGGTAATGCGGTGGAAAGAGCTGCCTGGGAGTTGGAAGCCCTCTGCCTTAGTCACGGATCTGTCACAAATTACGGGGAGCCTGAGCCAATCCCTTCTAAGCTTGAACTTTACTTTTTTAATAAAATCAGTGGGACTTGAAGATCTTGAAGGTCTCTTTCAGATCTAACAACTTAGGCTCCACTGTAGAATGATACGCAAAAGTGAAATTGGTTGTGGTGATGTTTAGATGATTTTATATAAACCCGGTTTCATTAAAGTTACTTTACCCTTTTTCCCCCCCCAGTAGACGGTGCTGGGCTGCTTAGATTGCTCACTGGCCCGACGTGGTAGGAAAAGGAGAGAGACCTCCCCATGGCTTTGGTGCAGGTCTTTGGGTACAAGCAAGTAGGTTTTCCCCTCTAGCTACTTTCTTTTAGTTCTTGATCTTTGTATTAGAAGGCCCCAGATAATTTATATTCAATTCCTTCAGATTACTGTTTACTGACCCTGGAAGATTCCTAGTAGTGTAAAGATAGCAGCCAATAATCTGTTTTTTTTGTTGTTGTTGTTGTTGCACACTAACCCACTTCAACTCTGATGAGCGTGATTTCTGGATTTTTAAGATGGGCAGTTTTGTTAATGGGGAATCTTCATGCCAGAGATGAACTAGTTTTTATCTCCAGAGTTAAACATTCTCAGTAAAATCCAAATTAGTTAGGGTGGTGGTTTTCGGTTTGCATGATCTCTGCGCAGTGAGAGCTGAATAGCTCGGAATTCCTCCTGATAGCCTTGCAGGCTGTGACGGGCATTTTGCCCAAGCGCTGGTTTATCTGCAGAAAATATTAAAGTTCTCAGTGCTTTCTTGTGGTTTTAGGCTGGGGAGATATTAGAAGTTGGGGAAATTAAAAGCCAGTAATTTCTTACAAGTGTTTCATAGATGGATAGATTAACGTACCAGTTGTCTTTAAAAGAGCATTTTTTTTTTCTTGTATGGGCCCCTGTTTACTGATGAAATACTCAGGCCCTAAAATTCAGAAAAGAGGTTAATCTAAAAAGAAACCCACGGTATTGATGGAAATGTTCTCACTGAATGACATGGCCGGTGGTTTTTGCAATGAGGTTAAACAGGAGAGAGAGACCAGCTTTCATTTGTAGTTAGTCAGAAAAGCCCTCTGTTTTCCATAGCTGGCCTTCAACTTGGACCATATCTGTGGCCAGGTTGATAATTCTCTTGGGAAACATGCCACTCTACTTGAGTTTTCAGATGATTGTGTCCATATTGACGTGTCGAAGAAATGAACTGCGTGCCTCTCTGATAAAATGTATCTGGGGAAAGGATTAGAAACGGACAAGTCCGTTACAGAGCAATGCACATTCCTTTCATTAATAACGTTCGAATGGCTCCTGAGGACATCTTGCTGCTCTTAAAATTCTTCCAGGAAAGGCTCTGAATGGTAGCAGCATGCTTCCTGCCCTTGGAGGTATGCAGCGAGGCCAGGCCAACCTGTGGGGCGCCCAGGGAGCCCAGCCCGCCCTGTGCTGTGTGACGTTGCGGTCTGGGCCCCAGCACCCAGCAGCCGGAGGCCAGGGACGGATCGGCTCCTGCGGAGTGAGTCAGGCCCAGCCGGGGAAACTTGGGTCAAGAAGATAAAAATTCCATCAACTCACAGCTAAGAGACATTGCGTTTCTTTTCCTTGCAGACTGCCAGTGTGATAACTTGCAGAAGTAGAAAGGATCTGAGTGCAAGTGGAGAAAGCGCGCGTGCCAGAGACCCAGTGTCAGGGAGGGAGACGCCGCTGGGTCCCCTTGGGAGGGGGGAGGGCAGGAGCTCAGGTTGAGGCGGAGACGGGGAGGGAGGTCCCAAGGAGTAGGTGGTGGTGGTTTGGCTTCAGTGGAAGCAAGAACAAAGACCCATCTCTTGGCTCCTCTGTTCATCCCTCCCCATTATCTCGTCCCCTCCCCCCTCCTCCCTTCAGTGGGAGGGAGCCATGGACCCTGGACATCCACAGGATGGCTGCCCTCCAGTGTCTGTCTCTCTCCTGTAAAAGTGTACGTACACAGGCAAACTACCATGTTTAAAACTTTTTAAGTAAAACAAATTTTAAAAAGGGACGTGACAATTTCAGACACAGAATAGATAAGGGTATCAGAATGCAGTGACATGTGTGGACATCTTCCTGTAGCTGTGGGTCCAGAACTGAGCTAGAGTGAGCAGAGGTACGGGCTGGCTTCTGCAGAGCCCTGGGGTGGGAGCCAGGCCCTGCAGCACTGGCCTTCCAGCCCCGTGGGGTCCTTGTAGCTTGTTGCTCTGTTCCTGACACTGTCATCAGGGATGTAATGCGAGAAGGCTTAGCTGCGGGCCTCCTAACGCTTCTAGGTTCAAACCTCTGTTAGGGATTGATCATCCACACACCGATTTCAATCAAGGATCCCTGTGAAGTTTTTATTTCTGGGGTGGGGGGGACACATATTTATTGATACTAGATTCCCAGAATCCTGTGTTAAGAATGATGCCAAAGTGGTGCCTAGGCCTGGTGGGTTCAGTACACAGTGCATGCCATGAGGATAGTGGGAAAGAGGCATGTTTTTTTTTTCCCCTCTATAATCTAAATCCTTCTGAATCGCATTAAACTTAGATTTTCCTCCCTCTTCTCCGTGCATAGGTATATTTTGCTTGCTCAGACTGAGATTGGCTTTGACCTCAATTCTTGACCATAAAATTAGAGCAAGTCCTTGAAGTAGGTAATACTTGTCGGTTTCTTGTAGACCCTCCGGCTTTCTCACCTTCTTGTATGCCTGTTGCCCCTGCCTTCTCTTCATCACCCCATCCCTACAAACCTATGTAATGCTGACATGGTGAGGGAATAAAGATTTGCNTGACCTCAATTCTTGACCATAAAATTAGAGCAAGTCCTTGAAGTAGGTAATACTTGTCGGTTTCTTGTAGACACTCCGGCTTTCTCACCTTCTTGTATGCCTGTTGCCCCTGCCTTCTCTCCATCACCCCATCCCTACAAACCTATGTAATGCTGACATGGTGAGGAAATAAAGATTTGCCACTCTGCCGCAGACAGCTGCCATACCTCTGGGTAAGGTACTCTGGTCCATGCTTTCCCAGGGAGGAGACTGTCAGGCCACCAGCAGGGACAGAGGTCGCTGTAAACGGGTGAATTTGCCTTCCAGCTTGAAGGAGAGCTTGTCTGGGTATGGCTTTCTGGCCTGGTATTCCCAGACCCCATCCTCTCCTGCTGGCCAGCAGTTCCAGCTCCTTAAATAAGATGGACACATTGCCTTCTGGGGAGTGCCTAGGTAGGTAGGAGTTGTATGTCCCAACCTCTCCTGTATACTTTCTACCTTCACCTTTGTCTTGGAAGATGGACTGTCCTCCTGGTTTTTTTTTTTTTTTTTTTTTGCTCCTCTGGGGTTTTCATAGTAGACAGACTTCCAATCTGCCACAGAATAGATTTTCTTCTGGGGTGGTGAGAAAGTCACGGTGTGCAGGATATTTGCAACGTTTAAAGTAGAAATGCCCTTTCCCAGGTACCATGTTTTTCTGAGAGGAGAGAGAGAGAACCACTTTGTGGGTGAAGAGGTGGTACCATCACTGTGTGGCTGCCCCTCGGAGCTCTCCAACTGCAGCCACTCATGGCCAGCGCAGAGGCAGGAGGTTGTCCAGGCTGACTCCCACGGCGTGGCCAGGAAGGAGTGAGGGGGCCAAGGGCTTCGGGCTCTCACTGCTTGAATTCAAATCCCAGCTCCTCAGCTCATAGCTGCGGAATGGCCATGGGACCTTATTATCCTCAGTTTGTTTATCAAAACCAAGAAAACACCATTCCCAACTCATGGGACTATGGGGGTGTCAANCATGGGACTATGGGGGGGTCAATGAAGATCACATGAAAAATGCTTATCACACCATCCAGCATTCTAGAAGCACTCGGTGCTGGCCTTTGTGTTGCCTCTGCTCTCCAAGACTTGCTTTACCCTATATAACGTTCAACCCGATAGGACTTGGGTCCTCTCGTGCTTCGTGCAGGTGGTGAGGTGACCTCGGGTCAGCTGTGGCATGGGTGCCCACACTGTAGACCCGGCAGAAATGGAGATACTTGCTAAAATAAATCCAAATGCCAAGAAACCCCCAAAGATGTGCATGTCTGCAGGTGGAGGGTGGGTTTTTCCTCAGATGGTTAGGGTGGCCCCCAGGGCCTCTCACATTCCCCACTCCCCCTCTACACTGGCATGAAGACAGGTGCTCCTGTGTGAGCTGCTGGGTGTGGGGGGAACAACCAAGTGGGAACTAGCCANCATTCTAGAAGCACTCGGTGCTGGCCTTTGTGTTGCCTCTGCTCTCCAAGACTTGCTTTACCCTATATAACGTTCAACCCGATAGGACTTGGGTCCTCTCGTGCTTCGTGCAGGTGGTGAGGTGACCTCGGGTCAGCTGTGGCATGGGTGCCCACACTGTAGACCCGGCAGAAATGGAGATACTTGCTAAAAGAAATCCAAATGCCAAGAAACCCCCAAAGATGTGCATGTCTGCAGGTGGAGGGTGGGTTTGTCCTCAGATGCTTAGGGTGGCCCCCAGGGCCTCTCACATTCTCCACTCCCCCTCTACATGGCATGAAGACAGGTGCTCCTATGTGAGCTGCTGGGTGTGGGGGGAACAACCAAGTGAGAACTAGCCAACACTGGCTTTCTAGCACCAACTCTGTGGCAGCCATATTTGTCCTCGGCTGGGCCTCAGTCTGACTGGATTGCCTCTGTCCCCTCCACCTGAAAGAACCTGCAGTACTGGAGCCATGTGCGTGGTGGTGTCTCCGCCCTTGTCTGTCCGGGTAACGAGTAGGGAGGCCCAGCTGGGAGCCAGGAGGACAGGACCACTAGGGAAAGTGGGGTACTAAGAATAGCCAGCCAGACACAGTGATAAGGGCCCAGATGGTCAGGGATGTCACTTGGGGACAGGGAAGGCGGAGGTGGTGGGGAAAGAACAGGGTGATAAGATAGGGACTGCACACAGAGCTGGGGCTCTGGAGACGTCTGTGGGAGCATGCCTCCAGCAATCCCCCCCCCGCCCCTGCCCTCTGGGTGTGCCCTACGAGTGCAAGCTGGTGTAAAGGAAGGGCGAGCCCACAGACTGAGCAGTCGCCGAATGTCAGAACCAAGAGGATTTTAGTGATCTTCCAGCTTTACCCCGCCTTGCCCGCCCCGTACCTGATGGCGGAGAACTCCGTGGCTCAGATATGCATTCCTCCAAGTGTGGTGGCGGAGCTTAGCCCAATCCTGGCTCTTCCGGGCATCTCACAGGTTTCCTCCCCACCTCCCCTACCCCCCAGCCAGGCCCTCCTGTGGCTGTCCCCTCTGCTGTGCTCCCAGAGGGCAGGGCACCTCTGGGCGGGAGCCAGCAAGGGTACAGCCGTTCACAAACCCGCAGAGAACCTTGGACGACCTTCCGGGCCGCAGCTCCAGGCCTTCTCACTGGGACTCAGTGGGACATACAAGAGATCAGGCCCATGCCTTCCTGGAGCCTGGGGAAGGTGAGACGTTAACAAGCACATAGCGATGCTAGTGCAGACTGGGCCGAGCCCCGGGAGGGACGCAGTAACATGGGGCTTGAGGCTGCTCTGGTGGAGGAGTTGGCCTTGCTTTACCTAGCTGGGGGGGAGGGGGTGTCTTTCCTTTTGGAATGGTGACCGCTCTGATCCTTCCTGAGAATTGGGGTGAATTTCCTGTTTTGCACATGCACGTGTCCCCCAGCCTAGCGTCAGGGACAGAGCCAGCTCCTCTCCGTGTCTGAAGGCTCACCTTGCGGGGCTGGGTGGTTATTGCCCACGTCCTCCTTCGGAAGCTTACGGAGACGTTTCTTCGGCGCTTGGGTTCTGTGGATTTGGGTGCAGATGACGGGCACATGCAAGCCACACCCCAATTCCTGGGCCTTGATCACGTGCGTGGCCGTGTGGACGGTTGTCCGGCCTGGTGCTGTGGGGGGGGGCGGGGGGCAGCTGTGGAGGGTCCGCCCCTCCCTCCTTGCCACACCCTGTGAGCAGGAGTGGGAGTGCAAAGTGCCATGCTTGAGACCTGGGACCCAAAGTGCTGCTTAAGATCCCAGAAACCAAGCCTTCCTCCTCCACTCTTGCTTGACCGACAAGCCGCTGATGGCAGGCTTCATAAGGGGCTGCAAGGCCTCAGTGTCGTGTTCGCTGCAGTCGTACTGTGAAACGGATTGGTGCTCTGACCAGGTTTTAAGGGCGTTCGTGTGTTCGGGAGCTATGGGCTTCAGTAGGCCCCGCGGGAACTTGTTGGGGCTTAAGGGGGTGGCAGTGGGTCTGGGGGGGAAGCTCCAGCACTCTGTGGCTAAGCCAGAATGAGCATTATTATTTCCATAAATCAAGCCATTTTCATGCCTGTTTCCCCCTGTGTCCTGATCTGTGTAGTTGTGGAATGCATCTGTGTGGGAAGCAGGCTTTGGAAGACCAGCTCCTGTTCTTTGTCAAGAGGCTGACCTAAAAGTTTAGGAAATGGGTTATGAGGAAGTTCTGTCGTGGCGAGCTGGCAGGGGTTCCAGACAGTGGGACGGTGCGGTGCCCTGAGGCAGGGGGTTTGTCTGTGTTGCTTTTCTCTGGGGACCCTGACAAAAGTCACAGGCAGAACATGGTGCCCCAAGAATGTACGAACTTGGGGCAGCAGTTATCATCCTCTTCTAAAGCCTGCAGACTCCCGGGCAGAGGGACTGCCCCTTCTTTTTTGGCCCACCATCGTCTCCTCATTGCTTACCATNTCATTGCTTACCACGTACCCGGCGCACAGGAAATGCTCAGTAAATATTAGTGATAGGAACAAGTGTCGCATGGTGTATGCTTGCTCAGGCATGACAGGAAGGAACTCCATGAGCTCAGAAATGGCAAAAGGTTTGATCATTGATTTCTGCAACACTTGTCTGGAGGACAGGGGAGCTTTGTGGAGAGGTTTAGGGGAAAAAGATTTGGTATGGAAGTTGGGGAGGGGG
This sequence comes from Ailuropoda melanoleuca, assembly GCF_002007445.2. Classification (NCBI taxonomy): domain Eukaryota; kingdom Metazoa; phylum Chordata; class Mammalia; order Carnivora; family Ursidae; genus Ailuropoda; species Ailuropoda melanoleuca. Next base: position 70,408,525 of record NC_048231.1, read on the forward strand.
GGCAGAGTGTGTACTTCCTAAGGGGACTTTCTCATGTCCCACACTCTCTAAAACCCGTATGGTTCTGTAATGACAGATCATTAATATATTTCCAGTTTATAAGAGACTTTGAACTGGGCTAGTGCCCGATGATCTGTACAGACACTGGATGCATTCAGTGACTTTGTACATTCCTTGGGGAGCAAAATGAGGTAAGTGCCCTGCTTCTAGAGGGCGAAGGCAGACAGAGTTTAGCCAGGTTCCTGCTTAGCTATGGAACCTCGAGCAGAGTATTGAAGCCTCTTGGACATTGATGTTCTCATGGGCAATAAGGGATAAAAAGGCCAAGGTCACAGGGTTGGAAAGGAAGAACCTATCAGATAAAGAGCCATCAGGTTGTAATCAGGTGGTGAATGGTGAGTAACTAGCAGCTTCACCCCTCGACTGATCACACCTTCCTGGGGAGAGCTTGGCCCCTGGTGTGGGAGGCCCACCTTACCTCTCTGA
>NC_048231.1:70414092-70429529 GCF_002007445.2 Ailuropoda melanoleuca
TTAGGGTGGCCCCCAGGGCCTCTCACATTCTCCACTCCCCCTCTACATGGCATGAAGACAGGTGCTCCTATGTGAGCTGCTGGGTGTGGGGGGAACAACCAAGTGAGAACTAGCCAACACTGGCTTTCTAGCACCAACTCTGTGGCAGCCATATTTGTCCTCGGCTGGGCCTCAGTCTGACTGGATTGCCTCTGTCCCCTCCACCTGAAAGAACCTGCAGTACTGGAGCCATGTGCGTGGTGGTGTCTCCGCCCTTGTCTGTCCGGGTAACGAGCAGGGAGGCCCAGCTGGGAGCCAGGAGGACAGGACCACTAGGGAAAGTGGGGTACTAAGAATAGCCAGCCAGACACAGTGATAAGGGCCCAGATGGTCAGGGATGTCACTTGGGGACAGGGAAGGCGGAGGTGGTGGGGAAAGAACAGGGTGATAAGATAGGGACTGCACACAGAGCTGGGGCTCTGGAGACGTCTGTGGGAGCATGCCTCCAGCAATCCCCCCCCCGCCCCTGCCCTCTGGGTGTGCCCTACGAGTGCAAGCTGGTGTAAAGGAAGGGCGAGCTCACAGACTGAGCAGTCGCCGAATGTCAGAACCAAGAGGATTTTAGTGATCTTCCAGCTTTACCCCGCCTTGCCCGCCCCGTACCTGATGGCGGAGAACTCCGTGGCTCAGATATGCATTCCTCCAAGTGTGGTGGCGGAGCTTAGCCCAATCCTGGCTCTTCCGGGCATCTCACAGGTTTCCTCCCCACCTCCCCTACCCCCCAGCCAGGCCCTCCTGTGGCTGTCCCCTCTGCTGTGCTCCCAGAGGGCAGGGCACCTCTGGGCGGGAGCCAGCAAGGGTACAGCCGTTCACAAACCCGCAGAGAACCTTGGACGACCTTCCGGGCCGCAGCTCCAGGCCTTCTCACTGGGACTCAGTGGGACATACAAGAGATCAGGCCCATGCCTTCCTGGAGCCTGGGGAAGGTGAGACGTTAACAAGCACATAGCCATGCTAGTGCAGACTGGGCCGAGCCCCGGGAGGGACGCAGTAACGTGGGGCTTGAGGCTGCTCTGGTGGAGGAGTTGGCCTTGCTTTACCTAGCTGGGGGGGAGGGGGTGTCTTTCCTTTTGGAATGGTGACCTCTCTGATCCTTCCTGAGAATTGGGGTGAATTTCCTGTTTTGCACATGCACGTGTCCCCCAGCCTAGCATCAGGGACAGAGCCAGCTCCTCTCCATGTCTGAAGGCTCGCCTTGCGGGGCTGGGTGGTTATTGCCCACGTCCTCCTTCGGAAGCTTACGGAGACGTTTCTTCGGCACTTGGGTTCTGTGGATTTGGGTGCAGATGACGGGCACATGCAAGCCACACCCCAATTCCTGGGCCTTGATCACGTGCGTGGCCGTGTGGACGGTTGTCCGGCCTGGTGCTGTGGGGGGGGGGGGGGGGGGGTCCGCCCCTCCCTCCTTGCCACACCCTGTGAGCAGGAGTGGGAGTGCAAAGTGCCATGCTTGAGACCTGGGACCCAAAGTGCTGCTTAAGATCCCAGAAACAAAGCCTTCCTCCTCCGCTCTTGCTTGACCGACAAGCCGCTGATGGCAGGCTTCATAAGGGGCTGCAAGGCCTCAGTGTCGTGTTCGCTGCAGTCGTACTGTGAAACGGATTGGTGCTCTGACCAGGTTTTAAGGGCGTTCGTGTGTTCGGGAGCTATGGGCTTCAGTAGGCCCCGCGGGAACTTGTTGGGGCTTAAGGGGGTGGCAGTGGGTCTGGGGGGGAAGCTCCAGCACTCTGTGGCTAAGCCAGAATGAGCATTATTATTTCCATAAATCAAGCCATTTTCATGCCTGTTTCCCCCTGTGTCCTGATCTGTGTAGTTGTGGAATGCATCTGTGTGGGAAGCAGGCTTTGGAAGACCAGCTCCTGTTCTTTGTCAAGAGGCTGACCTAAAAGTTTAGGAAATGGGTTATGAGGAAGTTCTGTCGTGGCGAGCTGGCAGGGGTTCCAGACAGTGGGACGGTGCGGTGCCCTGAGGCAGGGGGTTTGTCTGTGTTGCTTTTCTCTGGGGACCCTGACAAAAGTCACAGGCAGAACATGGTGCCCCAAGAATGTACGAACTTGGGGCAGCAGTTATCATCCTCTTCTAAAGCCTGCAGACTCCCGGGCAGAGGGACTGCCCCTTCTTTTTTGGCCCACCATCGTCTCCTCATTGCTTACCATGTACCCGGCGCACAGGAAATGCTCAGTAAATATTAGTGATAGGAACAAGTGTCGCATGGTGTATGCTTGCTCAGGCATGACAGGAAGGAACTCCATGAGCTCAGAAATGGCAAAAGGTTTGATCATTGATTTCTGCAACACTTGTCTGGAGGACAGGGGAGCTTTGTGGAGAGGTTTAGGGGAAAAAGATTTGGTATGGAAGTTGGGGAGGGGGGGCAGAGTGTGTACTTCCTAAGGGGACTTTCTCATGTCCCACACTCTCTAAAACCCGTATGGTTCTGTAATGACAGATCATTAATATATTTCCAGTTTATAAGAGACTTTGAACTGGGCTAGTGCCCGATGATCTGTACAGACACTGGATGCATTCAGTGACTTTGTACACTCCTTGGGGAGCAAAATGAGGTAAGTGCCCTGCTTCTAGAGGGCGAAGGCAGACAGAGTTTAGCCAGGTTCCTGCTTAGCTATGGAACCTCGAGCAGAGTATTGAAGCCTCTTGGACATTGATGTTCTCATGGGCAATAAGGGATAAAAAGGCCAAGGTCACAGGGTTGGAAAGGAAGAACCTATCAGATAAAGAGCCATCAGGTTGTAATCAGGTGGTGAATGGTGAGTAACTAGCAGCTTCACCCCTCGACTGATCACACCTTCCTGGGGAGAGCTTGGCCCCTGGTGTGGGAGGCCCACCTTACCTCTCTGACCAGAGACCTGAGGGCTTTGGATTCTGGCTCTGAACACTCACAAGTATTCCTTGTGACTCAGATACTACTGCATCCCAGAGTTAATCATGTTCGTGCTTTCCTGCTATGTGATAAGGGCAGAGGGTGTGCACTTTTCGGAGGGGGTGGCTTCGAGATGCCAGCCCTGGTCCTCCGCCTGGCCCCATGAGGCGAGGAGTGCACGTGCATGCTGTGGGGATGCTGCCACAGGTGTCAGGAACAGGTGAAAGCCTTGTTGCCTCCTGGGAGCTCCATCTCCTGCCAGGGCCCTGCAGGCTGGGGCTTGCTCCCTGACCCCTGCCGGCTTGATTCCCGCTGTGTCATGTGCTTTCCCAAGGTGTCCCGTAGTAGTATCTTCTTCCCAAGGGCTGCAAGGTTGTTGGGAGTGGAAACCACCCCTTATACTTCCCTAGATCACCCTGTGTCTAGGGCAAGTGGTTGTCACCAGCTGCCCTGCACGAGTGGCCCCCAGCTTCTCCTGAGCACTGGTCTTATTCAGAACAAAGAGCAGTCCTTGTGGTTAGGAGCCAAACAATGGTGTATTGAGCGCTTCTCCAAGTAAAGGCTCCTTTTGTCCGGATTGCTGACTTTGGAAAGTTCTTCTTGAGGTTTTGCTGTAGGAAATTAGAATCACCAGGGTGAAGACAGTAACAGAGAACCTCCCCATGGGAAAATGACCCTGTTTAAAGGTAGTTGGTTTTCTGCTGCTCCCACAGTTGCTGGTCTGTCCACAGCAGAGGGGATATTTTCTCTGTAGCACATGGAAAGGTTCTTTGTTTTAGGAATATAGCTCTCAAGAGTACAATTTTGCTTCTATCCCAGCAAGTTTTTCTTGAACTGGATGATAGGAATAATGACTAGCACAGGTTTTAGCACCCAGGGTTCCCAGTGCCGCAACGAATACTGGCTGAGATGATAAAAATCACCAAACTCAGGGGGTTGCCTGGGTGGTTCAGTCGGTTAAGCATCTGACTCTTGGTTTGGGCTCAGGTCATGATCTCAGGGTCATGAGATGGAGCCGTGGGTTGGGCTCGGTGCTCAGTGGGGAGTCTGCTTTGAGGTTCCCTCTCTGCCCCCCACCCTGCACACACGCTCGTTTTATCTCTAAAATAAATAAATCAGTCTTTTAAAAAATAGTCAGCTCAGGTAATGATGTTGCTTGAAAAAAACTGAAGTCTTTAACTAAAAGTAAAGAATGGTATATGCAAATCCCATTTCCCTATAGTCACATGTTATCATACTCTCCGATATATAAATTATTTGCCCTCCATGATTTGCATCAGAGATGCAACTTCTATGAGCTTTGAAGCATGAAGTCGTATCTGGTACTAAAGCTGTTGAAGGCTTTGTGGGAGCAAGTTCAGATCGCTGGTGTGAACAGAATGGCAGCTAGCTTCACAGCAATTCATTGTGAGTTACCCTTACATCATTCCTGTTTCACGGATGAGGAAAAAAATCCTCTAACTTGTCTAAGGTCACATATATAGCAAATGAAGGAGCTAGAACTTTTAAAAACAGCTTTATTGAGAAATAATGTACCTACCATAACATTTATCCTTTTAAAAGTGTATAGCAGGTTTTGGTTCATCCACAGAGTTGTGCAACAATCACCAGTGTCTGATTCCAGAGCATTCCCATCACCCCAAAAGGAAACCCCATATCCATTAGCAGTCGCTCCTCATTTGTGTTTTCCCCTCCGCAGCCCTAGGTAACCACTAAGCTCCTTCCTGTCCTTATGCATTTGCTTATTCTGGGCAATTCATAAAATAGAATAATACAGTATTTGGTCTCTTGTGACTGGCTGCTTTCACCGAGTGTAATGTTTTTGAATTTCATGTTGTACCAGGTATCGGTACCTCATTTTTATTGTTGAGAAAATTCCATTGTATGTATATATCACGCTTCAGTTACCCAATTATCATGTGATGAACTCTCGGGTTGTGTCTGCTTCTTAGCTGTTCTGCAAAATACTGCTCTGAACATGGTGTGGGCATAACGAGTTAGAATTTGCACCAGGCTCTCAACTCTGCTGTCTGCGTGCGGTTGTCACAGATGCTTTGCATCCACGCCGAAGAGACTAGGATTTTACAACAGGAGAGTCCTTGGTGATGAACAAAGCCAGTTCTGAGCTTCCTTCATTTGAAGGTAGGACCCAAGCCCAGGGAAATGAAACGACTGTCTGATGCCGGCTACTCAAAATCACGGTCTTTGGACCAGGAGCAGCACCAACTTCCTTTGGGAGCCTGTCGGAAGTGCAAAATCTCACATCCCACCTGCTGAATCCAAACCTGTATTTTCCCATGCTCCCTGGGGGATCTGTGAGCTCCTGAAGCCTGGAGACTCACAGCCGGGGCTGGAGCTCTAATTGCCTAAACTTTCTAGGCTGGGGGATTGCCCCACCACAGCATGTCCAGACATTTTCAGAGTGCATTATTGTTCTGTAAAAGATTGATAACTTCCTCAGGGCATCGAAAAAATGAGATCAGCATAGACTCAGTGGAAGAGGTGAAACTCAAAGGAAGATTCTTCACCCTTCTTCATTGTCAGAGTGCTGCTAACCCCTCAAGTCCCCTGGGCCAGCAGTGTCTAACCACCCTCTGCTAAATTTTGGTTCCACAGGAATGTATCAGTGGCTCTGAGAATAGCTTGGTAAAGAAAGCTCTTTACACCAGGACACATTTTTGAGAAGCATCCTTAGGAATCAGTAATACTTGTACAGGCATCCCTCAGAGAGATGGTGGGTTCAGTTCCAGACCACTGCACTAAAGGGAATATCGTAATAAAGTGAGTCAAATGAATTTTTTGGTTTCCCGGTGCACATAAAAGTTATGCTTATACTGTGCTGTATCCATTAAGTGTTCAATAGTATTATCTGTAAAAAAACAAAAACACACACACAAAAAGACAGTGTACATACCTTAATTAAAAATACTTTATTGCTAGAAAATGCTAACCACTGTCTGAGCTTTCAGTGAGTTGGGATCTTTCTGCTATGGAGCGTCTTGCCTACGTTTTGGCAATTTCTGAAAATAAGGCAACAGTGACATTTGAAGCATCGAATGAATCCTCCTTCCATGAATGATTTCTCTGTAGAATGTGATGCTATTTGATAGCATTTAGCCCACAGTAGAACTTCTTTCAAAACTGGAGTCAATCCTCTCAAACCCTGCCACTGCTTTATCGGCTGACTTTATGTAATGTTCTAACCCATTTGTTGTCATTTCAACGATCTTCACGGCATCTTCACCAGGAGTAGAAGCCATCTCAAGAAACTACTTTCCTTGCTCATCCATCAGAAGTAACTCCTCATCCATTCAAGTTTTATCAGATTACACCAGTTCAGTCTTGTGTCCTGGCTCCACTTCTAATTCTAGTTCTTTTGCTCTTTCCACCACATCTGCAGTGACTTCCTCCGATGAAGTCTTGAACGCTTCAAAGTCACCCATGAGGCTGGAATCAACTTCTTCCAAACTCCTGGTAATGGTGATATTTGGACCTCTTCCTATCATAAATGTTCTTAATGGGATCTAAAATGGTGAATCCTTTCCAGAAGGTTTTCATTTACTTTGCCCAGATCCATCAGAAGGACCATTATTCATGGCAGCTGTAAGCCTTACAAAATGTATTTTTAATTTTATTTTTCCAAAGACATTTTTATTGAGAGAGTGAGTGCATGAGACCAGGTTGGAGGGGCAGGAGGAGAGGGAGATAATCCCAAGCAGACTCCATGCTGAGCATGGAGCCCAACATGAGGCTGATCCCATGACCCCGAGATCATGATCCAAGCCAAAACCAAGAGTCAGACGCTCAACTGACTGAGCTACCCAGGTGCCCCCAAAATGTATTTTTTAAAGAAGACTTGAAAGTTGAAATGACTCCTTGATCCATGGATTGAAGAATGGATGCCGTTAGCAGAAATGAAAATGTTAATCTCATTGAACATCTTCAGAACTGTTGCGTGATGAGGTGCGTTGTCAATAACAGTACTATTTTAGAGGATTTGTTTTCCCCTGAGCAGTAGGTCTCAGCAGTGAGCTTAAAATATCTAGTAAACCGTGCTGTAAACACATGTGCTGTCATCTAGGCTTTTTTGTTCCATTTCAAGAGCCCAGGCAGAGTAGATTTAGCATCATTTGTCAGGGTCCTAGGATTTGCAGAATGGTCAGTGAGCATGGGCTTCAACTTAAAGCCCCCTGCTGCATTAGCTCCTAATACGAGTCAGCCTGTCCTTTGAAGCTTTGGAACCAGGCACCGACTTCTGTCTAGCTGTGAAATTCCTAGATGGCATTTTCACCCGGTAGAAGGCTATTTTGTCTATACTGAAACTCTGTCGTTGAGTGTGGCCACCTTCATGAACGACAGTAGCTAGCTTTTCTGGAGAGTCTGCTGGGGCTTTGGTATTGCTTGCTGCTTCCCCTTGCTCTGGCATGTTATGGAGATGGCGCCCTTCCTTAACCCTCATGAACCACCCTGTGCTAGCCGCAGACTTTTCTCCTGCTGCTTCCTCACTTCCCTGGGCTTCATGGAATTGAAGAGAGTTAGGGCCTCGCTCTGGATTAGGCTTTTGCTTAAAGGAATGTTGTGGCTGGTTCGATCCAAACCACTAAAACTTCGTATCAGCAAGAAGCCTGTTTTGCTTTCTTATCATATGTGTGTTCCCTGGAGTGGCACTTTTATTTTCCCTCAAGAACTTTTCCTTTGCCTTCGCAACTTGGCTAACCGTCCGGCACAAGAGGCCTAGCTTTAGGCTGATCTTGGCTTTTGACATGCCTTCTCACTAAGCTAAATCATTTCTAGCTTTTGTTTTAAAGTGAGAGACATGAGACTCTCCCTTTCTCTTGAATAGTTAGAGACCATTGTGGGGTTAATTGGTTTAATTTCAATATTGTCAAGTCTCAGGGAATAGGGAGGCCCCGGGGAGGGGGGAAGACAGGAAACTGCCGGTTGGTGGAGCAGTCGGGACACAGCATTTATTGATTAATTTTGCTGTTTTACAGGGGTGTGGTTTGCAGCACCCTAAAACAAAAGATTACTGATCACAGATCACCATAGCAAATATAATAAAGAAAAAGCTTGGAATAGTGTAAGAATTACCAAAACATGACCCAGAGATACAAAGTGAGCCTATGCTGTTGGAAAATCGGCTCAGGGAGACGTGCTCAATGCGGGGCGGCCACAAACCATCAGTTCGTAAAAATGCAGTATCTGTGAAGCTCAAAGTGACATACAATAAAATGAGAGATGCCTGTATTAGGGTTCTCCAATGAAATGGAATCAATAGTATATACGGTTGACTCCTGAACAACACAGGTTAGGGGTACCCATCCCCTGCAAAGTTGAAAGTTGAAAACCCACATACAACTTTGGATTCCTCCAGAACTAACTAACTTACTTACTTACTTACTTACTAACNGTACCCATCCCCTGCAAAGTTGAAAGTTGAAAACCCACATACAACTTTGGATTCCTCCAGAACTAACTAACTTACTTACTTACTTACTTACTTACTTACTTTCTTTCTTTCTTTCTTTCTTTCTTTCTTTCTTTCTTTCTTTCTTTCTTTCTTTTTCTTTCTTCATTCATTCATTCATTCATTCATTCGACAGAGATAGAGACAGCCAGCGAGAGAGGGAACACAAGCAGGGGGAGTGGGAGAGGAAGAAGCAGGCTCCCAGCAGAGGAGCCTGATGTGGGGCTCGATCCCATAATGCTGGGATCACGCCCAGCCGAAGGCAGACGCCTAACCGCTGTGCCACCCAGGCGCCCCCCTCCAGAACTTTAATAGCCTACTGTTGATCAGAAGCCTTACAGATAACAAAGCATTGATTAACACAAATTTTTTATATGTGTTATATATTGTATTTGTATCATAAAGTAAAACAGATAAAGAAAATGTTAAAATCAGAAGGAAAAGAGATTACATTTACTGTACTATAAAAAAAATCTACATTTAAGTGGACCTGTGCAGTTCAAACTTGTGTTGTTTAAGAGTCAACTCAGTATATATAAAAGATTTATTACAGGAACTGCCTCATAAATTTTGGAGGCCAAGAAGTCCTAACATAAATGGTCAGCAAGCTGGAGAACCAGGAAAGCTGGTGCTGTAATTCAATTTGAGTCCAGAGGCCAGGGAACCAGGGGAGCTGGTGGCGTAAGTCCTGGTCTAAGTAGGAAGACCCAGGAACCAGGAGCATGAACATTCAAGGGGTGGAGAACTTAGATGTCCTAGCTCAAGCAGAAAGACAGCAAATTTACCTTTTTTCACCTTTTATTCTATTTAGGCTCTCAAAAGATCAGATGATGCTTATCCGCATTGGTGGGGTGATCTTCTTTACTCCTCTACCAATTCAAATGCTAATCTCTTTGAGAAAACACCCTTCTAGGCACACCGAGAAGTACTGTTTTACCAGCTACCTGGGCAACCCTTAGCCCAGTCAAGTTGACATACAAAATTGACCAACACAACTTGGAACCTAGTTTGGGAAATAAATCTGATCCCAATATTGCTGATCCCACATCCCACCCTTCCCCTGTGTTACAGTACTATAGCAGTGATGTCCAAGTTCTCTATTTAAGGCATCGGTTTCCTTCCAACTTTCTTCTTCCGTTGGCCACGAACAGTTAAAGACGGTTAGGAAACCATGTTTCTTTTAGTATCTATGCAACATAGAAAATTACAAAGAGCTTGGAAAGGACTTAAAGGTCCCTAAGGGGTCATCATGATTGTTGGTTGACCTTACAAATTATACTCCAGAATATTTACCTGTTGGTTTTATTGACTCCTCTACTGTGTCCGAGGGAACATGGCTCCCTTTGCTTTGTCCTGTAAGTTCAGACCCTACAGAAGAGATGTACTAATGATAATGGGAATGTTAAATAGGAGAGAGTAAATTAGGATTGAGACACTGATGTTGCTTGCGTAGGTTTTTACAGATGCCTTAAAGACCATTCTCATCCTATCCTGGCCACCGTTTGGGCCATGTCTCATAATTGGGAAGCTGGATTTTTAGAGTAGGAAGCAAACTGCAAACTGAGGGCTGGCACCGTTTCCCTGCATTTGGTGGCTTAGAGCCTGACAGTCCTTGGAAGATGAGTGGGTTCCAAAGGGCTCTCAAACCCAGGAAGGCTAATGTCTGAGGAGTCAGAGAATAAGGTCCTGTGGCGTAAGCCTTGGAAACCCCAGGGAAAAACCTTGAGGTGGCTGAGTTCTGGTGCTCAGCTACCCCCCCACCCCACTCCAACCCTTTAGATCACCTCTGCCTTGGTTCTGTGAGCCAAGAAGGCCAGATGCTCCTCTCCTGGCCCATAGCGGATTCCTGAGGCCTGTGGTCCCCTGGCAGGTTGTTACCTCCGGACTTTGGAAAGTGTGGCCAATTTCCCTTTAAGGTCGAAGCTGCCTGGAGTTGCAGGTCATTCTTGGCTAGTTTGGTGCCAGTTCAGTCTTCAGGGTCTTTCGAGGGGGTCAAATATCCTAAGGCTTGGGGAGGGTAGGATTAGTACCAGAATGTTCGAGGGGTTGCGGTCTTCTGGGAATTTCATGTTGTCTGCATTTTGTGAAACATCAGGGGTTTATGTGCTCCAGCCGCTGCTGATGAAAAGTGTGTCCTCACTGGCTGCCACAGAGGGTGTTTTAAGTCAGTGAAGTACAAATCTTGGCGAGGGGTGAAGAAACAAAGGGATTGAGAATTCTAATAGGAAAGACCTACTCTGAAATAAGGCAATTTGTGAGGAACTTTCCCTCATGTAATGAGGTGCAGAAACGGTCACTCACACTGCTTAGTTTAAATGTATATATGGGGTTATTCTCTTCCTTTAACAAATCTGGAGGCATGTATTCCCAAATCCACAGGGGGAGGATTACAGGAGACTTTCACTTCATATACAGACATATAATTTGTAGTGTTTTATTCTCTTTTCTGTATAATTATAGCACTTTTTAAATAGTGGGAATGCATTTTTATAATGAGAAAATAGAAACGATTAAAAAGGTAATAATGGCCTAGACAATGTTATCTAAAAGCTATAAATTGAGAAGAATGTGACTGACAGAATTTATAATTCACTAGCTATGTTAGCAAACATATGACCCAGGGATTGGTCAAAAGTAGTTTGTTTTAAAAAGCATTTAACTAATAGAGTGACTCGATGAGTTCGTCTGTTCACTTATTTGGTCTGTCAGTCCTTTATCGAGCCCTGTTGTCAGTCGCAGTGTTGAGCCTGTCCCAGGGATGCTGAGGTGCCCCGGCCCCGGCTCCTGGCCCCCTACAGTGCCATTTTGCTGACTGTGACAGCCCTGTTTCCACCAGGTCCTGCTGGTAATGAACATCTGCACAGGCTGCCAGGGGGCCCCAGGACGCATGCTCGTGTCTGCGGTGGTGGGAAAGGTGATGCCATCAAGTGGGCAGGAAGGGATCTCTGTGTCCAGTCCATGGATGCCCCCTTTGGCCACAGGGTTTGGGACCACGAGCTGAAGCCCGTTACGCCCCATAGGGTGAGCTGGTCATGGCCCTGTGGCACGGGGCAGACAGGGCAGCAGGGCGGAGAGTGAAATTGCCCAGCATTGGGAATGACATGTGGTTGGTGCCCTGGCTTCCCTTGCTGGGGGCTCGGGGCCTGGCTCCAAGGAGAGCCCACGAAGCTGGTGTCATCTAAGGAGGGCTCCTAGGAAGGGGCTGACTTTGCAAGGCTGGACCGGAGAAATCTCGACCCCACGGGAGGTCTGGAAATGGTGAGATGGGGGAAAGGGCATTTAGCTTGCTCTCCTGTTCTTCTCGGTTTGTCCCATCCTGACTCTCTCTGCTCACCCTGACTTGTCAGAATATTGAAATAAATTGTGTCTCTTACTTGCCATACTTATGGAACAACCTGAAGGTTCTTAAAGATACAGATGTCCTGTGCTTTCTTTTTCCCCCCCTCTGAAATATTCCTTATTACGGGAATGAAATGAAATTTTTCTTTACCATTGTGTTTGTTTTTGGGGGTTAATGATTTTTAGGGGAAAAGGACTCAAAGACTTTTGGGCCAGATAAAGTGATCTGATTATAACCTGGTTGTATCCCAAGTCCCTGGTTGTCCAGATCCCAGGATTCTGTGGCTCATCTCTGGACCAGGAACCTGCAGGAACAAGTCATAACGCTCTCAGAACTAACGAGGCTGTAAAGCCTTGCCATTTTATGAATCACTGATGGCCAGACAGGCCACGGTGGAGGCCAAGCCATTCATGACATGTGGAGGACAGAGCTGGGAGGCCAGGGCGGGCTGTCCCAGAGCGGATTCCCTTGCCCACAGCCCGGAGACCTGGGTGTGTGGGAACGGGATGCGGACTTGGGTGCTGGGCCCTGCCTGGGGTGATGACAGAGATACCACAGGGGAGCAGCTTTTTTACGGTGGCACAATAGGATTTTGTTCCTTGAATGCCCTGTTCTCGAAGCCCCCGAGACTGAGGATGAAAAGATCCGGGTACTCCCTCTCCAGTTTGTTGCTCAAGGCGACTTCTCTGGCTTTTGGCTCCCTATCACTGGGAAAGGTCTGTAGACTACTTGGCACTTTTATGTCTAAGTCTGATTTTAAGCCAGTTTGAGTCACTGAATCCCTGTGATCAAAGGCAATAATTTCACCTCTTTTAGCACTTCAAAGCAAGTCATGGAAAAAATTAGGAATCTGAAAGCAAATTGAATTATAGATCAAAGAAGAACATCTCTTGACCTTTCTTCCTTCCATAATCAACTGTTGCTAAGTGTGAAGATCCAAACTGGATAGCCGATACAGTGCGGGGGGCAGGGGGAGATGGAGAAGTCAGTTCAACCATAGGACTCATTGAACACAGTCTTGACCAAGGAGTGTTCCTGGAGCTGCCAGAACGTGGAAGAAGCACAGGATGAGGGTTTGTCTGAAAAGCACTTAGCATTAGCTGGGGAAGCAAGGACCGTGTGTAACACAAGTATCCAGTGGAGTCTGGATCCATGGGGGGCTGGGTGCTACAGTGGGATGTGCTGTGAGACTCCAGATGAGAGAAAGCAGCTTGGCAGCAGTTGTCTGGTGACGAGGGATTTCACAGCAGGTCCGTGGAGTTCTGTAGAGCCTGGTGAGAGGAGAGTGGGGCACCCAGAAGGAGAAGACAAATAAGGGGGCTGCAGGGGGTGTCCTGACTCCTTGGGTGGGGAGGAGGGTGAAGTGGGATGGGTGGAGTGGCCCTAAGGATGGGTCCCTGTGGCTGGATGGAATGCCACAGATAAACAAAGCCAGACACTAAAGTAGCAAGGGCAGATTTTAATCAGTAATCTACTGCAAGAGGGAAAGGAGTCCAGCGTGAACTGAACTCAGCTTCGATTTGTGCAGGGGTGGCTGGGCCGTTGAAAGAGAGAGTGACGGAATAGGGAGGGGTGAGTGGGGGCTCAGAGTCAGGGAAGTGAAAGATTATAAAAAGTGGGAAGGAGACGTTGGTCCATGTGAAACCCATCTGGCTTTGGGTTTGTGAACTGGCACTTAGCAAAGTTAGGCTCCTACCCTCCTGCAGAGGCTGGGAGACGGGTGCTGTCTTCAGGTGTTGGCTACAACAAACTGAATTCTTTTGGCATGCATAAGGTTTCTCAGGCATGCCCTCTAAGGGGGGGCTTGAGTCATCCTAGGAATGTGACTTTGAAATGTTAGGAACTGTTAGTGTTTGTTCAAGTCTTTTTTATTTTTTATTTTTTATTTTTGTAAATAGGCTCCAAGCCCAACGTGGGGCTTGAACTCATGACTCTGTGATTAAGAGTCTCATGCTTTACCCACTGAGCCAGCCAGGTGTCCCTGCTCAAGTGTTGACAGCCCAAGGTTGAGGCCTGGTGGAAAAAGGGCTCAGAAAAGCTTGGCTAGAGTTTGGTCAAGCAGAGACTCTTCCTCAGGAGGCAAGAAATGGAGGTGATAAAGTGGGAATAACCTGACAAAACAGATATTAAAGGAGATTAGATAGCCATTGAATATTAATCCTTTTTCACTGAATCTTAGGGCAACACATGACCAAAGAGACTGTTAAAGTCCTTTATTTACAGAGGAGGTAACTGAGATCTAAAGGGTCAAGTGACATGAAAATGGTCAGAATGTATGTATACTACCACTCTGTATATATGTGTGTGTGTGTGTGTGTGTGTGTGTGTACACACATACGTACCAGGAATGTGCTAGGCAGTATCGGAGGCAAAAACATTTGTCCTATAAAAGGACTTCACGATTTGTGAATAATTTGCATTTCTTTTACATAAGCAGATTTTGGTAATGATCTCAATGAAGGATCATCATGACACCGTGAATTGCTTCCGTGTACCTTCCCCCACCCCCACCCTTCCTCCTTTGACCTTCCCTGTTAGGCCGTGCTGATGTTCCCCCCATGACTTCCCACCTGCAGCTGCAGGGGGCTGGCTCAGAAACAAATGAGCCTTTCCTAGAAACCGATCATCCAGATCTAGGGAGAAGTAGCTGTAACCACCATCACACTCAGTCAAATTGCTAAAACTTCCTAAATGATGGAGAGAAACAAGTAAATTCTGCAGATCAGGTTTAGGCAAATGGACATTTTCAAATTGGCCTTCTTCCATGCAGAGACACTTTGGCCCAGTGGGAGATGGCTTTTCTCTGAGCCTCAGACACTGTGGGTCCACTGCCAGAGCCTTCTCTTTCTCAGTGCTGCCCTAGGCAGCCCGAGCCTTCATAGCCTGTGCCACGCTTTAGGCACTGCCTTCGAATTTGCTGTGTTCGAACAGCACATCACCAGGTCCATTAAAACCGTGGACAACATTTGACTTAATTCTATAGAGAAATATTTGCACACATGCATGGAGTTGTCCAGTGTCCATCAAAGGTTTGTATGGTAGAAACTGGGAGTAGCTGAAATGTCCACCCAGAAGTGGAAATGCAGCCTAATATGGTTCTTTCATCCCAGGAACATGAAGCATGAGGCTCTTGCCTGTGGCTTCACGGACATTATTACTGTTGACAACTATTCAAGTTTCTCAAAAGCTTTTTCCGCTTGAATGGTTTTTAAACTTTATTCTGGAAGTTAGCAGTTTCTGCTAGACTCTAGAAAAGTGGGAGAGTGACTTCAATCATCGTGCTCACTGTTGTGAGGAGATGTCATATACAAAATGTAGCAAATAGCGTTTGGTCCTTGATTTATATCTTTGTAGCAACCTTGTTCAATAGAATAGACCAACTTCAGTATTAGTGAATAACTTGCATATCTTACGTATAAGTGGGTATTGGTGATCTCAATTAAGGATCACCACGATGTTATGAATGGTTCCATTTACTTGCTCTGCTTTGGGATTCCAAAGTTTCCCCCAAATCCAAAGGTGGGATTCCAGCAGTTTTTCTCTCCTGTCTTGACTCCTTCCTTTCTTGTGGCGTTAAAAGAACATTCAAGAATTCTCTGGAAACTCAGGCCATTTCCAAGCTGAGTTTTCTTGTGCTGTATTGGGCTGGAAGCATTGGGAGCCTTTTTGCTTTTGAAGAGTGTAACTCCTTTTGTTAAGGTTTTTAAAGCATT
>NC_048231.1:70436999-70461797 GCF_002007445.2 Ailuropoda melanoleuca
TCTTCAGGTGTTGGCTACAACAAACTGAATTCTTTTGGCATGCATAAGGTTTCTCAGGCATGCCCTCTAAGGGGGGGCTTGAGTCATCCTAGGAATGTGACTTTGAAATGTTAGGAACTGTTAGTGTTTGTTCAAGTCTTTTTTATTTTTTATTTTTTATTTTTGTAAATAGGCTCCAAGCCCAACGTGGGGCTTGAACTCATGACTCTGTGATTAAGAGTCTCATGCTTTACCCACTGAGCCAGCCAGGTGTCCCTGCTCAAGTGTTGACAGCCCAAGGTTGAGGCCTGGTGGAAAAAGGGCTCAGAAAAGCTTGGCTAGAGTTTGGTCAAGCAGAGACTCTTCCTCAGGAGGCAAGAAATGGAGGTGATAAAGTGGGAATAACCTGACAAAACAGATATTAAAGGAGATTAGATAGCCATTGAATATTAATCCTTTTTCACTGAATCTTAGGGCAACACATGACCAAAGAGACTGTTAAAGTCCTTTATTTACAGAGGAGGTAACTGAGATCTAAAGGGTCAAGTGACATGAAAATGGTCAGAATGTATGTATACTACCACTCTGTATATGTGTGTGTGTGTGTGTGTGTGTGTGTGTGTGTACACACATACGTACCAGGAATGTGCTAGGCAGTATCGGAGGCAAAAACATTTGTCCTATAAAAGGACTTCACGATTTGTGAATAATTTGCATTTCTTTTACATAAGCAGATTTTGGTAATGATCTCAATGAAGGATCATCATGACACCGTGAATTGCTTCCGTGTACCTTCCCCCACCCCCACCCTTCCTCCTTTGACCTTCCCTGTTAGGCCGTGCTGATGTTCCCCCCATGACTTCCCACCTGCAGCTGCAGGGGGCTGGCTCAGAAACAAATGAGCCTTTCCTAGAAACCGATCATCCAGATCTAGGGAGAAGTAGCTGTAACCACCATCACACTCAGTCAAATTGCTAAAACTTCCTAAATGATGGAGAGAAACAAGTAAATTCTGCAGATCAGGTTTAGGCAAATGGACATTTTCAAATTGGCCTTCTTCCATGCAGAGACACTTTGGCCCAGTGGGAGATGGCTTTTCTCTGAGCCTCAGACACTGTGGGTCCACTGCCAGAGCCTTCTCTTTCTCAGTGCTGCCCTAGGCAGCCCGAGCCTTCATAGCCTGTGCCACGCTTTAGGCACTGCCTTCGATTTGCTGTGTTCGAACAGCACATCACCAGGTCCATTAAAACCGTGGACAACATTTGACTTAATTCTATAGAGAAATATTTGCACACATGCATGGAGTTGTCCAGTGTCCATCAAAGGTTTGTATGGTAGAAACTGGGAGTAGCTGAAATGTCCACCCAGAAGTGGAAATGCAGCCTAATATGGTTCTTTCATCCCAGGAACATGAAGCATGAGGCTCTTGCCTGTGGCTTCACGGACATTATTACTGTTGACAACTATTCAAGTTTCTCAAAAGCTTTTTCCGCTTGAATGGTTTTTAAACTTTATTCTGGAAGTTAGCAGTTTCTGCTAGACTCTAGAAAAGTGGGAGAGTGACTTCAATCATCGTGCTCACTGTTGTGAGGAGATGTCATATACAAAATGTAGCAAATAGCGTTTAGTCCTTGATTTATATCTTTGTAGCAACCTTGTTCAATAGAATAGACCAACTTCAGTATTAGTGAATAACTTGCATATCTTACGTATAAGTGGGTATTGGTGATCTCAATTAAGGATCACCACGATGTTATGAATGGTTCCATTTACTTGCTCTGCTTTGGGATTCCAAAGTTTCCCCCAAATCCAAAGGTGGGATTCCAGCAGTTTTTCTCTCCTGTCTTGACTCCTTCCTTTCTTGTGGCGTTAAAAGAACATTCAAGAATTCTCTGGAAACTCAGGCCATTTCCAAGCTGAGTTTTCTTGTGCTGTATTGGGCTGGAAGCATTGGGAGCCTTTTTGCTTTTGAAGAGTGTAACTCCTTTTGTTAAGGTTTTTAAAGCATTCTGTAGCTGGTGTTGGAAATAAACCTTAATTTCCCCTAGTCCCCAAGGAGAAAAGCAACAGGCCGGAAGGAAGGAGGGGAGTGGTGGAAAATCATTGCTGCATTCTGTGTTTGCTGTCCACTTCTCTTTTCTTAGTAAATTGCCTCAGGAATTTCTGCAGTCAGCTATAATCTACTCTTGAAAGGCCTCCTTTTGGACCAAGCTCTTCAAGTGAGCCAAAACTCTCTAGGACCACAGAATTTCAGAGAAGACAATGAAAATAAAGGGAGTATTAACATGTGGTCCTTCTATTGAGATTGTGAAACTTCCTTATGTTGTTGTAAAGGCGGCTGGGAAAAAGGTGGAAAACTCTGTTTTTGGGAGGCAGTGTTCACTACCTCCCCTTTCCCCCCTGTCTTACCCAAAGTTGGTTGCCACAGAGAGCTTTTTTTTATGTGGTTCTGAAAATGGGGGGCACTTGTGTCCTGCTGGTACCATGGACAGATACCAAACAAATATTTGTGTCTTGATATTTTGAATTATCACCTCACCTCAAAATAAACCTAAAATGCAAATTACAAAGATGTGACTTTTATTCTTCCTAAGTAAATTAACTATGGAAAATAATGTTGGGCGTAGGTTAAATGCAATCGAAACCACCAAAGACAAACGTATTTTTATCTGGCAGCTAGCATTTTAAAAGGCAGTTCTTTCCCCTCCTACCCACGAAAGGAGAAGTCTCTACCAAATCAGAGGCAGGATTTCTGAACATGCAATGCCTGCCATTGATCTAGCTGAGAGTGAGAACAAATTAATTCATGTTTCCTTCATTCCAAACAATGATGTGAAGGCAGCCTGCCACTATTTTACATCAGGATCTGGGTTGGAGTTGTAAGGAATTAGGCAGAAGGTAGGTGTGTCTGACACTTAAAGATCTTGAAAGCTATTCCTAGCTCTCAGAAATTGTAAAAGGAAGAAGGGGGTGGGAACAGACTTCAAACACCCTATTCATAAGATCAGAGGAAGAGGGAGGGGAGGAAAGGTACTGATTTCTTTTATTTACTCCACAAAAATGTATTCTGTAGCTATTATGTGTCAGTCACTGTTTAAGGTCTGGGGCTATAGCAATGTGAAGCAGGCAAAAATCTCTGCTTTTGCAGAGCTTACATTGCAAAAGGGGAGGCAGATGGTAAGCAAGGCAAGTAAGTAAAATATTAGAGGGTAGCCTGTGTTGAGAAGAACAACAGGCGAGTGGTTCTGAGTTGTGTATATCTGGGTGCATGCTGGCAATTTAAAATAGGGTAGCCACGGAAGATCTCACCCAGAAGGGGATGTTTTCTTAAAGGTCTGAAGATGTGAGGCCATGAATCAGATGGAGATAAGGGGGAAAGCAGGGTGACCAGATAGGACACCACTGCATGACCCAGGTGAGGGAAGATTACTTGCTAGACCAGGGGTGTGGAAAGGCAGTCATAAGAAAGGGCTGGATGGAGTCCCTTGTCACATGAGCCTGGGCGTGTAGGAGGGAGAAGCAGAAAGGCTGGCCACAGGGCTCTAGCCTGAGAATAGGAGCAGGCTCCTGGTCCCTCTGCTGTGGTCCCTGAAGCAGTTACCTAAAGACTTTTGGTTTGTCTTGTTTTATACTTTGTGGAATTGTTTTACACTAGCTTATAAGCACATTGGGAGCAAGCTATTTAATCTCTCCTTCATACCCCATGGAGTCTAGTAAATGTTGATCTGAACTGAATTAAATAATCAAAGATCAGCAGTTAAGAGACAGAACATTGTAGAATACCTACAGGTTCAAAACACATGACTCCCTGTGGTGAGAATGATAGCCAAGGGCCACGATGGGCTCTTCTCTGAGCCAGCCGGATGCACTCATGCCCTAGGAATAGATGCATGAACTCAGAATGCTGGGAAGAGAGGCAGAGCCTCACTTCTAATGCATCCCCCAGGCTCCCTGTCCTGGCTCCAGAGCAGCCTGGGAGGACTGCGCTTTGGGAGGGAAGGATTAGAAGAATTTGGGGTTTTGCCAGGTGGTGACTTCCGGTTGGAAGGCCAGTCACTGCAGGGGACCCATAGTTGTTAGCATGTCCCAAACCCAGGACCAGGCAGCAGGGCAGTGTGGTTCATGGAGAAGCAGGAGCCATCTGGGTCAGCGCTGCCAGATGTGAACAGAGCTCCCAGTGGAATCAGGCTCAGCTCCACGATCCACTCAGAAAGCCAGTCAAGGTCTCTGAGCTGAAGAAGGACAGGACAAGTGGGAGCCAAGCCAGTTCCTGCCTGCTCTTTACCCCTTCCAGCTGGTCAGTTTCTGGTGTTTTTCTGTAGAGGAAATCTACTCCTTGGGTGTGGAAATCATGTATATATCAGGAGTCTATCCTCCACTGGCTCCTTTTGTTCTCTTCCCAGGTGGAAAGGTCATAATGCTAGTAAAGTACGTTACCAAGTATTTTCACAGGAACAGGGTGGGTTTTTATATTACCCTCATTTTTCTGGTGAAGGACTGGTTGGGAGATTAACTGCAGTTCAAGGATGGAGATGGCAGCCCAGTCTGTCTAGCTGGTGAATTTGCCTTGACTACCACACACTGCGCAATTGGAGAAGTGTTTTATCTTCTCCCGTGCTGGTGAACGAGCTCCGAGAGTGGGTTTAAACAGCAGGATTAGAAGCACCGGCAGTAGGTATGCTTTCCATGGACTCCTTCAAATTCTAACTAGTCTCCCCTGGTGGGTGACCTCTCCTTCAGGGTCCTCAGGTGGTAACTCAGTGCCCCAAGATCAGTGGTTCTCCCACTGTGGTTCTGGGACCTCTGAGTTTGGTAGACATGCAGAAAGTTGGGCCTACTCAACCCAGATCTGCAGCTGCCCAACTCTCTAGACGGTTTCTGTGTGCGTTCCAGCAAGAGGAGGTGAAAGGTGCCTCAACCTTCTGCTGGCCTGTTGTAAGGGAAACCCTGTCATGTGACTGTCTCCCCCATGGATGGTCCTATTCACCAGGGCTCCTCTTGTCTGGGCAGCCCTGCCTCTCATGGTTTCCTTTTGTTGCTGGTTTCTCAAGATCTTTTTTCTCTTCAGTTGTCCAGCTCTTTTAATATGTGTCACAGAAAATTTGCTCACAATTTGCTTTGCAACCAAAGATAGGATGTGGCCGTATACCTTCTATGCCCCTCGTATGCCATATGCTACATATGGGACTGGACGGGGTCGGGTGGCTCTTTAAATTCTTACTTAATTCGTGGAGGTGCTAAAAATGCTTCCCTGACTTAAGGCTGATTTTGCTTAAATTTAAATATCCTGTAAATACAGGCATTAACTGGTGAAATGAGGCTAACATCTAGTAGTCTTAGATCCCAGAGAGAGTATATGAAACAGGCCACCTCATAATTTTCAGGCTAGGAGAAAACGAAACAGATCTCTCCTTCCTTGCAATGCCAAGCAACAGTTCGGGTGCTTGGTTTTGTTCTAATGGCTCCTTTATCTGTAGGCAGTGTTTGAGGGAGCCTCTAAGTGTGGTATAATGACGGGTATTCATGTCTCTTTCCTGAGGAAAGAGCTCCAGCTCCTCGGGGGGTGTGGTGAAGGCTGGGGCCCTGCTGTCCGACCACAAAGATTACTGAGGACATTTTCCATGCCTGTGGCTCTGGTCTGTGTGGAGTTAGGGCAGAGCCCAAGGGATAACCCACCGGGGGCACCAAATGGAGCCACCCTGGCCAGCTTCCCATTCTTGGTTCTGTCACTCTAAGTGCTGCCTGCCCTTGGCGGTTGCCACCAAGATCATTGTTCACACAGAGGGTGTGGCGGAGTCATCCCTGTACCCTTTTATCACTCGAGTTCCTACTCCTGGAAATACATCTGCCCTTGGGAGGGAATGCAGGCTGCCGTCCGTGTCGGAGGGGAGTATGTGTGGAGCTCGGGCATTAGGGGGTAGGTGGGTGGTCGATCACCTCAAGTCAAAGAGAACTTCATCTCTTACAAAGGCACTCTAGGGTCCCCTTCACCACCAACATGCCCTGCTTATTGTCACGGACCATCCAGAAGTCTACTCGCTTTCCCTGTCCGAGATAATCCAACCAGTAGCAGGTCTGCCCACTTCATGGTCATGTGATGACTGCGCCGTGCGGTTAGAAGAACGTGCCTGTTTGCTTGTCCTCTTATGTCAGTGGCCTGTGGTTCTGAATCTTTCTTTTAAAGGCTCCCTTGGCTCAGCCTCCAGTGTGGATTGATGGTGAAGGCACAGGGACAGTGAGAGGCTGACTGCGGGAGCCGACCATGGTCCAAAGCCTGTGGGGTGTCTACCCTTTAGCTGAGTCCATCAGTCCTTGTGAACCCAGGGGCTGTCCTAGTACTTTCCTCTTTGCCCTGACTCGGGGGAGCAGGTGGACCCCAGTGTGTACGTGCTGCTCCTGAGGCAGAGACCCTGGAGGGGAAGGGAAGTCAGAGTCAGCCAGATATGAGAAGTGCGCCTTACTAGGCAGGTGGGGCAAACACTGTTGGAGTGCTTTCATTTTCTTGCAAACGTCACCACCATGGTAAGACCCCATCCACACACAATGAACCTAAAACTTAGCGTGAAGCTTGGTACCTAATGGGTGACGTAGTGTTGGTTGGGTGAATATCAAAAAAAGTCACTCTGTCAACCTACCATGAGTGTGATTGATGATCATTCCAGGAGTCAGCCTGTGTCTGGTCCAGAGAAATGATCTTGCCCCTTTGTGGCTCCTGTCCATGGTGTCATAGGTGCAAAGGTTACCTAGAGACACCTGGTGCTCTCACTTCTTGGGGTGTGTCACATCTGTGCTCTCATCCTGTAAATCTCTATCTGCCTTTATTCATCTGGATAACTCTGACCCTAGAATTTGCTTGACATCTTCGGCTTCTGGAAACCTCCCTGAACACCTAAGTTTACTGGACCTTCCCCCTTACCCCCCGCCCTGGCAAGCCCTCCTCTGATCACTTTCCACATGAGACTGAGTATATCTGTTGATAGATCTGCCCTATTAGACTCTCGGTTCCTCGTGGGAGCACCATCTTCACATCTTTGAGGCTGGAAGGCAGTGCTCCTTCCTGCTAAAGTAACTGCCTGCGAGTGGCTCAGAGGCCAGAGTCCCTGTGCTTTATGTGACGTCCCTCTGGAGTGCCGTGTTTCCAAGGAGAAGTCACAGATAGGCAAATAGTCGATTTCATTAGGAAATACTGATGAGAGATTAGGGTCAGAGAGACTGATTCCCCAGCGGCTTTGATCCCCCGGTTTTCTGGTCCTCTGCAATGGAAGTCTGTCTGAGACGTGAGGCGGTGTGCACGATGCTTCCTAATTATGTTCTCCACTCTATCGGACTCTCCTAGCTGGTAACACAGAGGGGATGAGACCTGACGCTTGGGTCATTTATGGACCCTGGGCTTAGCCCTCCTTGGCACAGGCTGGAAATAAACACAGAGGGAAAGTGTCAGGAGGTCAGGAAGGATTGGGATGCAGCTTGTCCTTTTGATGTGTAGAGACCTTCAGTACAGATGTGAATTTGTCATAAGACAAAACCAATATTTAAGGCGTCCTGCACTTAACTGTGAAAATGCTGTGGTCCTTCCAGTCCTCACCCATTGGTTAGAGAATAAACTCTTATCAAAACAGTTGTTGTAAAAAACCCAATCTTTGGTGCAGTTTTGTTTGTGTTAGGATACTTGCCATAGATTAATGGCTGTTTCCATCTTGAAGAAGACTTAAAGAGCCCGGCCCCATGGGGTGGGTCAGGTGAACTATGGAGTTTTGCCACTCTGCTCAGTGACATGATTGATGCCAGATTGTTCCCTTTTGACCCCAGCTAATGATCCTTATCTTTTCTCTAGGGATTAGACATTTACTTCTTTTCCTCAAAATGTTTAGTGCAGGGATGGTGAACGTTTTCCCTGTCAAGAGCCATTGACCCCAGGAAGGAAGAGGCCATCTCTTGGGGGCAGTGGTCGTGGTTGGAGAGGCACCCCCAGGGCCCAGCCAGGGCTGTCTGTGCTCAGGCGACCTTCTCAGTGCACAGTTAGAAGGACCTGAGAGACGACAGGAGGTGCCTCGCCGGCCCCATGAGAGGCTCGCCTATTCACTACAGAGAGTCTTGGGTGTTTTTTAGAAATGTTGTTGAAGCCTTTGGGGTTGGAGAGAGAAGGAAAAGTGGTTTTCACTGAGCACTGAAATGTGCCTGATGCTTTACCAATGTTATTGTGTGCTTCAAAATGTGGGGATGTGTATTTCTCAAACTGTTTACTTGTAAGAAAACCGAGACGCAGAGAGGAATCTCTTCTGAAATTCAAGCATCAGTTTAGGAGTCTGGATGGTGGTATTATCCAAGGCTACGGCAGAATAGCATGGAAGGCTAAGGGCAAACCACAGCAGTGCACAGTGCAGGGCCAGGACCTTGCCCACTGGGAGTGCAGGAGAGGGCAGGTGAAGTGGACACAGTGCCCCAAGGGTGGGCAGGACAGGAGGTCGGGCCACACGTGGCAGTTTCAGTGAGCAGAGGCTGGGGAGAAAGAGCTACTTTGCAGAGGCCAAGCCTAGGACCGTTCTAGCTACAGTCAGTCCTGGGTAAGACGGCTCAGTGTTTTCCATGTGTGCACTCAGGGGCTGGTGGGGAGTGTCTGTGGTTTCCGGCCCTTGGGCCGGGATGGTTCTCTTCTAAGTTTTCTCCTTGGAGAGGAAAGCAGAGTTGGGCTTGACACTGCATGGAGAGAGATGGTCTCCTGTGGACGCCACCTGGGACTCTGGATGCTTCCAGAAGAGAGAGCTGGCCTCCTTTGTTGAGGCTGCCTCCCTTCCGTTTGTGCCCTGCCAGGAGGGGGCGAGCAGGGTTCGCTGCAGGGCAGTGAAGCCATGATGCTGTGCGGCTCTGGGAGAAGCAGCCTCTCCTCAAGCAAAACCCATTTAGCCCTGTGCTTTCCTGATTGCTGTTAAGAGAGATCGAGAGAGAGAGGTGTAATTTTGAGAAAACATACATCTAAGTGTTTCAACTGAATTCTAAAAGAAAGGGAATGATAAAAGCCTATAAATAAAACATCTGGAGGTTCTCCAGTTTCCTAATGAGGAAAGAAGAAAACAAAGAAAGAAGGACCTGGAGCGGGAGAGGAGGACAGGGAGAAGGCAGGAGGGCAGGGAGCCAAGCCATTTACGGGACACGGAGAGGCAGAGGTGTAGACAGAGACGCAGGTGTTCTGAAGCAACAGACCAGACCTCTGATAGAAAAGGTCCCTGTCACCCGTTTTTCACACCACTGCTTGGCTGGGTGTTTTTGCTGCTTTTCAGATGCTAATGATCTGAACACCCTGGGTCAGCAGCCTTTTTAGAGGGACTCTGTCAAAGTGCTGATTGCTCTTGGCTCATGAGCAGGGGTTCTGTGGATTGGGTGAGGGGCTCAGCTTCTCCAGGGGGTGGTGGTAGGATTGGATGTCTCCATGGACCCTTCTGTCTCTGCCATTGGATCCTGGGGAGAAATTCTCCAGAATTCCGTTCACAAAGTGGCCTGCAGCAGCCGATCCAGCCTCTTTGCCTCTGAGAGGGCACACTTTTGTGAAAGTGAAGATGGGAATTGACAGAAGTATGCTTCCCTGGGGCCCAAAGCTGACCAGCTCCCTAAAACTCAGAGGGAGAAACAGTCGCCTCCGAGTAAAGTCAGGAATGAAGGTACCTGGCTCTGCCTGGCTGCCTTCCTCAGTGGCCGAGAGTGGACCTGGGCGGGGCTCGCGTGGCTGGCCGTGGCCAACAAGCCAGGAAGCATGGAGTCGCCTGGTTTAAAATCTGGTGCAGCGTCTGTAGCCAACAGCTCCCAGGAGGCTGCTGGCCACTTGCAGGGGCCTGCAGGACAGGTGTTAGAGTACAGGTGAAGACTAGGGGTCACAGGCGGTTGGGGATGTGAAGGCCGGTGTCTTCGGGAGGAGGTGACGGGCACACAGGGGGGAGCGAGGTGGAGGAAGCAGGAAAACCATGATCCAGACTGGGGCGTGTGGCCTCTTTTTACCCCCAAGACCTAAGGATGGTATTCACTGTCCTGCGGGGTCCATGTCAGGGCAGAGGCTCTGCTTGCTGTCGGCAATTGCCCATACTGTCCCACGTCTCAGGGAGTGGCTTCCCCACAAACCCAGGTGGCAATCTGGGGGTCTGGGGATCCTTCACCTGTCTCCCCCACATTCAGCTCTATTCCTCAATCACTCTCAAGTCAACCCCTCCTCGCCATCCCCCACTGTTTCTGTTGTGACCTATCACCTCTTGCTCAGGGGACTCCAGAGGCTTCTTACTTGGTTTCCTGCTCCTACCCGTCCCCGTTCCAGGAGTGCCTCCACCCTGGCTGGATACCGGCAGTGAGCCTCCTAGAACCCTGTGTCATTAGATTCCTTCCTGCTTGAAATCCCTCCGACACCCCCTGTCACTGCCCGAGAGAGACATGGAGTTGAAACTTCACGGCGTGGCAGTGTGAGACCCTGACCGCGAGGACTCCGTGGTGTCCCCGGCCTCATGCCGTCACCGCCACAACCTACCTGCCCAGGTGCCAGCCACGCTGAGGTGGTTGGTGTTCTTTGAACCCGGTGCCTCCCTCGGCAGCGTCCAGGCTGTACACCTGGTCCTTTCTCGTCCTCGGGTTCCCCTCTGCACCGCACTTCTCGCTGTGGTTTTTACTTACCCTCAAAGTTTGTTCCGTATCACCTCTTCTGGATCTCTGCTCCCCAGCCTCAGGCGCCCAGGTGTCGCCTGTCCTTCCTTGGTGGCCCCTTAGTGTTGCCATCACCTTCTCACATAGCTTGGGCATTACTTGGGGTCATGTCTGTCTCCCTCACTCAACTCTGGATGGCTGAGATGGTCTTCCTTCACATCTGCTTAGTAGAGAATCAGTCAGCGATTAGCATAAGGATTACAGGACAGAAATACTGAAACCGATTATACTCCAAGGGACTTTGGGTTTAAATACAGTGGTCTGTAGCAGTCTTCTCTCTCAGGACTCACGACCTCGCCATCATTCACATGTAGCCTCTTCATCCTCAGGCTGAATGGGCTGCCTCCTGATGAATGGGGGGTGGGGGTACCCTCATGAATCCCTACTCCCCACCATCCCCCAGGTACTTTTCAGAGCCCACCTCCAGAACACAAGCCCTTGCTTTTGTACGTGTGTGATTTCTCTCTGAATTAACATGGTGACATGAATGTTCTGGTTAGGATGTGAGCGGGCTTCAGTGGCCCACTTTATTTTTATTGTACAAACAGAACATAACAGCCGGTTTGCATTTCTGCTAGCCATTTTCAGTCACTCTCCCCCACTTCTTCGGGCCCGTGATTCCAGCGCTAGGGTCTTAGTTTCTTTACCTGTAAACTGAAGATGCTGGGTTTGACCAGGCTGCTCACCTGTGGTCCGTGGAATGGTCTGGAGGCCCACAGGAAGTACCCATACCCTCTGATGTGAACATTTGTGATGACCTGTATATAATTTATAAACGAAACCATGACTCTAAAGCACTTAATTAAACATTGTTGGGAAGAGTGATTTTTTAAAAACTGACCAAGTGGTTTTTTTCACTGAAAAATTTTCTACTGTGCCACTTCGGTGGATGTCTTTAAAACATCAACATGTCCTAACGGAGCAGCAGGTGCAGGTTGAAGTGGGTTGTACTTGCTGGCCATCACTGTGTCGGTGGCTCATTCGAATTCATGGGGAGAATGTCCAGAGTGGAATCCCTTTGACTTGGTGCTGACAGGAGCCTGGGACTGCAGAGTTCCCGGCTGGGGGGCGGAGCATCACCTAAGCCTGGCCAGCGATTTCTGCCCCATCTCAGAGTTGTTCACCAGCTCTCTGACGGGTGAGTGTAAAGAGCGAACGGCACGCACTAATGCCTGGCAAAGGACGAGCTCACGTCTCCCTGCTCCATCTGAAAAATCACGATGGCTGCATTCTCTGTAGCCAGTGCCAACAGATTTTTAAATGTAGGTGTGGACACTTTGTGAATAAATCTCTGTGTGATGTCTCTTGTGGCAGCCCGAGGGTTAAAAGGAAAGTTATGGCCTCCTCTATGCAGAGAGGGGTCTCCAGGGTCCTGGTCCAAGTATTCGCACAGAGTGCTTGCTTCATGTGTTGGGCGGTTGGTGAGAGAAGGAGGTGCTGAAATTATTAGTCTTGAGGTCAGTGATTTTAATGGGTCTGAAGCATGAAGTTCTGGATCTATCTTTCATTCTCCCACTGCCTCGGCACGCTCACAGATGCCCTGGGTTCCTCCCCTCCACGTTTTTCACTAAATGTAAATTGGTTCTCATTTTCCCACTGTTTCCTTCTAATGTTCAGGTCTGCTTTCCCCACCCGAGGTTTTCATCACTGTGCTCTCGGCTGAGCAGCAAACACAGGACCGCTGAAGCTGTGCCTTTCGGCACTCGTGTGGGCGGGCCATGTGGGTTTCCTTCCCGAGGACGGAACAGGAATGGTCCCAAATGGCCTTTAATTAGTTTGCCCTCTGCTCATCATTATAAGCTGGTTTAAAGTGTAATACTTTCATTGTATCTCTTAGGAACATGTTTCATTTTAAAAGGCAAGAACCATGGAAAGAAAAGATGGGGGCAGTTATAAAGACTTTAACAAATGATGTTCTGGCTCTGCCTCCTTTCCCCACCAAATGCAGGCTCCTAATGACCTTTCAGCCAAAGGCTAGTGCTGTACATAGGACTGTGCCCTCGGTAGATTCAGTTTGGAAGGAGGTGCGAGGATACATTCATACATTCACTTACTGGCCAACCACAGGCTGTGCTTGACCTTAATAGGAATGAATGCATAACCCACCCCCCATAGCTCCCCACAGCTGTTGGGACCAGCACTGCGTCTTCCCTGGGACCTTCTGCGACCTGAGCTCTCGAGAGCTACTGTCCCACCCTTGGGGCTGTGCTGGTGGGAGGCAGGCTTCTCTTTGCATACCTCCCACCTGACCATCTCCAGGCTTTGGGAGAATGGCAAATCTTCTGGACTCCAACCTGAGCCCAGCCCTGCCCTTTACACATAGGATTCAGCTTTGGGTTGAGATGCTGTGGGGTTTTTTTTGATATTTGCCAGGAAGGGGCCCACATTTCACGTCTTGGTCACATAGGCCTCTTACTCCCCGGTGCCCTGAATTAGGGCTTTACATGGAGCCTGGCATGGCAGCATCTGTCTTCTCGTTCACCATCCCCTGGTAGAGGCTGCATGCTCCTTGGCATGTGTTTACAATGTAGGTGGACAAAGAGGAAAAGGGAGAGCCTTTGTGAGTTCCTTTGCATACGGGAGAAGCCTCTGGAGCTGCCCTCTTGCTGGCACAGGGTGGGCTTTGGGCCTCTCTCCCTGCTCTACATTTGGCGGCATCTTTCTTCTGCATTGCCTGAGTTTCAGGCAGTAGGGACATATGGAATTCCCTTCCTTGGGACTCGGGACCCATGAGAACAGTCTGCAGTGTATTGGGTGTATTTGGAGAATCAGAGGACCCCCACGCTCTACTTTGTCACCCACAGGCTGAAGCCCAAGGTGCACCTGGATCTGCACACACGAGGACCCACACAGAGAGCAGAGGCTGGGGATACTGAGGGCAGAACAAGGGAGCCCCATGGGGCTCAGTCGTCCTTCCCTAAGGAAGTCTTGCATGCACTCATGTAACCCAGGACTGCGAATCACACCTGAGCTCTGCATAGATGGGCTGCTTCTAAAGGAGGAGTGATTGATTTAATAGGGAATGCATCCAAGAGCCATGTCCGGTATCCCCTCAGGAAGCTGCCAGGCCAGCCCTATTCCTAGGAGAGCCCTTTATAGTCCCATCTAACCCGAAGGGAGGCCTGCACAGCCGTGGTGAGTCCGACTTTCTGTATGGTGAGACCTGGATGTGCTACAGATAGAACGCTCCGTTTCCTGAACTCCAGAGTGTCCCTGGCACTGAAGGCTCCAGACCACCCCTCCCATGGCATGGTTAGCCCTGTGTCAAGGAAGCTGGGGCTTGGGCTGTGGGAAGGTGCTTCTCCTTTGGCCTGTGGGGGCTGCTCATGAACGACACCAAAGGCCATCAGTAGTCACTGGTTCGAGCATGACACCTGATGTGATGAAATGTCTGCGGGCTCCTCCTCTACCAGCCGGGACGGTGCCTCCCACAATGACACATTATATTGGCAAATTATACTCATTTTAGTGCTCTTGATAGCACTTTGCAGAAACTGCATTTTTTACAGGCTGAAGTTTTATGGCAACCCTGCGTCAAGCAAGTCTATTGGTGCCATTTTTCCAAAAGCGTTTGCTCACTGTGTCCCTGTCATATTTTGGTAATTCTCACAATATTTCAAACTTCTTCATTATTATATTTGTTATGGTGATTTGCGATCAGAGATTACTGAAAGCTCAGGTGGTTAGCATTTTTTTAATCAAAGTATTTTTAAACGAAGATATGTGTACTGTTTTTTAGACATAATGCTATTGCACACTTACTAGATTATGGTATAGTGTCAACATAACTTTCATATGCGCCGGGAAACCAAAAAATGCATTTGACTTGCATTGTTGTGATACTTTATTGCACTGGTCTGGAACCAAGCTTGGAGTATCTACAATGCATGCCTCTGTGTCATTTACAAACATGCTTGGTTCCTAATCCTTTTTTGTCCTCTAGGTGAACAGTGGTATCTCCTAAAATGTATGTGAAGAAGCAACAGAACAGGTCAGGTTGGGTATAGAGGCTATCGGTACCAATATGCTTTAAAAATAATTTTGTTTTAATTAAGCACTGTGATTTCATTTTATACCATGATTTTGGTTCTTTAAGAAGGATTATATCAATGCTCTTATCAAAAAATAGGGGCACCTGGGTGGCTCAGTCGGCTGAGTGTCCAACTCTTGCTTTCAGCTCAGGTCATGATCTCAGTGTCTTGAGATGAAGCCCCACGTTGCGCTCTGTGCTCAGTGGGGAGTCTGAGTGTCTCTCTCTCCCTCTGCCCTCTCCCCTGCCCCTGCGTGCACACTCTCTCTAAAATAAATAAATAAATAAATCTTTAAAAAAATGAGTACTTTAGAGAAATGTCTCTTTGAATAAATATTAGTCATTTTAATTTCAACCACAATGGTGATGACTTCAAAGTTGCTTTCATATGTTACAGGGACCAATGCATGACATTCTAAAAAATGTTGACTGTGTAGGAAAAAAAAGGTTTATAGTACTTTGGGCGAGGATATCTTTGTCCGTAAAAATGAAGCTTCACTGCTAATTGCTTTTATGAAGGGTTTAAAAAAAAAAAAAAGCTACAACTTAACAGGTTTGAGACTGGAGAGATTCTTGATCTAGACATCACCTAGTGCTTTTAACATATAGAATAAAAAACTTTGCCTTTTAAAGGACATTTAAGCCAAAATAGGTAATATTCTTAAATAGGAAAGCTGATCTTTTGAGTTTTGATAGTAAAAAACTACATTAAAATATGTGAATCTTTCTCTGAGTTTTGTAGTGATAATTCTCTTACATAAAAGAATTATTTGGGAACATTACTACTTCGTTATTCAGCTTTGTTTAGAATAATTATTTAAATGAATAACTATAATTAGAATAATTATTTAAATGAATAACTATAAACCGTTTTCAAATTAAGGACAATTGAAATAGTGCTTTTCAAATAGAAATTATAGGGGCTCCTGGGTGGCTCAGTCAGTTAAGCATCTGGCTCTTGGTTTTGGTTCAGGTCATGATCTCAGGGTCGTGAGACTGAGCCCCAAGTTGGCTTCTGTCCTGGGCATGGAGTCTGCTTAGGATTCTTTCTCCCTAGCTCTCTCAAAAAACATTTTAAAAAAATAGAAATTTTGTTTTAATTAAAAGAGACTTGGCAAAAAAAGGAGGGGAAGAGTGTTTTGGCACCACTCAAAGATGTTTTTGGCATTTGTGCAAGGATGTTTCTCATCAAAGGGTGAGTGGCACCATCAGGCCTCCCTGAGATCTTTTGTTTCAGTGTCACTGAAGAATCATTTGTGATGTCCTCCTAGAGGTTAAAAATGCGGTGAATGCATATCAATTAAAAGCTAGTGTCAGACTGGATGAAAACAAGTTGCAACTATAACTACAAGAAACTATGCCATGCAAATACTAACCAAAAGTGACCATATTAATATTAGAAATGTAGACTTTAAACAAGGAATATTGTCAGGGATGAAGAAAGACATCATATAGTGATAAAAGGTCAATTCACTTAGAAGCCATAGCAATCCTAAATGTGAGTGCCCATAAAAAGAGAAAGGCAAAGTGTATTTAAAGCAAATACTCATACAGGTGCAAGGAGAAATAGACAAATTCACTGTCATAGTTGGAAGTTTCAATATTCCTCTCATAGTGACCTACAGAAACTAATGAAAATATAGAAGACCTGAAAACACTACCCCTCAGTTTGACCTAGTGGATATTTCTAGAACAGTCTACCTAGTAACAGCAGAATACATATTCTTTTCAAGTGTATATGAGATGTTCGCCATGATTAACCATATTCTGGGCCATAAAATAAACATTAATAAACTTAAAATAATTGATGTATTAAAAAGATTATGTTCTCATCAGAAAGGAATGAAATTAGAAATTGATAACAGATATGTGGAAAATTTCCAAATATTTGGAAGTTAAACAGTATACTTCTAAATAAACCATAGATCAAAAACAAAATCACAGGATTTATTCCCTTTTGAATTTAATGAAATATTCAGCATTCACTCAGTTTTTGAATGAAAACAAAAACACAAGATAGCAAATTGTGCGAATGCAGCCAAAGCAGTGCTTAGGGAGATATTTGTAGCATTCAGTACTTAGAAAAGAAGAAAGGTTTCTAATCAATCGTTAAATTTCCACCTTAAGAAAGTAGGAAAAAAGAGCAAATTTAGCCAAAAGCAAGTGGAAGGAAGAAAATTATAAAGTCAGAAAAGAAATGGGAAGAACAGTGAAATCAAAAGCTGATTCTTTGAAAAGATAAATAAAATTGATCTATCTCTAGCCAGACTAAGTAGAGAAAAGAGATTACCAGTAACGGGGGTAAAAGAGATGGCTAGAGTCAATAAAATGGTGTTAGGGAATATTACGAACAACCTGATGCCCATGCACTTAACAACTTAGATGAATTGGAAAAATTCCTTGAAAGATGCAAATCACCAAAGCTCATTCAAGAAGAAATAATCAGATATAGCCCTATGTTAATTGAAGAAACTGAATTCATAGTTGATAAACCTTCCAATATAGAGGACTCCTGCCCCAGATGGCTTCACTGAAGAATTCTGCCCAACATAAGGAATGTATAATAGCAAGTCTACACAGACTTGTGCTGAAAGTAGAAGAGGAGGCAATACTCCCAACTCATGAGAATCAGTATTGCCACAACATCAATACCATGAAAAGGAAACAAAACCACAGATCAGTATTCCTCGTGAATATAGATGTAAAATATCCTCAACAATAGATTAAGTCATTCTCAGCTAAACTGATTTTGAGTAGAATACCGAGTACAAAAACCTTAACAATCTGAACACAATTAACCATAATTTTCATTCACATCGATCAGAAGCTAGGGCAGATCATCAGTAACCAACTCTGTGATATTGTAAATTCACTTAAGACCTATTTCTGCTTGTCCTCTAGTGGCACATCTGCAAGAAAAGTCTGCAAGTCTTAATCCCTTATGAAGACATACTTGGAATTGACCCTCTCTTTCGATGCTCTTCCTGGGTAGGACGAATCTGCCCCTTTTCTTCAGGGCTTAGATATCCCCATGCTTGCATCTGATAGATTTATTCTTATTTATTGGAAGTGGTGCTGGCAAAAATCAAATTTTCTATTCCTGGGATTTGAGAAGTCTGAGAGGTTAGCTGCCGAAACTGACCCAGGGGTGATGCAGTTCACTCCGTTTATTTATTGTGTGTTTTGTGGCCATGCACACACCTTAGAGGTCTGCTTGAAAGCTAGCTGGGCCTCGTGTCTTAGGGTCTGTGATAAACAAGGTGCTCATTTTAGGGAAGGCTGACTTCTCTGGAGTTTTCTCAGATGCTTGTTTTTAGGAAGGCGATGCCTTCTGTCTTAATCAAAACTCTTCATAATCAGTAAGCGATCGTGGCCTGCATGTTGTTTAGAGGTGGTAGATCCATAGTGGTCAAATAGCAAGAAGGCCTTGGGGTCAGACACCACCCCCCAGACCCCCAAACTGACACAATCTAGCCTCTGCCCCTTTCTGGGTGTTTTCATAGGTTTTGAGTCTGGAGGGACCTGGCCTGCCCAGTTGCCTAGAGGAGACCAGAGTGTCTGCAACACAAGGGAGGGGGCCAGGGCTACATGACCAAGGGCTTGACGGGTCATGCAGAGGATTTTGGATTTCATTCTCAGTGCAGGCAGTGGTAACCGTTGAAGGGTTTAAATGGGAGCAGTGATATCATCAGGTGGTCATTTTGACCCAACCCTTCTGGCCTTGGTGTGGAGAGTTGATGGGAAGAGGGCAAGATGTCTGTAAAGAGGCCTTTGGGGGAAGCTACCGCCATGCAAAAGCTGAACCCCACCTCCCCTACAGCCTTTTAAATCGAAGGTGGGAGCCTGTTCCCTTCCAGAGTTACTGTGTAAGCAGGCATATTCTTCTCATGACCAGACTTCTGCCAACTCTTATACACCTATGTGTTCCGTGCCCTTCCACTCAAGTCTGTGACATAAGCAGAGAATGTGGGTCTGCGCATTGCCCCCCATAGGCTGGAATTGAAGCTCAAAGAGGCTGGCCTCCAGCATAATACTGCTTTTGACTGCTTTATTCTTTAATGTTTTAAATAATTTGGCATCACCCTGCGTCATTTCAGTGTTTAACACAAAAACTATCTTCCTCTAAATCTATTGTTGCATGGTCTTATTTTGTAGACTGGGGATCCAAGACTTAGAAAGGTAAACTACTTTGTTCAAGGTCGTATAGCAAGTGGGTGGTGACACTGGCTTTGAAATGTAGGTTTTCTGACTGCTTAGTCTTTGCTCCACTCTTTACTACCTTCTGCCTATAACAGTTCCTGGCAGGTGCTCAGGAAATACGTGTTGGATGAGTTTTATTGGGTCAGTCTGGTACCTGATGTTAGGAACCTAACGTGACCCCTGAGTCACCTGGGTCAGGGCCAAGCTTTAGTTGTGTGAAGTTGAGCTGGGTCCGTGCTCCCAGGCATTCTACATACCCTGGAATAACTGGTTTCTCCCTCCCTCCTGTGCCCTCAGCACTTTGTAGCTCTCCTCCACTGGCTAACTAGTAATTTTGGCATATTCATTTGTCTCCCTACCACATTGTGACCCCTGGAGGATGGGTCCTAGGTCAAGGTCACCTCCTTATTCACTAGGCCTGGCCTAACTGGTACATGTTAAATGTGCCTAACAGAACACTGGGAGTTGTAGGAGTTGGCCTGAGTCTTGAGCCAGAGAAAACCGACACAGGGCTCCTCCATGTGCTTGCTTAAGGCCAGACCCGTCCTTGAACATGAGTGAGAGCCCAGGTAGACCCAGAGCTAAGGCTGTTTAGATGGCCATCACTAAGGAATCCAGTCCTTAAAGTCCCTGTGCTGCCCTTGGGTCTCTCAAGGTGACTGTTAGATCCTAGGGGAAAAGGACGTGCCTCAAAGCGGAGCCCAGCTGCAGAAAGCATGGTGGTGCAGAGGCTGTGAGGCAAGGAAGGAGGGAGGTGGGAGGATGCGTTCCATCTCGGCTCTGTTAATTTTCTGGATATGGTTGGCCATCAAGTGCAATGGTCTACAAACAGCTGGGAGTCAAGTCTGGAGAGAGGGAGGGTGGGGGCTGAGGGTGCACATGGGGCCTTGTTCTCCACAAGCTTTCACCCCCTCTTCCAGCCACCTGTAGCAGCCCAGACTGTTCTCTGCACTGTCTGATGTGAGGGCTGTATCTTCAAAGCATTCAGTCTACTCACCTCTCCAGTGGAAATTCTGTTCATTGTTCACATGCTATGTTTTTACCATTTATTGAATCAGTTTAATTAATTTTATATGTTATGTTTTTTTATTTCAGAAAAACTGTACAACTCCAGTGGGCGAGATTTAAGAAGGGCCCTTTTCTCCCTGAAGCAGATATTTCAGGTAAAAAAGAAGAAAAACATGCTCTTAGGTCCTGTTTTTGCATTGCTTATGGAATTAGATACAGACATGTTTCTACTCTTGCTGATTACAGGAAGAAACATTTCCTTGGATTAAAATGTCAATGAGGTCAACATCTCAGTTGAGAATATTTTTACAGCATCAAATATTTCAAACATTAAGAAGTAATGACAACTTTATCAAATCATGTTTTCCCATATTTACCTCAGACTTTTAAAAAGACAAACCTACCACAGTTATAATTGAGGTCACGTTTTCTCCCTCATTCCAACCATCCTCTCCCTACCCCAGGTCCCCTCTCTGTTGATGGTCATGCGCATGTGTGTTTCTGTGCTGGCGGTGAAGATATCCCAGCAGCATCTGTGTTTTTCTTCTGCTAACTCCAGATATGTCCAGATATGTTTTCTTCTGCTAACTCCAGCTTATTTACTGCAGTGGGCTAGCGGTCGGCATGACTGACTGGTGTCGCTCTGAGTGTTCTAGTGTGTGAATACAGCGCAAGGTACCTTATTCCTTCTTCTATTGGCAGGTGTTGGCTGTTGTATAAACCATGCTGCTAAGGACACATCCCTTGTGCACGTGTGTGTCCCTTTTTCAGGGTCTGTTTTGTCATTTTCTCCTAAGCCTTCCCTCTGTCCCTGCCCTGAGGAAGTCACGAGCCTAGGATGAGAGGGCAGACAAGCTCCAAGCCTCTCATGTGAGACTGCAGGGGGGTGAGAGAGAGACAGAGACAGAGACAGAGACAGAGACAGAGTGAGCATGCCAGGGGAGGAGGAAGAGGCTGCTGCCTGGGCAGAGTCAGGATGGAACTTGCAAGAACTGGTGTCTGTATACGTTTGTTGTTCCTTCTGTAATGATTCTGGACTCTAGTGTATAGTCCACTTCTTTTCAATTCCTGTCTTATCCGTATTTTTAAAAAATTTTCGTTTCAGTGATAGTTCTATCAGAGTGGTGGTCCCCCTCATGGATGTCTTCCTGGGAGGGGATTGGCAAAAAGGCCAAAATCCATCCCATCTGAACATTCTCATCCCACTGGTCCTTAAACTTGTTCAACCATGCCCTTCCCTTCTCCCCGAGCTGAGTCCTTCTCAATGTTAGCATTTCTGGACATGAGTCCTCTTGGCTCTCCTGACAATTATGGTTGTGAATCTACTGTGTCATTGCCCCTCATGCTGCACAACCCCAAGATACCTTGGGGTTGGGGTCTGCCTTGGTTCAGGCTGTTTGTTCTGGAAAAATCACAACAGCTGTCCTTGGGCACTGCCTGCTTTTGGTTCTCTCCATCTCAGTCTGTTCTTTAACTTCCTACCAGAGGGGTTTGAGGAAATCGTTCTCTTGCTGGTTCCATGGAGCCTTCTGGATTACATCTGAATTTCTCAGTATAACATGGAAGCCCTGTGGATTTGGCCTCTACTGCCCACTTCTCTGCCCTTGGCTGCATCCTAAATTCTACTCATGGTTGCATTCTGGGAGCAAGCCACACTCTTCTCTGCACCTTTGCCCCTGGACCTATTGCTTCTATGCCAGAATATGTTGCCACCCCACATCTGCTCTCTGACCTCTTCTGGAGTCCACTCCTACTTCGGTCCCTCTCCCTAAGTGACTCCTCTCAGTCCCTTCAAATATCTCTGAAGTTCTCTGTGCTTCTGTCTAGTATAGAACTTAAGGTACTACAGGCCACTTGTCTGAGTCTGGCTGTATGCGAGCTCCCTGGATTTCATCGCTGGGTCTTTGGAGCCCGGCACATGTCTGGGGCTGCTTAAGCAATGAGTGAATGGACCAGGTGAGTTGGATAGTCTTCTAGAAGATGCCTATGTCTTCAGTCTTTCCTGTTTCTGAGTAATTTCCATCTGTATTTCCCTGTTCCTTAGCTGAACAAAATAAAACTTGTTTACCTTCGATGACCTCCTTCTTTTTAGCCCAGCTCCCCAGCTGCACTTGGGCTGGACTCTCATTGTGCCACCAGAGGGCCATGCTCCTGCCACTCCTCACCCTAACCCAGAGTCCCTCAGCCTCTTGCTGTTTCTGTTCAGTTTTGACTTCTTCCAAAACCCGTGTTCACCTCATGGAGTGTCCAGCTGGTGGCCAAACTGATCAGGGAAGTGTTACTTATTCCAAGTGACTTTAAAACATTGTGATTTGTGTACGTTGAGTAAATCTACTCTAAGAACAAAAAGAAACCACACACACAATCAACTATTTATAATCATCCTGTTGCTGCTGCTGGTGTTGTATTGCTCTCCTGAGACTGGTGTGTGTGTGTTCTTTGCCATTCTTAGAGTTCTTAAGGATTAGGATTCTTGGTGTGTGGGAGAAAGAAGATAGCAAGGTAGAAGAAGGGCACCTGGGTGACTCAGTCGGTTAAGCGTCTGCCTTTGGCTCATTTCACGATCCCAGGGTCCTGGGATTGAGCCCCACATTGGGCTCCCTGCTCAGCTTCTTCTCTCACTCCCTCTGCCTGCTGCTCCCCCTCCTTCTGTGCGCTCTCTCTCTCTGTATATATATCAAGTAAATAAAAATCCTTTTAAAAAAAGGTAGAAGAGGTTAAGTTAAAAACTCTGTGTTCCTGAATTTGTTTTTAAAAAGATTTTATTTATTTAAGACAGAGAGAATGAATTAAATCATATGGTATTTGTCTTTCTCACTTAGAATTCTATCCTCTAGGTCCAACCATGTTGCTGTAAATGGCAAGGTCTCATTCTTTTTTATGGCTGAGTAATACTTCACTGTGTGTGTGTGTGTGTGTGTGTGTGTGTGTGTGTGTGTGCGTGTGTGCGTGTGTGTTGTACATGCATCTTTTTTATTCATTAGTGGGTGGACACATGGGTTGCTTCCATATCTTGGCTATTGTCAATAATGCTTCAATAAACATGGAGTGTATATATCTTTTGTAATTAGTATTTTCATTTTCTTTGGGTAAATACCCCATAGTGGAATTACTGGATCATATAGTAATTCTATTTTTAATTTTTTGAGGAACCCCCATACTGTTTTCCACAGTGGCTATACAAATTTGCATTTCTACTCACAGTGCATGAGGGTTCCTTTTTCTCCACATCCTCACCAACCCTTGTTATTTACAACTTATGTTTTTGAGTTTAGCCGGTCTGACGGGTGTAAGGTGCTAACTCATTATAGTTTTAATTTGCAGTTCCCTGATGATGAATGATGTTGAGCATCTTTTCATGTGTCTGTTGGCCATCTGGATGTCTCCTTTGGAAAAATGTCTATTTAGGTCCTCAGCCCTGAATAGGATTATTTGTTTTTTTTGGTGTTGAGTTGTATATGTTCTTTATATATTTTGAATATTAACCCCTTATTGGATATATCATTTGCAAATATCTTCTCCAATTAGTAGGTTGCCTTTTTGGTTTCCTTTACTGCGCAAAAGCTTTTTATTTTGATGTAGCTGCAATAGTTTAATTTTGCTTTTGTTTCCCTTGCCTTAGGAGATGTCTAGAAAAATGTTTCTAGGGCTGGTGTCAAAATAATTACTGCCTATGTTTTCTTCTAGCAGTTTTACAATTGCACCAAAAATCCTAAGTTTTCTCTGTGCACTTGAGGATAATCAAATAGTAGTTGAGGGGAGAAGTATTGTTTGTCATAATCTTCTAGCTTATAAGTAAGGAGGAGGAGTAGAATTAAAGTATCACGGTTTTGCAACTCTAAGTGAATGGATCTAGGCGTTGAGCATCAAGACTTGCTGACATGGTGGAAATGAGATACAGCCAGATTGTATGTGGCTCCTCATGGGAATTCACATTACCATTGACGATGTGGTCAAGCCAACAAAATCAAGCCTTAGCTCATCATGCCTCCATATGCAGTACCCAATTCATAAATGATCTAGGCCAGAGGAGCCGTTAATCTACATCACACTGGGGCAGTCAACAGAATCCAGCCTGAGGCTACTCTACAGGACAAATGACCTAGTTTCTTTAACATATAAATTTCAAGGGGAAAAAAGTGAATTAAAAGACCTTTAAATCCACACGTGGATCTTACTTGGATCCTGGTACAAAATGTAAAAAAACAAACAAACACACAAAAACACACACAACACAAAACTGTATTTATGAAACAGTTGGAATTTTGGTCACTGATTGGACATTTAAGAATAAAGTATTAGTTTTTTATTATGAGTACATAATTTTAAAGAGTTTCTGTATTTTGGAGATGGATATTGGAGTATTTATGGATTAAATGATGTGATGTCTGGAATTTGCTTCAAATTAATATGGCAGCAGACAGACAAATTAATATGGGGTGATAGAAGAAACAGGATTGGTATGAATTGATTGGCACCTGGGGTTCACTAAATTGTTCTGTCTTCTTTTGTATATGGTTAAAGTTTTCCAAGGTGAAAAAATTTAAAAATAAAATAAACATGTTTGGGGTCTTTGTTGCACGTTCCTTCACCGAGTTTTTTTTTTTTCTGTAGTGTTAAATCTGAATCCTCAGGGATGTTGTTTCTACCATGTATTCATCAAACTGGTATTTTTGAGCAGCCTTTGCTGGCATTATGTAGGCAAGGAAGAAGGTGCTTGCTACCAGCAGTGTATAATCTGTTTGCGAGACCACACACGCGGGCACCGAACAGCTCAAACCAGGGCAGGCATCATTGGGTGTTGAATGGATTACTCAGGCTGCAAGCTGTCTGGGGCTTGGATCGCCTTCTCCCACACCCACAGTCTGCATTTCCATCATCTTGTGTTTTCTACATGCAGG
>NC_048231.1:70462611-70495038 GCF_002007445.2 Ailuropoda melanoleuca
TTTTTTTTTTTCTGTAGTGTTAAATCTGAATCCTCAGGGATGTTGTTTCTACCATGTATTCATCAAACTGGTATTTTTGAGCAGCCTTTGCTGGCATTATGTAGGCAAGGAAGAAGGTGCTTGCTACCAGCAGTGTATAATCTGTTTGCGAGACCACACACGCGGGCACCGAACAGCTCAAACCAGGGCAGGCATCATTGGGTGTTGAATGGATTACTCAGGCTGCAAGCTGTCTGGGGCTTGGATCGCCTTCTCCCACACCCACAGTCTGCATTTCCATCATCTTGTGTTTTCTACATGCAGGAGTTCTTTCTGGAAAACTTAGAGCATAAGGGTGTAAAATACAAAGTCCTTGGTCTTTTGCATTGAGTTGAATATTCCTTGACTAATAGACATTAAAAAAAAAATCACAGGTTAAAGTATGGCTAGTGTAGAAAATTCTGAAATGCAGGGATCATCTCTAATCAGTTGGTGTGAACATTTTGATTTCATTCTAGTCGGAAACCAATGTTTTCAAAATCATTTATTAGTGCCTAAGTATTTCAGGATACGTGTTCAAAATCTCAGCCATTGCCAATTTGTAAGACATTCTCCACAATTTATTATCCACAAATGTCTATTACTTAAGTGCCTTATCTACATATGTACATAAATTTTAGGGTTCTGAATTTTTATAAACACTGTCTCCCCTGTCCATGTTTTTTCCAAATGCCTTTGCTGGGCAGCCAACTCTCTGCTGTATTAATATTAGTGATTAGCTTGAGTGGTTTCTTGAGAGCTTGTTCTCACTTTTTCACCATGAAGTCATGTGTGAATCTAGTTTTAGTTAAAGTAATAAACATTTGTTACATGCTTGGAAAAACTTTCTGACTAGACATGAGCTCATCTAAATGTTCACTTTTCACATATGCTGGTGGAAAAGGATATGGATGGAGGGAGAATTATTTTTATTTCCTTTATACATATGAGTGTAAAGTAATTTTCCAAAAACTCATGATATTGTCCCATTTTCTCTTGCTTCCNACCCTCTGAATTGAAAATGTTTTCTTGGTTCAAAGGGGGAGCCTTCGCCTGGCCTGCCCACATCTAAGCTCAAGTCCTCCATCCATATAATTGGAAAATGCCATAAAATCAAAATGAGGGGCTGATTTCACAGAGGGACAGGAGAATTATGCTTGTTTGTCTAAATTATTTTTTTCTTTTTTGGAGATAAACTATGGTTGCTGACCATTTCTATAATAATAACCCCTCATTATTCCATTAAGCTTTCTACTATTTACATCACTGAGGGTTTTTTTTCTTTCTCTGTTGTTGTAATTGAAGATGAATATTCCAGTCTTAGGCTAGCTGCATTTGAGACCAGGCACTGTTCAGTTGAGGAAATCTCCTGAAATAGTAGTGGAAAAATCCCTCTCATAGAGCTCTGTAGAACTTGGTACTCCGGAGAATGATGGGGCTGGCTGGACAGAGGTGATCTCGGCCAAAGTTTTGCATCTTTATCTGTAAAGAGAAGGTAGGCTTATGTCAATGGTTCTTGAACTGGCTGCCCTTTAGGATTTCCTGGGGAATTTAAGAACAGAGCCAGAGTCCCACCCCTAAAAATTCTGATTAAATCTGGGTAGGGTCCTGCTTTCTACTCCTTTTTAAAGCTCCCCGGATAGTCCTAATGTGAAAGAGTCAGGGGTGGGAACCATCCTGAGCGCCTCTGACTCACCTGGAGGATGCGTTAAGACCCATTGCTGAGCCTCAGGGTAGAGTTTCCAAGGTAGTCAGCTGGGGTATTTGCATTTCTATCAAGTGCCCAGGTGATGCTCATGCCCCCTGCGAGTCTGGACACTGCTCTTTGAGAACCACCGCTAAATTAGATGGTCCCTGAGATACCTTCCACGTCCTGTCTTCTGTGACCTGAGTCTGCTGGCCTGCCAGAGTGGCCCCTTTGCGGGGTCAGGTGGCTGCCCCCAACGCACAGCCCGTTTTGCGCTCTGCTTCCCGGCTTGCCCTGCGAGCAGGAGCTCCTGGGAGCTAGAGCAACTGCTTCCTCACCGAGATACCATTTGCAAGACCCTTGTAACCACCGACCTTAAGGGCTGTCTTTTGGAACACACGAGTGGCTTTGAATCCTGCACTTGATGGTCTGTGCCGCAGTCGAACATTTCCTGTTGCTAAAAGCCAGCAAGCTTCATGTGGTCAGTCCCTGGGGACCTGTGGGGGCATGGAGCCTGGTGATTTTTGAAGAATGAATAGCAGAACACCGTAAATATTCCTGACAGGGGATTCATTTGCTTTATCTTTATTAGATTGCCCAGAAGGCAATAATTGGTTTTGGCAACCAACAATGAGGAGACTGGTTGTAAAATTCCTCTGGCAACGGTTCTAGATGCCTCATTTGAATAGAGCAGAACAATCTTGAGAGGGTCAGTCTGGCTTCAAAGGCTCGCCTATAGTTTTAACAGCATGGATGGAGGAGGGACTGGGACAGTATTTGAAATCTTTTTTTCTCCCTCCTTTCCTGCCAGGATGACAAGGATTTGGTGCACGAATTTGTGGTGGCTGAAGGTCTGACGTGTTTGATCAAGGTGGGAGCTGAGGCAGACCAGAATTATCAGAACTACATTCTGAGGGGTAAGTTATGACATCCCCGCTGCAAGGCGGGGCCTGGCATCGCCTTCAGGAACTTCAATACTGAGAGGTTTTATTTTACTTTTATTTTATTTTTAGTTGTTTTTTTAAATTTCTCTTTTTTATTATGTTCAATTAGCCAACATATAGTACACTAGTAGTTTTTGATGTAGCGTTCAGCAATTCATTATTTGCGTATCACACCCAGTGCTCATCACCACACATGCCCTACTTAATACTCGTACCCCTGTTACCGCATCCCCCGCCCCTTCTATAACCCTCAGTTTGTTCCCCGGAGTCCACAGTCCATCCCAGGAGTTTTTTAGAAGATTTGGATTACAGAGTAAGGTGATAAAGATGCTCTACAGCGAAAGATGACACTTACCTCAAGTTTTATCACTTCCTAGTAACTAATTAGTGACTGAGCTAACTTGGCTGATTTTTACCTCACATCTCCTCCTGGTTATTAAGAAAAACCTACTTCACATTAAATTTTTGACACTCTCTTTCATTTGGTAAGGCAAAGACCACACTAAGTGGGCCTGCATTTCAGCAGGAAGTCGCCCAAAACCAAAGAGGCCAATTTATTTCCTGGGAAAAAAAATTTTTTTCCAACTTGGGTTGTTACTGGGAGTGCTTGTCAGAAGCTCACATTCCCC
Source organism: Ailuropoda melanoleuca (assembly GCF_002007445.2). Classification (NCBI taxonomy): domain Eukaryota; kingdom Metazoa; phylum Chordata; class Mammalia; order Carnivora; family Ursidae; genus Ailuropoda; species Ailuropoda melanoleuca. Next base: position 70,465,890 of record NC_048231.1, read on the forward strand.
ACTGGGTCCTCGTGTTTCTGACTCGGTAGGTTTGGGGTGGGTCCAGAACTGACACTTTAAAGAATGATTCTGAAAGCTATCGGTATAACTTCCTCCCTCCCTCCCTCCTTCCTTTTTTGTCAAGTGAGGCACGTGCTGAGTTTGAAGCACTTATCATTGTTCCAGTTCATAAAGTTAATGTTCTTTGGTTATAGTGTTTTTGTCCACCTTCATATAAATAATTTTATTTGATCCTATAAAAATGTGACCAGGGAAAGCAGGAATTATTAGGCTGGACTCTAAGAAATGACTGCTATCAAGTTCTGACCTACGAAAAGAGAGCTTAAATGTAGTTCAACCTTATCTCCATTTTGCAATGGAAGGGTTTGAGCCTCGAAGACCTGGAGCAGCTGTCTAATGGAGTCCGTTTCTCTAGGGCAGGGTCAAGCAGGGGCTGTGCGTAGACCCCATGGCCCACGTCTCATCCGGGTCTTGTTCCCTCATCGCCATGTATACCTGCAACCCCACAGCGCCATCTTCTGTGTTCACGAAAGGGGAGAAAGAGTGCTTTTCCCTTTCCTTTGGGTGAGGGACAAGTATGTGACATGAGATTTACTCTCAGGTGACCGTGGTTAGCCCTGAATGGGGCAGAGTGTTCCTGTCGTGCTTCACCCTGAGAAGTCGCCTCCCGTTGTGCTTTGCTCAGCTCAGCCAACCGAGCCTGGCCCTCTTGGACCGTGCCCCTGGGGAGCCAGGGCAGCAAAGAGCAAGAGAGAAAACTTAGCGCTCCTGGGGAAAAAAAAAAAAAGGACGTATTTTTGAGTCAGTGCTGTTTCTGTTCTTGATAAATGCCAAATGTGTGCGTGAGAGAGCGTTCCTCAGCCTCCTGCTTCTGCTCCACGGCGTTCGGGAGGCTGGGGAGTCATCGTCTCCTTTTCCCACCTTCCATCTTTTCCTGGGCGTGTGGTCGATCCTCATTACAACTTGTCAGTAGAGGTGGCTTAAGGATGAATTTGATGAGTTCTATCCCCACTGTAATGAAAACCTGGAAGCTTCTACGGGGTGTGTAGACAGATGAACCACGCAGTGTGTCCTGCTGTTCCCTCCCAATGCGGCTGTCTTTGTGTCTGAAGAGATTCTCATCCTTAGCTTTCCTTTCACACAGGTCCAGCACCTAGAACAGTGGAGGGCACCGAGATAAGGGTGAGGAAACTCCTCTAGTTTACTTTCTACCTGGCTTAGGGATGTTTATAAGTCGAACCACTTGGAAGGAAAGAAACCTAAAATTACCTAATTTTGAATAGTGGGTCCACACGGTATGGTTGGTTGTTGTTGTTATGTTTAAAGCATAGACACACACCTCTCTGTTGAATTAATATTATACCCATCTATATGTTTCTCTTCTTCTGACCGTTATCTAGGAGCTAATATGTACGTGTTTATAGTGTAATGCCAGGGTAAACCTCCGCATTGATCTACATTCAAGCCTGGGTTGAGGGGGTGGCTCTGCTAGCTGCGATCAGCCCTTACCAGGAAGTTCACATTTTTTAAAAAAAGATTTATTTATGAAAGGGATTGGAGGGACAGCATGAGGGTAGGGGCAGAGGGGAAGGGAGAGAGAGAATCTCAAGCAGACGCCCCACTGAGTGTGGACCTTGATGCAGGGCTCAATCCCAGGACCCCAAGATCATGAACTGAAATCGAGAGCCAGCTGCTCAACCAACTGAGCCACCCAGGCGCCCCAGGAAGGCCACATTTTTGTCAGAAGCCCCTCACAGACCTTTCTCATAGGTTGGAACTGGGCCATCTGTAGTTGTAAGGGAGGCTGGCAGACTGTTTGGCTTCCTGGACTCTAACCATATTCTGATGAATATGGTTTCTGGTCTCTGCCACATAGGTGGAGTTAGCAGGAAAGAGCTCAGCCCTGCTGGGAAAGCTCTGTCTAGTGAGCAGCCCTGTGGTGGCACAGGAGGAGGGAATGAGGGCCTCCCTGCCAGGGAGGAAATCATGTGGGGGCAGAGTAACCTCAGGGGCTGCACATGGCCCCAGGTGGTGAGCTGTGCGAATTGCGCTTCCTGGTGGGGAAAGATGGTACTGACGCAGAACACGGCCCCGGGGCTCTACCTCAGTGCTTCTCGTGACTCCGGCAATAGCTGGTTGGTTGGTTGGTTGGTTGATTGATTTTATTTGTAATTTTTTGGCAATGGTTTATTAATTTGCAGTTTGCAGTAGCAGGAAGGTGCTAAAGTCAGTTACCAAATCTTTAAGAATCAGAATGCCCAAGCATGGGGCACCTGGGTGGCTCAGTCGTCAAGCGTCTGCCTTCGGCCCAGGGCCTGATCCCAGGATCATGAGCCCCACATCAGGCTTCTCCGCTGGGAGCCTGCTTCTTCCTCTCCCACTTCCCCTGTTTGTGTTCCTTCTCTCGCTGGCTGTCTCTCTCTCTCTGTCAAATAAATAAATAAAATCTTAAAAAAAAAATGCCCAAGCACAATGAAGGGAGAGTCCTGTCGGCCTCCTGCTGCTTCTCTGTGTGATGAAAGACCCTTGGTGCAGACACCCGTTTCTTACAGAAGCAGCCTCTGTGTTTTCATTGCCACCGCCAGGGCCTTGCCTTCAGACTTTTCCTTTCCAGTCGTGTTCGTCTACTGAAGGCCAGAGGCTCATCATGGAGAATGAACAAGTGCTCGCTCCCGTTCAGGTTACTAGGAGATGTTCTGTTTTCCAGAACGGGCGTGCCTACCCCACCTTCGCTAAATCTCAGAAGCCTTGGTGTGAGCAGGGCCTGGTGTGCAAACCTCAGCACATTGTGATGTATCTGACAGAGCCCGTGCCAGGAAGGTACCTTCTGAGGGATGTAAATGACAGATTTCTCGGGGTGTGACTTTTGTGTTTTTATATAAGGAAACTATCATTTTTCCTAACCCGCATGTTGAGTCACCCCTTCCTGACTTTGAAGAACTTCTCTTGTAGGCTTTTTTAGGTTGTGATCAGCTGCTGGCAGCCACCAGACATTTGCCATCAAGGACAACCTTTGAATTGCATCTTTGTTCAACCTCGTTTCAACCATCTTACCCTGGGTGAGAGATGGTGAGGCCAGATGCAGATCTGGAGAAAGGCTGCAGAGAGTGTGATGGTTTTGTAACTCACGGTTCCCTGGGGAGAACACAGCGTGCCCCCCAGAGGCCACTCAGGAGAAGCATGGAGGTCAGTCGAGGCAGAGGGAGAGGGCCAGCACCTTTGTTGTAGTTTCCATGGGGAGGAGCTGGCGGGGTGGGGTAAGTAGACTTAGGATGGGCTTGTGTATTTGAATAATTTCTGTGGGTCTTCGGGCGGTTAGGGTGGGAGTGTCATGGCATAGAGTGTGAGAGCCCGACATGGCCGGTGGCTGGGGGTGTGCACTGAGCTGCTGGAGAAGAGCTGACCAACCTCTACCCCTTGCCTCAGAACCGCATCGAGAAGCAGACATTTGAAAAGCAATATTACAGTCCTTAGAGTGGGTTGGTTGTCAAACTGCTCTTGAGAAGAGTGTGCCCTTCATGAAATTACCTTAGGAGCTCTGCTCCATGGGACCACGTGTGAGTCCCCCAGATCCAAAGGAAACAAGAGCATTTGGAGAACCCAGTGCTTTCCACATCTGCTTTTAGAACTCGATTAATTTATCTTTATTTTTGCGCTCAGCCGTCTGTCAGCTTTTTTTTTTTTTTTTTTTTTTTTTTTTTTAAGGCCCAGGAATTTGTTGCTTTTAGTAGAGGATGTATCTGCTGAGAGGTAAAGATAGGTTTTGAGTTATGGTGTTAGCCAAGTGCTCTCCAAAAATGTGAGCCGGCTGCTGGGAAGAGGTCTAAATGCACAACATGCAGAAATAATATTTATCTGACTTATTTTTCTTGGATGGTTTTAGCTAATGATCTAAAGTTTTTTGTGATAGCCAGTATTTAATATAAGTCTCCTGTGGAATTTTGTTCCTCCCAATTATTCTTATTAAAGTAGGACCTAGAATGGTATATTCCTGAGAACTCTGTGCACACATACTGAGCCTTCACTGTGGGCCCCGTCAGGCCCTGGGGATGTGACGATGAAACCAGCAGGCCCTGGTGAGGCTTTCTGGAAGGTGCTGTGCACAGGCCACTTTGCATGCTGTGTCTCCCACGCCTTATATATTTTAAGAGTGTATATAGGTGATCTGCTTTGGGGCTGGGGGTGGGGGAAGAGAAAGAGATGAGTAGAATCAGTGGGACCAGCTGCCTTTTCTGGCTGTACTTCAAGGGACGCTGCCTCTTAGGTCTAGTCTTACATGGAGAAATTTGATTTGATCATTTCACCTAAAGCAAAGTCCCCATTAATCATAAAACACTTCCATCATTAGCAGAGCTGGGTAAGGTTTTAGAACTACTGTAGCTCAGCCCTTTCACTGCAGATATTTTATTTGTCCCTATAATGCATGTTAAAAATGGTTTAATGCCTGTCAACATTTAAAAATTGGAACATTTGACCTAAAAAAAAAAAATCCAGATTTCAGGTTTCTTCGGGGAAAACCGGAACCAGAGAATTTCAGTGCCTCGCCAAATATCATTTAACTATATTCCAGTCTGGGGGAAAAATGCCTTCCATGTTAGGGGATCTCTTAATGAGGTTCAAGACTCCTGGCCAGGAGGTTTTCATCGGCATCGGCGTCACCAGGAACAGACACGCTATAGACAGCATGGAAAGAGATTTGTGATCTTAGGTGGTACAAAATGATCAAATGGTGTTTAAACAAAATCCTCCATCCTGGAAAAACTTAGAAGTTTGTGTTTTGCCATTTCTAGACAAAGGAGGAGGGTAGAGGTTTGGCTCAGACAGCAGACAGGGAGTGTAGGGAGGGGCCCATACTGGACCCAGGGTGGTGGGGATGGGAGCAGAAGTGGGGAGCTGCTCAATTCCTGAACCAAGCTCAAGTCCTTGGCGACTGTGTTTTCTTCTGAATATCCCGGCATGACTCTCTATCCCCTTATGCTGGTCCTGGGGCGCCCAGACCTTTCTTGGAGGAACCTTCGTCTCCTGAGATGAGTGTGTCAGAGTGCTCAGTCAGGACTTCAGGGCTCCGTCATGGCGGCCACATGGGCAGGCTTTGATGCCCATGACGCAAGTGCACACGTGTCGGGGGGGGTCTGTCACCCGCTTCTGGGGGGGTGAAGCCAGTGTCAGTGATGGAGCTCTTCTGCACTTAATGTCCCTCTCATGCTTGGTCTGTGTGACAGGGACTGTTCTAGTAGGGAATCCTGTTGGCTGGCACAGATTGGCAGCCCATGAGGCCAAACTCAACTGGCAAGTGTTTTATTTGCCCAGAAGAGTATGTTAAACCTTTTCTAAGTAGTGGTGAACATTTAAAAATTGGGAGATCTGGACATAAAACTATGGATTTCTGACTTCTTTTGAAAAACTGTAAGCTCAAGGCAACACAGGGTCCTCATGGCTGCATGGCCGTCATTCGCTAGAGTTAGAAGCAGCTGTTCCCTTGACATGGGGTACGTGGGCTCTGTTTACCTCCATTTCCACCGCTTCTTTTTGTGTTGCTCCTGGGTGGTTCCACCTATTTCATGGCCTGTGTGCCCTGTAGGCATGTAAGTTGGAAATCTCTGACTGATGACATCACAGCTGGTGAAACTAGGAGTACAATGAGATAAAGCGGAAGAGTCTAGCCCTGTCACAGCAGGGCATAAGTTGTGATGTAGTTGCCACTTGGTGAACTTGGATCTCAAGTCTAACATGAGTAGTGTTTTTATTGTACCGCACCCCGGCATTTCTCAATAGGTGTGAAGCTCAGCATTGTCCTCTGCCTTCTCCCCCACCCAAGCCCTTACATGAGTATTATCTAGGGAGATAAATCGTGTCACCACCCAGATAGGGGCATCCTCCAATCCGAATGGCCACGCTTGGGAAACTGAGGCTGAGAGTAGGTAGAGTGGCTGACTGAGGCCAGAGCACACTGACAAGAAGACTCCCATTGGAAACGTGCTGCATTGGTTGCACTTGTATCGTGACAAAAGCAAGGCTTTCCTCTCCATCCCAAATCATGTGCCTTGGGCTCCACTGCAGAAAGTCCTTACTGTCCACTTATCAAAGGGGGGGGGGTCCAGGTGTGTGCCCGAGATGAGAATGTCAGAGTGTCAAGGCTAGCAGATTAGAGGCAATCTCAGATGGACGTGTCTGAAAAGAAAACAGAGTAAGACCGAGTGATGGTATACATCTTTTTCTTCAAGCAAATGGCCTTTTACAAATTTTTATTGTGCAGTTTGTGAACACACTATTGTATGGAAAGCAAACAGCATACAAAGGGGAAAAAAAAAGATAAAAATCACCCATAGTCCTATTACACAAAGATAAAAACCATTTTCTACCCACACATGTTCATGCCTACTTCATGCATGCCTTTTACAAAAATGAAGTGTCCTCTAAGTATGCTGTCCATCCGTGTCAAGCCTGGGAGTGGCTTGAAAGTATGGACCCTGGAAGCTGGCTTTGTGACATCTCTTAGACCTCAGTAGAGTTATTTAACTGCTTTCAACTGCAGTTTCCAGGGAGATGGTATCTACTTTATAGGAGTGTTGTGAATGTTCAAGGGCTCATAGAAAGGCCTAAATAAAGGATTAGATTGTAGCTATGACAGTTATTATCAGTAATAATCAATGATATCAATGAGGTAACCACATATTGCAGGCTGAATTGTATACTTTCCTCAAATTCATATGTTGAAGTCCTAACTCCCAGGATCTCAGAATATGGCTGTATTTGAAGATGGGTCCTTTAAAGAGGTACTTAAGCTGAGGTCATTAGGGTGGACCCTAATCCAGTATGGCTGGTGTCCTTATCAAAAGAGGGGACAAAGACAGGCCTGTGCAGGGGGAGACCATGTGAAGACCCAGGGAGAATATAGGCATATACAAACCAAGGAGAAATGTCTCAGAAGGAACTAACCGTGTGGATATTTCAATCTTGGACTTGCAGCCTTCAAAACTGAGAAATTTCTACTGCTTACACGCCTAGTCTGTGGTATTTGTTACAGCAGGCTGAGCAGACTGATACACTTCCTAGCGCACAACCCTCTGGGGGTTACTTGTCTATTACCTAGGGTGAAAGTTCCGAGGATAGGGTTGTTGTGTTAGATGGTATGTACATTTGTATCTTGCTTGGGATTGAATCATTGTCCTGAGAAAGGATGAGGGAATTGATGCTCCCACTTGAGTTCCTTTCTGTTCATTTGCTCCAGGCCTGGGGTGATCATTTTCTCTAACCTTAGTCACTCCTGGTGATTAGGACACCCTTATTACTACCAATGAATTATAATACTCCTTTCTAAAAAGTGGTTTGTAATTTTGGTTGTCACCATGTTAAATCTGTTGATTAATTTGGGAAGAATCAACATGGTTATTTGAAAGTTCAAAACTATTGCTTGCATGCACTTCTGTGTCCCAGGCTTTTCAAGTGTATGACTCCTGTATGTGCTCATCTGACTCTTGTGGAGATACCTGTTCCCTTTGCCTTCGTTACAGAATTCTAGGTCTATTCCTCCTTGGTGTTTTTGTATTTATTCTTGTTGGTCTCGTTTTTGAATTGGGCCTTGATATTTACCATGTGATAGAGTGAGAATATTCTCTTGGGACCTTTTGTTGTTTACTTGTTCTGTAAATTGGGTTTTGGAGTGTTATCTCCTGAGAGGGTCTTTCTCATGCCACCCCTGCCCTTGTGTGTATGTTGCTTTGAACAGGGAGCAATCTGTGTCTGGGCCCTGGGTTCTTTATTTGTAGCAACTGCTTGGCGAAGACGGTGAGGAGAGTTAGCTCTTCTCTCTCTGTGTTGACATGTTTGAATCTCTTCTTAGACTGGTAGGCTGCCTGGTGGAGATTTGGTCTGTGGGTTCTGGCATTTGCCAGCCAGCTGGGGGAGGTGGGCCACTTGTAGTTGGAAGATGTGGTCTTATGTTTCATTTGTTTCCTTTCTCCCCGTGTTGAAACCTTTGCTTTTGGCGTTTAAGGATCTCTGGGCCATGGCTGTATCTGACCTCAGCCTGACCTTTCTGCTCACCCACTTGGCGTGCTGTTGGTGAGGTGGCCTACAGGTGGAAGCAGCTGTATTGCTGAGAAATTGGGTGGGAAGGCAGGGAAACCACACCCTGTCCTGCTTGGGGAGGAAGGCTGAGTTCCTCTTGTGGCTGCTGTATATGGGACAGAAGTGCCACCCCAGGGAGCTTTGAGTGTCCCATCTGTGGCCCTTCTTGTCACCCTGCCACCACCACCCTTTATCAGGCCTGCACCCCCTTTAAAACAACAACAACAACTGAGAGAACAGCTAAGAGCTACACTTCTGTCCTTCCACTTCCAGCCACTTTGGGCACAGAGGCCAAAAATGGGCTTACACTGGGGCAGTTCACATCTCTCCCTTGTCCTGCCCAGATCATGGGGTACCATGGGTTTGTTCAACTTTTCTCCATGACCTTCTACAACAATGCATTTCTCAAAAGAGGGCATCGGATGCTGGGTCCAGCCTTCCCCTTGGACCTGCTGCCATCTTCTCTGACGTATGTGGGTGGACCTCAGAGTCAGTGGCATGTGGTTGGCTCCCCCTCATCTCGGGGCTGTGGAATCTCTTCTCCACTGGTGCTTTTCATTGGTCTTCTGGGTAGATTGGTAGGAGGGTGGTTTGGAGGCTGCTTGTTGTGGTGCCGTTTTTTCTGGAAGTACTCAGTTATTGAATCCTCCTTGCTTGTGGCCTGTGCCCTGGCATAGCTTGGTCTGTCAGTGCTGTGGACAGGAACGTGGTGGGTCAAGATGATGAGGCCCGAGGAAGCAAGGAAAGCCCACAGCTGGGTCCTGACCTTCGTTGGGACACAGTGCCCTTTGTTTTCCTTCTGAGTGCTCAAGTGAGAAAGGATGGTACTAGGAGAGACCCCAGGTGAGGCAGGTGACATGTGGGACCCTGAGCCCCTCACCACATTTGGCAGCCAGCAGGATATTTGCCTTTAGTTTCTAACTATGTGGACGTTTGGGCTTTAAGAGGATTTTGATTTTTCCCTGCTAACCCCTCTGCCAAGGGGCTTTCCCCCTGTAATTAGAGAATGTTTGTTTCTTGATAATTTTGCTTTTGGGGTTTGGGGTTAATAAGGCTTTTCTTTGAAGCTTTAATTTTCCTAAAATAAAAATCAGTTATTAATACTGTTGAATATCTCTCCCACTCCCCCTGCTTGTGTTCCCTCTCTCTCTGGCTGTCTCTCTCTCTGTCAAATAAGTAAATAAAATCTTTAAAAAAAATACTGTTGAATATAGCAAGCATTAAGTAGTAACAGAAACACTTTGTGTAGAGCAGTCTTTATAAAGCAGGAGACAGCCAGGTCTGCCTGGGAAACATTATTTCTGACCTCGAGCATCATGAGGCCAAATCAGGTGAAATTGCTGATACTTGACCATTTTTGCTTATAGAAATGGTAGACCTGGGGCACCTGGGTGGCACGGCGGTTAAGTGTCTGCCTTCAGCTCAGGGCGTGATCCCGGCGTTATGGGATCGAGCCCCATATCAGGCTCCTCCGCTGTGAGCCTGCTTCTTCCTCTCCCACTCCCCCGCTTGTGTTCCCTCTCTCGCTGGCTGTCTCTTTCTCTGTCGCATAAATAAATAAAAAATCTTTAAAAGAAAAGAAAAGAAATGGTAGACCTGAATGGTTTTATGTAATATTAGTATCATCATTTAATCTCGACTAATTCCCAGATGGATTAGATGCTTCTTTAAAATTCACCTTGCACTTTAGATAGAATTACAGCCTTCCAGAAGTTCAGGCCATTTTGCAGACCAAACAAAACACAACAACATCAAAAACTCTTGAAATATTGTGCTGTCATGTCTCTGAGTCTTTCAACCTAAACCATATCAGTCAAAGTCTCAGCCAAAGAGATTTCTCCAGAATGTTCCTCTCTACCAGAAACTTCAATCGTCTTCATTTTATCTGAGATGAGATAGAAGAAAGAAAAGCGGAGTTACTTGGCTGTTCCTAGGTATGGAATTTTCCATGACCAAATCTTACTGCGTGTGTTCATGAGGAATTTTTCTGCTCTCTTCATATGGAAGATGTGCTGCCTCACCCCGTCGTTCTCTCCTTGCTCAGGAGACTTTTCCCGAGGAACTGCAGGCTAGGACTACCTTCAATCATAATGGTTATTTCCTTGGCTGTAACTTTTTATCTTACATGTGATCTCCTTTTTTAGGACTTCTACTTACAAATGCAGGCTCTTAATAGCACAGAATGTCTTCAGAAAATTTTAAACCTAGCCCCAAACGTGGATTAAAATTATCTTCTTGCCTGGAGTTTACAGGGGAAACATCACTCACTGTGTCCATCAATTGCTGCATTTTGGAGTTTTGAGAGCTCTTGGTAGATTGGGCCAGCCTCCCAGTGGGATGCTGCCCTCTCTCCTGCCATCCTTGTGCACAAGGTCCCCAGCCCAGGTCACTGCAATGCTGCAGACCTGCAGAGCCAGCCATGTCCCGGGTGTCCCGAGTGTACCTTGTCCAAACCCAACCCATCTTCACACCTTGGTCAGCACCCCCACGGCTCCGTTCACCATGTCGGTGAAGAGCAGTCCTCCATTGTATACTCAGGACCGCTGCCTCCTAGACCCCTGTCTCTCCCTCACTCTCCGTGATCCTCAGTCCCCACATCTGGACTTCTCTGCCCCCACTGCCTTTCACGTGCTTTCATCTTTTTCATTCTCAGTTCTAGTTTCTGACTTGAGATCATCACTTGCTCCTTCTTGATCTGCTCCAGCAGCCTGCTGATGAGTCTCTCTGCTTTCCCTCTTGCCTCTCGTTGGTCCAGTTTGTACCCTGAACCTTGTTGACCTTCTCCAGTGCTGAGCTGTCTACCAGTCCTTGGTGTAGATTCTTCAGCGGCTCTTCTCGTCCTCAGGATGAAGCCCTCCCTCTTCCACGTGGGTAGCGCCCACCTTGGGCCCTCCTCTGCTGGGTATACCTGTTCGTCCATTTCAGTTCTCTCTCTGACCTGGGCATCTGCCTGGGAGGCCCTTCCTCATCTGCTTCACGCTTTATCCCTTGCTCCCTGCTCCCACTCAGAATGGGGCTTGCATACCATACTCTGCAGGAGACCTTTCTTTGCCCCCGAGGTTTTGGTTCTGATACTTACCTCACTGATATTTGTTGAGCATGCCCTATGGGCCAGAGACCCTAGGCTAATTCTGTGAATGATACTTGGCTGCCTGTGTGTCCGTTTCCATCCCTGATGCCAGGCACATTTTAGGAGTTTAGCAAAAATTGGCTGAAGGAGAGGATACATGAATGACAGAATGTCTGCAGGGAAGAGAACTCATGACTCCCAAGGAAGCTGCTGGTTTGTGCTAAGGGTTTGAGAGAGCTCAGTTCTGCTAATCTTGAAGCTTTAGCCCAACAGATCTCTTGCTCCTGAAGCACTATAGCATGAATGGATTTGTTTGTAATACTTAAGAAGAAGGTCAAGTTACTGAATTTTCCTTTTGTTAATTTTGCAGGTTCAGTAGGTCAAAGTGGTATATATTTTGATTTTAAATATGCCATGATTTCTACAGATAAAATACATGCAAAGTGGATTATATTGTATAACCTGCTTTGTATCTCAAGGAATTATTCACCTGCCTCTGAACCAGATACACTGTGAGTTCCTTGGTGGCAGAAACAGTGTTGTCATAGTCTTTGTGGCCCCTGCTCTAGCCTACTTCTTGGTGCCTTGTTAGGTATTAAACAGATACTTGATGAGAAAAATGAATGGAAGGGGAGCTCTGTCTCGGTCTTAGTGTTTTATGAGTGGTTGTAGGTAGCTACTTTATATCCAGAGAGGTGCACGCAGGATCTGAAGATGTGAAGCGTTGAGACACTATTATAGTAAATGATGAAGTGTGATTTGGAGGGTTTTCATTTGCTTTGGTTTTTGATATTCTCAGGATCTCAACCACATTATCTCTTGCTTCCTGTGCCTTGCCTCTCCTGTCCCCAGCTGCTTAAAACTGGATTCCCCCATAGCCATTCCTATGCTAGTTTGGCCTCACTCGTTTCTGGAGCCACTTCTTGCAGGCACACCATCATCTCTGCCCCCAGTGACTTTTTGGCTCCAGGGTTCCCTGAAACACTACTGGGGCACCCTGATCACCCCACAATTAGAGCTCCCTCCCTTTCCCTTCCAGGTATCACTTCCATGGAGCTGGGCTTGAGCCTGCAGGGGTTTAAGTGGGGGGGGGTAAGTTTTAGATGTAGTTAGATAAGTAAGGGGTTGTTTTTGGAGGAAGGGACAAAACTGATGCTTTTCAAGGCAGATTAAGAGCAGTGAGTAGGAGTTATAGGAAAGTGGTTTTTGACTGAAGACAAACTCCAAGAACAGAGTTGGAAAATTAGTTTATTTCCCTTGCCAACATAAACTGATCAGTGGTGACTTTCTGGAGCATTCTGTTGAGGATTCTGAAGCCACATCCAGCATCAGCAGAAAAGAGTGCCACAGCTGATTAGTGATGTCTGTCAACAGCCTGAGAGGTGGCGAATGAATAGAAATACTATATATGGTATTTGTTTATTCTGGGGAATACTGGGGATTTTCAGAATGGTTGTTGAGTTGATTTCAGACAGGAGAGTGGCAATTAATTTTCTAACCACAGAACACACTACTTTGCATTGGGAATGCTCCAACAGAGAACCTATGACCTGTTAGGGTTATAAGGCTTGGGGAAGGGTGAAGCTGGATGACCTCTAAGATCCCTTTCAGCTCTAAGATACTGACTCTCAGTAAAATATAAAAGGCCGATGGGGGATGAAAGCAGAGCTTCTTGGCGGCTCCTCTACGTGTTCAGTGTTAGTTGCTGTAAGATCCCCAGCCTATCCCCGAGCTTATGTTGTCCTGTTCAGCTTCAAAGAAGCCCATATGGTTGCATGACACAGAGCCCAGCCGAGTCATTGAAAAGGAAGATGAATGACCCATAGTCATTAAGGGGCTAATGTTCATGTTAATCTACAGAATTTCAAAGGACTAGCACAGCTGAGTATTGGTTTATATCCAGGAATTTATATGTACATTGTGAGGTCAGGAGAACAGGAGACGATGGTGGGTGTGCAGCTCCTCCAGAGCTTGGGGCCCAGGAGCCAGGAGGGCTTATAGAAGCACTGTGAGGTTGGACTCATTGGTCAAAGCAAGGTAGGGCTGGAGAAGGAGGTTGGTAGCCATGAGGAGAGTGTCCACGGGCTGGACAACCCGTTGCTGCCTTCCTGACTTTCCTTGGTATCTACTCGCATTACCAACATGGTCTAAATAGTTTCTCTCCTCATGTGCGTTTTCCTGCCCTGCATCTTTTTTCCATGTTCTCCTCCTGTCTTTTCCAGCTTCTCAGGTCTTAACTGGAGGGTTGCACAAAGGTTGACCTCTCTCAAGTTATAGATGTCATTGCTTTTTGTCAGTTGGTGGTCCCAATTTTTCTGTGGTTAGAGGCCTCAATAAATAAAGATGGGTCAACTGGTTCATTCATTCATTAGTGTGACCTTATGAGTCAATCACTTTGGGGTCTGAGTATCAAGTAGCAGAGAACAATACAAACTGAACAGTTAACAAGTTGTGCTGTTTAGTCCCTGAATAAGGCATTAAGGAGAGCAAGCTGAGAATTTAGTAGGGGAAGTGATGTGCTCACTGCACAGAATTCTAAGATGGCCCCTGTGATTACGATGCATGTGTGAATATCATGGAACCGTGATTAGGTTACATCATATGGCAAAGGTGAAAGGATTTTGCAGATATAATTAAAGTCCCAAAGGAGTTGAGTTTGAGTCCATTTAAAGGGAGCTAAGCCTGGGTGGGATGAGCCTAAACAGGTGAACCCCTAAAAGTCTTGAAGTCAGAGAACTCTCTCTTCTGCTGATCTTGAAGAAGCACGTTGCCATGAGTTCTCCAGCTGCAAGGAAACGAATGCTGCCAACAACCACATGAGCTTGGAAGGGGACCCCAAGCCTCAGATGGGACCACAGTCCCGGCTGACACCTTGATTGCAGCCTTGTGAGACCCTGAGCAGAGGACCCAGCGAAGCTGGGCTTGGATTCCTGCCCCATGGAAATTGTGAGCTAATATGTGTTGTTTTAAGCTGCGAAGTTTGTGGTGGCTTGTTCTACAGCAGCAGAAAACAGATTTGGTCACACACAAAGAATCACAATGCAAAGCCATCTGGACCTGCTAAAAATGGTACAAAATACCGTGTGAACACACGAGAGGCAGAGGTCTCTGGTGGGGAGTTAGGGGAAGGTTTCATGAGGTCACCAACTTCTTATTTTCGTCCTCGGCTTCTTCGGCAACCACATGCCGTCTCTTCCAGCTGAATTCCCCTCTGTGCCCCTGCTGCTGCTTGTGTGTGACCCTCTCCTGCCATCTGCTCTGACCCCTCACTTGGTGGCAGTCATTCCTTTGGGTCTCTCAATTTTGGTGCTGTCTATACCCATTCAAGTAGAGGGCTTTCTGTTGTACACAAATTAGTCACTAAAGAAGGTGATTCAGAAGAAAACTCAGTATTTCCAGTATGCCGGTGTCAGGAGAAAACATGGTGGTCTTAAGATTGGGCTGAGTTTCAGGAGAAAAAAAAGGAAAGTTCCTAAGCAATCACTGGGGTCACCTGGCAGTGATCTTGCTGGTAGTGTCTGACGTGGGTAACTGGGGCACAAGGGCTCTGGGTCAAGTCTCGCTCCTCTCCAAAGATGGTTTTGGCTCATCTTTCCCTGTATCCACACCATTTGCTCCTTCACGTGTTCACACATCTGGCACGTGTCCTGTGCAGAGAGCTGCAGTGAGGGGGGGGGAGGGCTCCAGTTGAGGCCCCTTGCCACAAGGAACTTGGCAGTGGCCTTAGGATAGGAGCCATCGAGTAAGGATGGAGATACAAAAAAACACTGTATTAAGTTAGATTTTGGATGAAAATCCTGAAATCATCATGTTTTTGTTCCTCAACTTTGCTTGTATCAGCATTATGTTTCTAAAGGTGGTTGATAAATTGTAAGTAGTTCAGTCCTATATGATCCATTTCAAAGACATAGGAAACCATTTTTCCTACTGTTTTTCCTCCTCGCTTAGTCATTCAAGATGTTTGCTTTTCATAATTCAGCTTTTTTTTTTTAACAGAATCAGCTTAATGTATTAGGTTTCATGAGAATTTCCTAAAACATGAAATGTACTTGAACCAACTATTTTCATGTACACCAAACATAGCGCAAAGGTTTTTAGGCATTATCAGGCTCAAAAATAAATATGTGAGTGAAAGGTTTTGTTTCTGAACTCCATGTGGATTACAAAATCCCTGTTGTAGGAGTTCTAGTCCTAATGTGAAAGGTGCTTGCAACCGAGAACGGCGAATAGCTTTGTAAAGTATAGTTGAGATAGTAGTAACCTTCCAGACACGTTAAGTGGCACAGTCATTTCCCCATCTGTTTGGACAAGCAGATATTTTGTGGAAGCTGCATCTGGATTCTGTGGCTCTGGGGGAGGGAGCGGTGGCTGCCTGGCTGCTCTTCCATCCTGGGAGCACATTCCAGCCCAAGGCCCGTGGGGGGCTGTGCGTGGCCGACCTGTGAGCAGGCGGTGCTGATACACTCCTTACACTGAAGGGGAGAGGTGTACCCTCATCTGAGTCATCTGCTCTAAATTAGGTTTTCGGACTAGCACTAAGAAATAAATATAATTGCTCATAAAAAAGGATTTCTTTAAAAGGTACTGAATGTACACTGAGTATTCTAGAATCTGCCAGCTCTTGAGGGATGGTAACAGTGCAACCTGTCTCGTAACCTAATGGACTCCTTGAGTAAATCGACAATACTTCCCTCTTCATTCTTCGCCCTGGCAGGGCACTACGGGGGGGCATGGTTTGGGGCTGTTTTTTCGCATGCAGCTGATAGCAAGGGGTGGGCAAACTCACTGTCTCTGTCAGCATCTGGGTCTTCTGTCACGAGGGTGCAGTGGGGTCTCCTGAAACTTGCCGCATGAGCACTTTTAGGGCATGTTCATTTTCCTGGCATATGGCCATGGAAGGGAGAAAATATTTATGTCACCAGTGGGGAAGATAGAGTCCACTCTGCTCTGTGAAGGGGCGTACATAGACTGGACTCCGGAAGTGTCTGAATCTACTGGGCCCTTGACCTCTTCTCTTTGCGCCCTTGACCTCTTCTCTTTGCGCATGCTGACCCTTCTTTCTGCTGGGCCCTTGACCTCTTCTCTTTGCGCCCTTGACCTCTTCTCTTTGCGCATGCTGACCCTTCTTTCTGCCTCGCCCTCCTCCTTGGCTTACTGCAGGGCTCCTTGTTACCCACTGAAGCCCTCCTCCTTGGCTTACTGCAGGGCTCCTTGTTACCCTTGTTACCCACTGACGCCTTTGCCATGACCCCCTCCTGTGATGCCTTCTAGAGAGCCCTTCCTAAAGCTGTTTATGGGTGTGGCCTTCCTACCTCATAGAATATTTGTGACCATATATGCCCTTGTCCTTTCCCACCCCAGGCAGGGTCCTCCTTAAGAAGCAGACACTCTTCCCTACTTGTACCCCTGTTCTACTCTGAGCAGGCCTGTCCCACTCATACAGTGCCTGGTGTCTGCAAGGCCCTTCATCAAGGGAAGGCTGTTGACCAGACGATGTGGGGGAGAGCAAATCTGCAACAAGGATAAGGCAGAGAGTCCTAGAATCAAAAGTTAGGAAAACAAAGAAAAGCCCACAAAAGATGAATGTGGCTGGGGCACCTGGGGAGCTCACTCAGTTGAGCATCTAGTTCTTGATTTTAGCTCAGGTCATGATCCTTGGGATTGTGGGATTGGGCTCCAGGCTCAGCGTGAGTCCGCACGTCCCTCTCCCTCTGTTCCTCCCCCAGCTCCTGCGTGTGTGTGTGCGCGCACACGTGCACGCGCTCTCTCTCAAATAAATCTTAAAAAAAAAAAAAAAAGATGAACATGGTCCTAGCCAAAACCACGTCTAAGCACGTGAGGACAGTTAGACGGAACCTTGCTGTATTAGATGCTAGTGGGAATCTGGAATGATGCGCCCCATTCTGGGTGTTTGGGATGGTTTGCTGGGAACAGAGTGCTCTACATTCCTGATTGGAGCCCTGTGTTTCTCAGGAGGAAAGTCTGCCTTTTGGAGCTCACTTTGTTTTCCTTTACGGACAGCACAGTGCTGAGAGATGCAGAGGGCAATTGCTAAATGTCCTGGTTCCCTCCTCCTTGAGGTGACCAGCCTTCCAGCCTGGGTATCTGAGCTGGCATCCCCGGTCTCTCTGTGGCTTTCCCTTTTAGCCTCGGGTAGTGTAGGAAGTTCACCCTGGTGGCCCCCAGGGTGCTGGGTGAGCGCATTTGCCCAGTGTTGATGCGAGGCCAGTACCGCATGCACAGCTGTATACCATTAGCTCCTTTATTAACTGGACTTTGTATCGTATTAACGAGGGAACATGGCTGTTCTGGCAGATTGGCTTGAAGGTTTAGGGTCCTGCAGAAGCTGACTTCATGGCCTAGCTTCTGCCCTTTTGGAAGCCTGGTCGTGCACACATTCTCACGTGTGTTTCTGCACTGGTGTGCTGTGCCACATCCCCGTTCACCTTGCTTCTCTCATGCTCTGGATCCTGCTCATGGATCGGAGTTAGCTGGACTGAATGTGACACATCGAATCTGGCGCTGGGCTGAGGGGTGTGTGTGTGGAGGGGATTTGACCCCAAGCATATGTCACCATGATTTGCTGTAAAGAGGGGGTCTGGAAGTGCATTTCTCACTTGCAGTTTGAGAAGTTGATATGGCTGCTGGTGATACACAGGCTGGCTTTGGATGTTGCTTCCCTAGATATAGCTAAACGCTCTGGTGCTAGCTCTGAATAGCCTTTTGATGGGAAGTTCCTATGGTGGTTCTGGAAACGTGGCAGAGTTCAAGGACAGATGGGTTTAAATTCCAATTCCTTTATCAGAGTGATAGACTTTGACATGTGATTCCATCTGCGGACTGCTAGCGTGATACAGTGAGGCAGTGGCCATGTCTTTTCCTAATGTCCTGACGATTAAGATTTGGACGTCGTCTGCTTCAGCCATTTCTATTTCCAGGGGGAGAGGGCCTTCATTGAATAAGTGCATTTTGCTTTCTGACTTTTCTTTTCAATGGGAAACCAAAGAGACATCGGGGGGAATATTTTCATATCACTTGTATTTTAAAGATGTAAAAAGGCTAAGGCGTCCTAAAGGCTGAAAAGCCTGGGCAATTTGGAGAGGAAGCCCGTTGTCCCACACTGGAAGTCACATCTCTGACAAGGTTCCGCGTAGGGCTCTGTAGCAGAAGGTGCTACAAAGATTGGCTGCATTCCAGGGGCATCGCTTTTGGCCTTGAGAGCCTCTGCTTCTTGAGAGACACCAGCTCCCTGTGTGGGAGGTTTGGCCACGTGGGGATGGAAGATAGGACCCGTGCCTTGCAATGTTTTTTCCTGTACCCACCAAAGGTGGAGAGGCCCCGGGATGCATCTGCCAGGGCATGGCTCCCCCCACCCCAGGGGAGCACTAGGCTGTCTGTGCAGGGAGGAGGGGGTGTGTGGGGAGAACAGGTGACTTGGGATCAAGTGGATGGGATATATTTAAGGTAGAAGGCTACCTATATTCTCAGCTGTTCATTGCTTCCCTTCTCAGTTGTAGTTAAAACTGTTATTGTTTTTGAAATATATCAGACTTAGAGAAAGGTATAAAGAATAATACAGATGGACCCAGCTATGCCCCCCTGCTCAGCCTAAGGTCAGCAATGCACACTTCGGCTGTTCCTGGCCCCTGCGTAAGACACTACCTCCTCCCGAACTTGCTCTTTCTTGCTTCGTGCTTCTCTATAGGGCACAGCACAGTGTGTCCTACTACACGGGTTACTCGGTGGTGGTTTCTTCTCTCTGTCCGCCCAGCGGGGCAGGGGCTTCATCCATTTTGTTCAATCACGTATCCCCACTGCCTCGGACACGCCTCGCACAGAATCTCGTGCTTGTGAGTGCTTGTTGAAAGGAGTGACTAGAGCCCTGTGAGATTGATGCGACTGCGCACGGGGCCTGCGTCTGCCCGTTTTCACTCCTTGACGGTACTCCAGTGCATGGACGGTACTTCTGGCTGGCAAGTTGGTCCACACCTAGGTTGTGTCCAGTGTATTTGGAATTGCAAACAATGGGAACATGCACATTCTTGTGCCTTCGTGTGAATTTCTCTGGGGAGTGCATTGAGGAGTGGAATTGCTGTGTGTTTTCCAGCCTGAGTCCGAAGAGCTATGGTTGATTGAACACAGCCACCTTCCATCCCAGTGGGCTGCTTCTCAGTTGTTGGGGCTTTGGTTCTGAGCCTCCTTCCCCTCTTGCCCCTGGGGTGGGCGACCATGTGACCTAGATGGGCTGGGGACCCCGGTACCAGCATTTTTGGGCTGGGAAGAGGCTTTTCCTTGGCCCATTTCCAGCAGTTCCCCGGACCTTGTCTCTGTGACCGTGCCTGTCCTAGTTCAGTGTCCCATCCAGAGCTGGCCTGCCTGGACACAGGACATGAGAGCCAGAAGATGCCTTAGAAACCTCCCGGTCAGCCCTTCCCATCGTACCCAGAGAGAAACTGAGTTCGGAGGGCTGAAGTGACCTGCCCACAGCCTCACAGCTGCAC
Source organism: Ailuropoda melanoleuca (assembly GCF_002007445.2). NCBI lineage: Eukaryota > Metazoa > Chordata > Mammalia > Carnivora > Ursidae > Ailuropoda > Ailuropoda melanoleuca. The sequence continues at coordinate 70,485,531 of NC_048231.1, forward strand.
AGTGTCTGAGCCGGGGGTGTTAGACAGCGGGGTACTTTCCACAGGGTTAACAACAGCCCCGACACGATGTGTGCAAACGGCCACTGTCTCCACCTGTGCCTCCCTCACACCTCGATGTGTCTGTGGTCCACCTCATAGGAGTCTGTGGCCTCATGCACATGAGCATGCCTCCCTCCTCCCCGTTGCTGACCTTTCACCCGCTCTCTCTTTGGCGACCCTGCTTTCAGTTTGTCCTGTTGCCTTTTCATTCAGCCAGGACTACTCTTTCAGCACTCCTGCTCGCTCCTGTCCTATGGCACTCTGGCTGTGGGGACCTTCCCCTCCTGCGTGGGGGCCAGCTCTCTGCGCCCTCCTCTGAAAAGCACTCCTTGTGTCCTTATTAGAAGGGACAGACTATCCCCAGGACTATTTGCAGAACCTCAGATGACATGAACTCCTTGGTTTGAAAGGAGCCTATTTGATATTAAAAAATTGTGCCTCAAAACCCCACCTGTTACAACCAAACTTAAAGGAACAGGTTAAAACTAACTGAAGTCAGGAAAAATGTCCCCAAAATGCGAGTCTCTGGGTTGACTCCTCATCTGGCTGCTGCCCCACATCTTCAGCTGTCGACAACGTGCCATCCTCTTGGTAGCGCCCCAAACCAGAGTTGTCTGCCTGCAGGCTGGCCCCTCCTGGGGTCTCTGTGTGTGGGGGGCATGGGTCCCATGCCACCCTGCCCAGCACTCCAGGCTCCCCGGGGTGTCTCACGCGGTCTTGTACTTTCTCATTGTAGGTCTTCCCACCCTCTCCCTCTGCCCTCATCCCCACACTCAGCCTTGCCACCTGCCTGCTTCTGCCCTTGGCTTCTGGAAAAATCTTCCTACCATGCGGCTTTTATGTCGTCATTGGAGGAAAACCTGGAGTTCCTCCCATACCCTAAATCATGCCCCTGAATGTGTGTTCTCCATCACTGTGATTGGGGACATAGCGAGGCTCTGTAATTTTAAGGCTTCAAGTCTGCGAAGTATGGAGTGTCTCATTTCTCAGTAGGTCTGCCCTGTACTCATAGCAGTGAGTGCCATGGTTCAGAAGGCCTTCAGTCTTGGTCGATGTGTTTGAGACACTCCAGGGCCTTCCCTCTCCTCTTCCTCCAGCCCTGTGCCTCCGCCCCCACCCTCCCTGGAAGAGAGGAGGCAGAGGGCAGATGGCTATGGTGTTTCTGCAGGCTCCGGCTGTGAGGCTGGCCAGCCGAGGCGTCTTTGGGGTGACATGGCTGGTGGAAGGGACAGATACATGACTTGTTATCAGCCTGGCCGGGGGTGGGTTTCCTTCACTGCTGAAAACATTTCTGAGACACCCACCTCCTCTGCTCTTGGTGGGAGACTGGACATTTCCCCAAGAACCTCTGTGTGTCATCTTCGGATCCCTTCTGACCCTGTTTGTATAAGGAACCTGCCCTGCCGTCAGGTTTGGGTGGCCTCAAGGTTACCTAGGGGACGGAGAGGCAGTTACCGGCCCTGCCAGCCGGGGCCCTAGGCCATGGTGGGCTGCCACAGCTTCCGTCCTGAGGACTGATGGGGACAGGAGTGTGACTGATATGGCGCAGGGCCCGCCGAAATCATCCAAGTGGGAGCAGGAACTGTGTGTACAGTACTCTGCAGTGAGGGGCAGGGCCAAGCGCACAGCTTGGTGACTCCAGCCCTCAGGGTACAAGGAGAAACCAGATGCCCGGAGGGAGCAGGAAGGAAATGGTCAGAGAATCAGGAGGACACTCAGGACTGTCTTGGCTGCCTGGGGTCAGATGCCTGGGGTCACCGGGGTGCGGACCAGAATGGGCCTCTACCCTGGGTACTCAAGGTCACAGACAAGGTGGGAATGCTGCTTCATCAAAGGGAACTGTGAAACCTTAGGAGACCCTGAGAATGTGAGTTGGGCCACTTGCAGAATGTAGACAGCCAGATTTTACTACCAGGATCTCAAAATTCTCCAAGGCCTAGTTTCTTCCTCTCTAAACGGGAGAACACATGTGTTTCTTTTATAGCTTGCTGTAGGGTTGAATGACGGCGTGCGTGTGATGCCCCGAATTCATCCCAGCATGTAGTGAGGGCTGTAGAGAAGCCCAGTCCACTCCTGGCATGTCTGGCAGAAGGGACGGGCCAGGGATGGAGGAGGGAGCTCTGGCCGCATCTCAGAGGCCAGCCTGCCTGTTCTCAGATGTTTACAGAGTGCCTGTTCTTTCGGGGGCACGCTCTGGAAACAACCCCATCCAGAAGTGTTCATCTTCAAAGTAGACCATTAGCAGTGGCTCCACAGGGTGGCATGGATGGAACTCAGGGCTGCAAGCTGTTGTGACATGCCCAGGGGCTCTGCAAAGTTCTGGGGGTCTTGGTGGTGGTCTTCAGATAATTGTCACAAGGCATGAGGTTGAGAACTATGAAGGCGAGTGGGACTGAGCATTTGGCGGCCAGGCCCCTCGTGGAGGTGTCCTGGGAAGAGGACGTGCTGTCGTAGTTACTGAGAGAGCCATGGCTCCGCCTGGCCTGCCCTCCGGGGCTTGCGCACAAATCACGAGGTAAGAAAAACCCGACAGCAGAGGCTTCCAGAGGGGCGTGTAGAGGACGGGAGTGGGGAAGGGGAAAACTGAAGAGTGTAATAGGATATCTAAAATGCATGTGTTCTGTTGAGAAATAGGTTCCCCATCAGTGTTAAGAATGCCAAAATTACAGGGTCCTCTGAATTAACTTCCCCTCCATGACTGGTGGGTCTCCTACCTCCAGTGAAAAGAAACTTAACGCGCCTGGAGTGGGGACCCAACCCAGTTTTGGACATTTCTGATGACTGAAGTCCCTCCTTCCTGGAATCTACACCTTCTTGACATCTTGGCCTCTTGGATGTGGCCTCTCTTGGCCCTGGATGTGGCACATGCAGCAGCTCGAATCCCCATCTGGTGGCAGCCCTTCAGATGTCCAAAGACAGTGGTTGCAGTCCTGCTGTCTGCTCTCGTCAGGGCCTCGGAAGTGGCTAGATCTGCAGCTAGCTCGGGCTGTCGTCTGCCTGCCTCTGCTTGCCGCTCGCCGTGCTTCTGTTCGGGAAGGCGGGCAGCTTCTCATGGCCGGCTGTGGGGACGGGGCGGGCACCAGACCCCAGGGTGATGTGGAGGAAGGGACATTCCTGCAGCTGATCCTGCCGAGGGACTGCTGTCCACCCAGGATGACCATCAAAGATGGAAGTTTATGGGGCGCCTGGGTGGCTCAGTTGGTTAAGCATCTGCCTTTGGCTCAGGTCATGATCCCAGGGTCCTGAGATCGAACCCCTCATTGGGCTCCCTGCTTAGTGGGGAGTCCGCTTCTTCCTCTGCCCCTCCCCCTGCTTGTGCTTTCTCTCTTGCTCACTCTCTCAAAGATATAAATACAATCTTTAAAAAAAAAACAAAACAAAACCTAAAACCAAGAGTGATGGAATTTTATTAGTATACCTTAGAAATCCAGCATCTGCCTATCTAGTTGCCTTGGGTTGTTATAGTTGACCAGTACCTTTGAAGGTACCCCGAGTACCTTCACCGTTACCCTGTTTTTCAGAGCTCCACTAGGCCAGGTGGCTCCTAAGACCCCTTCCAGCACGAGAGAGGGGGTTGTTTCCCTGGCGCTAATTTGCAAACTCCAAGGTCTAGCTTTTACTTGACTGTAAATTTTCTGTCCTTAGAAGGCCATTCAAAACACTCAGGACCATCTGTGAAAGTTTACCCACCATGGGGGTGGGAGGCATGGAGACCCTACTGGGCCACTTTCATGTCTTTATCATGTTTTTCTTCTTGTGTTTCTTGTTTTACGAACTTGCCCCATTTGTTCCTCCAACTGTACTTCACTGCTACCCTAAGAAGCCCACTTTTTCAGACTGAAAAGTATCAGTGTTACAAACAAAACTTAGCATTACCAAAGCAGGATTGCCTGTGACACTGGGCTGTGAGCTAATAGGCAAGGCTCAGTAAATTGGTGAATTAAGTAACATGTGCAGTTTTCAGTCTCCAGGAGTGAAAATTGTGTGCTCTAGGCTGAAGACTTTATCCCAGATGAGGAGATCCAAAATGGGTCCCTGGGTCAGGGTTTCTCAGCCTGCCTCCCCCAGAGCCTTGCAAGCCCAGGGTGGTGTCTGGCTGGCAGAAGCCACTGTCCAGCTCGATGCTTCCTCTCCCTCCCCACACTTTGCTTTTCTCCCTCCCACAGCCACTTTTTTAGTTAATCTGAGGGCTGAACACTCAAGTTCATCAGAAGTAAAAATTTGGGTCAGTGAGGCAAGCATTTAGCTAGAATCCGTTTAATCAGGTTTGGTGTGATTTCCCTTTGCGTGAAAACAGAAGGGGTTTTAGAAAAAGTCTGGGTTAGAGAATGGTTTAAGATAAATGTACCTGTGGGATGCCTGGGTGGCTCGGTCGGTTAAGCGTCTGACTCTTGATTTTGGCTCAGATCATGATTTCAGGGTTATGAGATCAAGCCCTGCATAGGGCTCTGTGCTGGGTGTGGAGCCTGCTTAAAATTCTCTGTCTCATCCTGTCCCTCCACCCCTCCCCCTCTCTAGAAAGAAAGAAAGAAAAAAAAAGAGGGAGGGAGGGAGGAAGGGCTTGTTAGCTTTAAGTTAGAGTCCCACAGGCACATTGAGTGCTGCTTAATTATGCTATAGTGAATAGGTAATTATTAAAAATTCATACATTTTTTTGTATGATAGCCTTAATATTTCAGACTTCTTTTTTGTTATTTATTTATATTACTAACTCATGCCAGAGGTAGCCAACTTTTTCTGTATGGGGCCAGTCGGTATGTATTTTAGGCATTGCAGACCAAGAGACAAAATCGAGAATATCGAATAGGCAGTTCTGTGATGATGGAGAAAGCAAATTTGTACAGACTTTTTATTGACTAAGTTCAAATATAATAAATGAGTACTGTGTTCTTATAACTCAGGTCTGCTAATGATGTGAATAGAATCTTGGTGGGAGGAGATAGCATTTCCCTTAGTTGAGGTTAAAAATTAGTGTTTTCTATCATCAGATTGACCATGTTTATCTGCACAAAACTCTTCTTAGCTCGCACACTGTTCCAGAGCAGGTGGTGAACTGGATTTGGCCCATCGGCTGTTGTTGGCCGACTTTGATTTATACGGATGATTTGCTTAGAAAGTTCATCTCTCCTCCTCGCGAATGGGGCCACAGTAACTGTCTGGCCTTACACAAATACAATTTTGTCAAAACTGAATGGTCTTTTAATGTTTATGATGCTTTGATTTTGAACCATTGCTCTGTGTGTTTGTGTAGTTTTCCAAATAAGTCTCGGTGACTTCACATCATTAAGAAAAGTGGATTTCAGGGAGTCAGTGCCCCCACTGTGCCCACTTAGACGTTTTAGAGTGAGCTTGGACGGGGGTCCCTCACAGAGCTCTTCTTCCTGTATCCACAGTCAGAAACCCCATGGGTTTTCTCTAACTAGGCCCCGTGCTGGCCCCGCATGGCGCTTTTGCCTCTGTGACCGCAGCCACCTGCCTGGGAAGCTGTCCCGAGCGCAGACTCCCTGCTGGAGGCAGAGCGAGGCTGCGTAGCATCCTGGTGGGGGTCAAATCAGCAGGAGGAGGGAAGGCCTTGTTCCCACACTCCTGTCTGCTTTCGCTGTGCAGAGGCTGCTTCACACCAGGCCAGTCGGGACACAGGAATTCTGCTAGCAATCCTGGCCCCAACACCAGTGCCCACGAAATAGTCCTTTTTTTCCCCTTAGTTCAGCTAAAATAGTGTAATTTTTCAAATGGAATCTTTTCTAGAAATAACAATAAAAAAGGAAAGAAAAACAAAAGTAGAGAAAGGTAAACTTACAGAATTCGAGTGGAGCTTGATTAAAATGTTTTCCCATGACTAAAATCTGACGTGACCTTGGTTTCCCCTAAGGACAGACCCCTCACCCTCCTTGGCCTGTCTCGTTTTAAAGCCAAGGCTTCTGCTCACACTGCCTTCTTGCTGCATTGGGGTTAGCCTCCAGGCTGCAGTGATTTGCTGGGTCCATTGTGTGGTCAGGCTGGCTTGTCTTCACTGTAGATAAGACATTAACTCCCCTTCCCCCACCCCCATCGTGCTTTCGCTTCAGAGCGGGGGCTCTGGCCTCTGAGATCTTGGAAACTCCCCCATCATTCACACTTGCTGTGGGCCAAGGACCCCAAGGTCTCCAGCTTTCTTGGCATCCCCATTTGTTATCATGTCAAACTGTTGCTCTGGGTTTCTCCACTGTCACATCTGGTCTCCTCCTTACAGTCACCACACTGTTCTCTGATGGGAAGCTGAGACATTTATCTCCTTCTGGCAGTGGGAGTGTCTCTCCCCCAGAAGTTGGTGGAGACCGCATGGGGAGTCTGGATATTTACCCCTATCAGGTAGAAGTGAGGGGCCTGCCCTTCTCCTTGTTGGGGTGGAAGACCAGGTGGATAGTCAGGGCTTTTACTGCTACTCAGTTGAAACAAGGCAAAGACAATTACCAGAGACAGAGAAGAATATCATATAATGAGAAGTTCAGTTTTCCAGGGAGGCACAGCAATCCTAAATGTGTGTGCAAGAAACATCAGAGCTACGAAGGAAATGAAGCAAAAACTGATAAAATTGAAGGGAGAAATAGACAGTCTGTGGTTAGCATGAGACCTCATTACCCTTTNCCCCGGGAGGCACAGCAATCCTAAATGTGTGTGCAAGAAACAAGGAAGTGAAGCAAAAACTGATAAAATTGAAGGGAGAAATAGACAGTCTGTGGTTAGCATGAGACCTCATTACCCTTTCCTCAACAATCAATAGAACAGATAGAAATCAGCAAGGATACAGAAGAATGTATTAATACTGTCAGACATTTACAGAGCACTCCAATAATAGCAGAGTATACAAGCTTTTTAAAGGCCTGTGAAATGTACACCAAGATAGACCATGCACTCGGCCGTAAATCAAACCTCAACAAACTTAAAGGAAGTGAAGTCCTACAGAGGGTGTTCTCCCAACCACAGTGGAATCAAACTAGAAATTAGTGACACAGGGATAACAGGAGAATCTCCAAACCCTTGGAAACGAAACAACACCCTTCTCCAAGAGCCATGAATCACGGCAAGTCTCAAGGGAAATAAAATATATGCACCGAATTGAGTAAGAATGAAAATGCAGCATCTCAAAACTTGTGGGATGCAAAAAAGCAGTGCGAAAGGGAAATTTATAGAACTAAATGTTGATGTCAGAAAGGCAGAAAAATCTCAAATGAATATTCTGTGTTCCCACCTCCAGAAGCTTAAGAGCAAAATGAACGTAAAACAAGTGGAAGGATGGAAATAATAAATAATAAAAATCACAAAATTAAAAAAACCGATTGAATGGACCAGTTGTCCCCCAGTGGGTGAGTAGCTGGCTAGTCTGAGGTGCATCCCTACCATGGCATATGGCTCAGCAATAAAAAAAAAAAAAAAAGAATGAACCATGGGCACATACAGCTCAGATGGATCTCAAGGCATCATGCTGATTATAAAAAGCCAATCCTAGAATGTCGCACGCTGTATGTAACACTCTTGAAGCAACACTTACCGAGATGAAAAACGGGTTGCTGGGGGTTGGAGATGCTGGTGTTGGGGTAGGGGTGTGCATGCGTCTGTGAACGGGGGACACAAGGGGATCTTGGCAGCAGTGGGGTAGTTCTTTGTCTCAGCTGTGTGGTAGTTACATTTGCACATGTGATCAAATGACACGGGACTCTCCACACGTGCCCTACCAATGTGACACCGTGGGTTTGATATTGTGCTGTAGTTACGGAGGATGTGACCATTGGGGGAAACTGGTGAAGACTACCTGTACTTAACTTTGTAATTTTCTGTGTATTTCTATTTCAGAATAAAAAGAGTAAAAAAGAGCAGTGGGCATCCTCTGTCACTCAGCTGTTCTAATAGGCCCCTCCTTGGCTCCCTTCCTGCCCCCAAAGCATCCACAAGCAGTGTGGGCTGCTGCATTGATGACTTTGTCGTGTCCGATAAAGGGACATCGTAATCTTCAGGCTGTCTGTGCTGACGAGGCTGAGCTTGAGGCTACTCTGCACTGCAGACTGCTATGGGCCGAGCTGGCTGGAATCCAGCACACGAGGAGCAGTTGAGGGAACCCAGACGAGGCTGGCCAAGGGAGGGCCTGCTGTGACTTTATTTGGATAGTTCACAGATACAGAAGATACAAAGTTGTGCTATGTGTAGGCCCTGAGGCCAGAACCCCTGCCAGGGTCTGGATGGCATGTATCTGGAGTGAGATTGGGGATCCGTGTAAGGAAAACTGGTCCCTGGCCAGAGAACAGCCTCTGGCTTTGCCATTTCTCAAACACACGTGCGCGGGTGAGCAGAGACTCGGTGATCAACCGTCCGCGATGCTGTCAAGGCGGTGACTGCTGTGGGAGAAATGAGGACTCCATGGATGCTTTCAGTGGCGCACCAAGTGTTGGCCAGTTGCGATGAATGAAATCGTCGCTAGGTGGGTGGGATCAGGGGTGACCAAACCTTAAAGTGGGACCGGGACCCATCTCCACTATGTTGAGAGAATCAAAGCAGAATTTTCTGGGATTGTTTTTGGTCCCTGTAGGATACCGGCTCCAAAGTAGGAATGGCAGGTTTGGGGATGATGTGGTTGTTAACACACCCCTGGAACGGAGAGCAATAATGAATCAAAGCAGCAGGCCTTGGGCAGAGGCCTAGTTCTGATGGGTGGTGATGGGGGCGCAGCTCTATGCATCCCTGTGAAGGCTTGGACTTCAACAAAGAGAAGCCCTGCAGAATGTTCTCTGCTGCCTCTGGCTTCATGGAGCCTACATTTAAATAATAAGCCTTTCATTATGTTGCTCCAACAAACACGCTTTCTACAGATCAAAGCAGATTCCTTGATGACATACATGCAACTGCAGACGTGGGGTGGGGTTGGCCTGAAGTGTTAGGCAAGTTTGCAGGGCCCCTGAAAAAGGAAAAATATTCTGCATCTCCAATACATCCTATGTGGCCAGGTTCCAGTTATAGTGGTAAAGTTGTGCATCCGAGGCAACAGTATCCAATTGTATTTATATTTGTCAGCTCGCAGAGCAGCCGAGTATAGTTTCCATCGACATTTCTTCTTTTCGGAATGACTCCCAGAACTGCAAAGGCTAAAAGTGTAAGTAGTTGCTAGAACAAAGATCATCTGTTGCTACATCAGGGGCCCTCATCAGCAGAATGTGGGCTTACTCGAGGTAGGGCCTTCATAGACAGGTGCACTTGGGTGGAAGGGTGCTCATGGTGCCAGTTCGACCCGGAGACTTGGTGGGTCTTGCTGATTAAATGAAGTTAATGTAGGGGCGCCTGGGTGGCTCAGTTGTTAAGCGTCTGCCTTCGGCTCAGGGCGTGATCCCAGAATTCTGGGATCGAGCCCCACATCAGGCTCCTCCGCTGGGAGCCTGCTTCTTCCTCTCCCACTCCCCCTGCCTGTGTTCCCTCTCTCGCTGGCTGTCTCTCTCTCTCT